>NW_017806153.1:80251-84685 GCF_001891065.2 Hippocampus comes
GGGGGGGGTGAGATGCGCGCCGGCGTTCGACCTCCGTGACGACGGTGGTCTGCTCTCATCTAGCACTGAGGGATTGGGGGGTGGGCTCACGTGGAAAAGGCCTCTCGGTACACTGCCGCTACAGTGAGGACCCGCGCAAATAAAGCTGACCCTGGATGTGAGATGTGCAGCTACAAAGAAGCATCTGTTGACCTTGCTTGGAAAATTGGCAGACAGAATTGTGTGTGTGTGTGTGTGCGCGCACGCACACCGCCCGTGGCTATGGCCTCACCACCGCTGACCCCCTCAAGAAAGAGCTCAAGGACACAAAGTTGACACCCCCCGTGACCTCTGACAGAACCCCAGCCAAGTTTTAAAACTGCCCTCATTTATTATTGGCGGTCCTGACGTTTCACGGGTAACTCGGGGGGGGGCACCCCGAGATCAGCAATTGACGTGTCGCTGATTACCTTTGCGCGTCTGATGTAGTTTGTTCAAACATCAAAATCAAACGCACGGAACGATACGCAGATTCTCAATCTTCTCAAGCAGTCGAGCGAAATGTGCGCAGTGTGATTTTTGAAAGCCAGCCAAGCGAAATCTCACAACTTTGTCCCTAATTGAAGGCTTTGGCCCAACACTGAGCCGGCAACACTCCCGATTCCCAGAGAAAATAAGCGGTGGCGTTATGAGAGCATCCATTAAAAAAGCCAGTGTGATGGTTATAGTGAGGTTGAGGTCTGGCACGCCGCTACTGTATGCCTCACTTTTATGATGTTCTCACATCTATAAACACACTTCAGATATACTCGTGTAGCCAAGGCTGTTAAATCAAAGCCTGTTTTTAGCTTTGGATGTTTGTTAGGGTTGGGTAGGAAGAATCGAAGGGCGACCATACCAAAGCTGCGAGCAGCAATGAATGGCGCCTGCGTTTCCTTCTCGACGTTTGAATGGCGTTTACGTTTACGATGGTCTGAACCGACGACATATCATGTTTGCAAGAGGATAGTGTGACAACATGAATTTAGACTGACGTGCAAAATTGAGAAGGAAAAAAAATAAATTATCGGATGGCGTGGGGCCAGGTGCGAAGGAAGTTACTCTGGGGCGGCCATGTTGTGGCGAGGAACCGTCGGATGCTCAGGGAACTGTGAGCAGGCGCATTGTCAAGCTGGCACAGCCACAAAGTGTCCTGCGGCAACTCTCGCTTTGAACAAAGCAAACGACTTTTTCTTAGAAGATATGGGTAAGAAAATGTGTATAATTTTTAACAATGTTGATAACCCATATTTGTAAGTGGCTTTAAATCATCAGGGTGTTTGTTTTTTTCCCCTGCTTTTGTGATCAAAACTTCAACTCAACTTCCAGGGTCAACACAATGCGCTGCGTATAAATAACCCAGGATAGGCTCAGTTGTTTTTGGTCCCAGCACTGGGTTAGCTATTTAACCAAATTTGGGTATTTTTTTGACCCAGCAATTTTAAGAAGGGGTTTGAAATGTCTCTTTTGTGACACCAGTCTGAACATTTTTCAGACACATATTGTATTACAACACATCCTTAAAACTGCTGGGTCAAAAGTAACCCAATTTCAGTCCCTTGAAAATGAAATAAAATTTAAAAAAGACCTTCTACTTGTGTCAATTTGATCCAACTTTGGGATTTTTTTTTTTTTTTTGGTATTGTCCAACCTCTCGCCCACCCAAAAAATGCCGGGTAGTTTTTGAGTATATACAAACACACATACAAAGGCCTCAACTCATTTTCTTTTTTTGTGCATGGCAGCATCCATGTGAATGCGCGCTTGTGCTCTCGGGAACAGGATGAGTCGACGTAAATTGGGGTTTGGCGCGCCGTGCGCCGGCTACGCGGCGGCATGAAAAAAAAAAAAAAAAACCTGGCATGGGGCTATGTTGTGACGCCGCATGTTGCAGAAAAAACATACACTGCAAATGTCAAACAAGAGAAGGAAGGGCCAGTGGCATGCAGCAGCAGCGAGAGAGTGAGAGAGAAAGAGAGAGGCACAAAAGATGCTTTCACTCTTTCCAGCCGGTTTTGCCGTTTATGGGACATCAAAGCCAACCCGGCATGAAGCGGCGCTTTTGAGCATTGTGACGGTTGACACCTCGTGTCATCCAGTCCTGTCCTGCTCGGTGCGATTTAAAAACAGCAATCAATTGTTCCATTGACAAATCCATTCGAGAGAGACGTGACCGAAACTGTAATGATTACATCGATTATGGGTCAGTCAACTGAACTGACATTTTTGCTACTGATCGGCATGATGGCTGGCGCATGATCTGCAGTACCGGAAGTTGTTAGCGGTCAGCAGTCTGCTATTTGCAGCTTGCGATCAGAGCTGTAGCGATATATCTTTTTAAAAAATTTGTATGATTGCAATTCACCGATGGCACAAGCAAAGAATTCCTCATTTCAACCCTTTCATGAACCAATAATGATAACCTGTAACCCAGGAGTGTCAAACTCACTTTTGCCGCGAGCCACATTTTAGTTAGTTTCACTAGGAGGGCTGTTATGACTAAAACCAGATCAAGAAGTCAAGAAAAACTATTGATTCAATTTTTTTTTTTAAAGTGGCAATCATGAGGGGTTTGGTAACAAGAAAATGCTGCGAATATCTCTCTTATTTGTTACATATGAGAATTTAACATTTTGGTAGGAATTTTAGAAAGGATCGTGGAAGTTGATCTGCTTTTGCGGACCGCGTAAATGATGTGGCGGGCCAGATCTGGCCCCCGGGCCTTGAATTTGACACAGGTGATGTCATCTCATAGCATGATCAGCTGTCCACTCTCGTAACCGCCGTCCCTGAAAGGGTTAAATATTCACACGTTTTCCACTAAATCACGGGTGTCAAACTCAAGGCACGGGGGCCAAATCTGGCCCGGTACATCATTTTATATGGCCCGCGAAAGCAAATCAAACATGTCGACTTCTACCATGATTGCTAAAATCTGGACCAAAATTTCAATTTCTCATGTGTAATGAATAATAATCAATTATTCTTGACTTCTTGAAATGCTTTCACAGTCATAACGGCCCTCCAAGGAAAACTGTCACTTCAATGTGGCCCCCGCGACAAAAATTAGTTTGACACCCCTGCACTAAATCGAATCGTCATTCCAAATGGTTGCAACCAAGAAGCCAAAAAGCAGAGCAAACCAGAGTCGAACTAAAATAGTCACACAATCACAGAAACTGACAGGTCCCAGATGAATGGTTTCACCCGTAGAGCAGTAATGGATGGCGGGAGTCTTTGCGGCCCCTTTCCGACACATCCTGAACACTCTGGCCTCTATTTTGCGCATCGGGCCCTCCGCTTCCTTCCAGGGTGAGGGTCCAGGCCTTGGCCTTTCGCCAGGTGGCTCCTGTCTGGCCACATCTACCACACTGTCTGGATGCCCGCGCAAGCTAACGCGGCTGCTCAGCGGCAAGATGCGGATGCCCAAGGGACCCGCTCTGGATGATTGTATTATGGCACACGCCCTGCAGGCCGTGTGCGACCCCTCGTGTGTTTATGTGTTTAGTTATGCCACAGGGACGCCAGAGTGTTGTTTCCACCTCCTCGAGTTTGTCCACAAACTCATTCAGGCCGCGCGCTTGAAGCGCTAAAAAAGCACGGCGGATGTACAAACGGTTGGGTGGGACAGAAGGGAGACTCCTGGCGCGAAACACCTCGGTAACAATCGGAGGGGCTCCGGCGACGTTTCCTGTTTGGCCTTTTTTTTTATTGGCCGCGCAGTCATCACCACAGCAGGAAGCGAAGAGGCGCTGCGTGATGGACAAATGGGCAGGGAGATTAAAAAGCGTGAGGGGAGAATGTGCGGATACGCTCCCTGATCTATTTCGGGCTTTCAAAATACACACACACACACTCACACACACACTGAGGATGCGTCTGTCTCTCAGTGGCCTTCGGCACCAGTGAGTCAGACAGTTTAACTCTCACTGTGGATGTGTTTTGAATGAACTCGGCTTCCTGTTGGAAGTCTAACTGTTGTAAAAGCGCGGCGGTGTTCAAAGCGGCGGCTCAACCGCAACGGTCGGACAAGCAAAGTTGCGGTGATCGTCTTGTTTGTGTTGCCGTGTTGTTCGTGAGAGGATGCCAGTCAAATTTTGATCAACGCGTTTTTACATTCGGCGCGTTGAATGGGATAATCGGCTCTCGAGTATGACACGTTTGCAGTTTGGCATCTTTGCTAAATACACCGAGATGATGAAAGATGTGAGAACGGCAATGTGTGGCCAATAATAGGATCCCAATTATTTTATTATTATTATTATTTTTTTATTCATCTCAACATCAATTTGCTCGGAAATCCCGACAACCAGCCCAACTCTGATGGAGGCCGACGCAAGGAACACAAGGATTCATTACAGTACAGGTTCTCAATGTCATTAACGTCCCTAAAGCAATAATTCACCAACCCCCCCC
>NW_017806153.1:104680-124234 GCF_001891065.2 Hippocampus comes
CCCACACCCCCACCCCCAATTCACGGCTCATTAAACTGCTCCGGTTATCTTTGACAACCTGTAAACATTTCCCCTTCCGCTCGCTTGACTCCACTTTACCGTCGATTATCATCCCTTCGCCTATTAAGGATCAGCAGCCCACCAGGGAGGTGCGATAATAGACTACTTATTATACTGTACACTCAGTTCAGCGTCTTTAATTCCCCACAAGAGTTCATCTGCCACTCCGCTGTGTGTGTGTGTGTTGGGTATTTCATTACATCCTGACCTTCTTTCAAAGCCTCCTGAGCCCGCTCGTTATCTCATTAGCCAATAGCGAGGGGCCTCGTTAGCACCTGTAAAAGCCAACGTGGTGTCCTAGTGTTTTTGCTAGGGATTGATCCAGTCCCAGTCGCCGATTTTGGCTTTCGGGGAAGGTGATTTCATCACCGTGGTGGTGGTGGTGGTGGGGGTAATGTGCCTCGAGCATGACCGCGTACGTGCGCGTGCGTCATCTTACCGAGTTAGGAGCCGGCAGCTGCGGCGTCGGACCGCAAACTGAGTCACGCCGTCCTCGCGGCAGCTGTTTGAGCGGAGGTTCCATGCCGAGAGATTCAGAATACCAGGAAAAGACATTGGCCATTTCACAGAAGACAAAATACGTTTCCTCCATAGCGCCGGAATGACTCGTTGTTTGGGTTAAATGGTTGCGCCCGAGGACACACCGTTGCGGGTCTCCTTTTAGGTTAATTTGGTCTTATTTAGCTAGCGGTCATGCTGAAGTTGTGCATCGCCCTGAGGGACACCTCTCTTCTTGCTGCTGTGATTTTTTTTTTTTTTTGGTTTGTTTTTTTTTTTCTTTCTAGGGGGACACAGAGGAAACACTGGTAGCACTTAAGTAAAGCCAAATAAACAATTTGGGTCCAAATGACTCACAGGTGGGAGCAGGCAGGACCGCCATCTGCGGCGGGACCCTTGGTGGCAACACGACGATTATGTAATCATTTCAGCTGTCGGTATGGCTGAAAACAAACCGCACAGGGGTGGGATATTGACTTTATGGCCACGCTGCGCCGAAAGCTCTTCTTTTATGGACGCCGCCGTGTGAGCGCGAGTGGCATTCCGAGGATAGAAGCACTCAAAGATCCTTGTAATGCTCTGATACTTTTTTTTTGGGGGGGGGGGGGGGGGCTGGGGATCTTCGAACTTGTCATTGCTTCAAGTGGACGCCATTTTGCAACTGAAAAGCTTGTCATCGTGCAGTCCCGTTATTTTTGCTGTGGTGAGACGGGTTTGACTTTCGATTCGTATGTGATTTTCAAATGGCGCCTAACAAATAAACAAGCTGAACGAAACACCAATACAGGTTAAAGGAGTCCCCAACACACACCCACACAAATACAACCACACCCACACAAAAGGTCTGTTTTTTTTTTTTTTTTTTTGGAAATATATACCCAACCGCCAAAATAATGCTTTCAAGCGCCGCAAAGCGCAAACACGAGCCGTCCTTTCGACGATGCTCACCGCAGTCAAAGCCTTAACTTGATTAGTCGGGATAAACATCAGCTCAAAAGCATTGACCTGGTATGGTAGAACGACGGCGACCTCACTGATAATACACACGCACAGACGCGCACGCGCACACACACACACACTTAGCGAGCACTAAAAGCAAGCTGAGCACGGGCAGCTGCCAAGGCCAATCAAAGGCCTCTGTACATCCCGCGGAGCAGCTGTCTCGTCCAATCACAGCAGCACGTGTGTCATCCGCCTTTCAGTTGGAAATCGAGTTCAGAAAGCCTCTGTGTTGGGACTCAACAGCGTGACTCTTGTTGCCGTGTCCTTCCGTAACACAACAGGACGGATTCATTGCGTGGGGGAGACTCGCCACGATTTCGGGTTTGGCAAAACAAAACAAAAAAAATATATCTCGGTTCTAGTAAAGGCAATCAAATGTTGCATTTGTGGATTTTGGATCGGTCCTCGGCCGGGAGATGTCGAGAAATGTTCTTGGATGAGAGGTGAAACGTTTGGGCTCGGTCTTGATTGATGGCCCATCATTTCTGGATGTCGCTCAGCCTGTGATGCGAAATGGATGGAAAGTTGTTGGCCCCCCAATTTTGGGATGTTTTTGGACGATGGCCCAGCTGTTTTTGAGCTATGGTTCAAAATTCTGTGATTTTTTTTATTTTTTTTTTGTTGGCCCTTGACGCTAACTTTCAGGTGGTCTTGGTCTCGAGGCCCACACTTGTCGATCTATTTTGGCATCTGACCTATGATTTCTGGATCTTTCTTGACTGTGGTTCAGCATTTTTTTGGCTACCAATGGCGACAGATATCGGCACTTGTCTGGGCCAATGGCCGGAAATTTCTGGATTTTTGATGGAGTATGCTCCACAATTTTTTTATCGTTAGACTATCATCCAGCAGTTTTGTTGACTAAGGTCTCCAGAGCTCAGCGTCCGCACATCCGTCGGTTTTCTTGACCTATACCGGCCCAATATTTGGATTTGTCTTGGCAAGTTTTGGATCTTTTCTTGATCCACTGCTTTGTAGATGATTAGCATGATCCAAAATGTCTTTCTGAGCCCCTTACATTTCTGAATCTTTATTTTGATGACGGCCCAGCAAATTTCTTGACTAATGGCCATATATTTATGTGTTTTTCCTGGCCCGTGGGCTGAAATTTGGGGTTTTTCATTGGATTGCGGCCCACCGGTCTCCCTGACCTATGCCACGGCATTCATAAGTTTTTCTTGGCCCATGGTCCCACATTTTCAGATCTTTCTTGCCCATAAAACAAATCAGTAGTTTTTGCATCTGGTTATCCAACCAAACGCCAGCCTATCTCGAAAATGAAACGGATTGTACCTTTGGGAGATTATCGAACACAGACGCTTCCAAAACCATTTCCTCCTTGAACAGAACCCTCACAGTTGCATCCGTATGCCCCAGAAGGACCAAGACAGACTCAGGTGACCTCTTCCCGGGTCAGTTCCTGTGCCCCCGGGGGGGGGGGGGGGGGGGGGGGGGGGGGGGGGAAAAAAAAAAAAAAAAAAATTTTTTTTTTTTTTTTTGGTCAACGTTTGTTTCCCCGCCCCTTCAACATACACACAAGTCAGTGTAGATGACGGAAGGGCAGCCGACTGAGGTGCGAGTGTTCTCCGGCGGGAGGCTGCCTCAGAGAAAAGCCCACAGTGTGCTTCACAAAGTGTGTCTGTGGTGAGGTCAGCTGGTGACAGCTGAACGCTCCCAATCGGTACACCTCCGCCAGCCGCTGCTTCGCATGCTTACTGAAAAGGCTGATTCATGCCTTCATCCTGGCAGCAAACTGATTCACAGCTTGAATGCGCGTGCATACACACACACACACACAGACACACACACTTGGACCTCAAGCGGAGGCCAAGGGGACTTAACACAATCACCTTTTCTTCTTTGTTGGACGGCAGGAAAAACAGCGGAGCGACACGGCGGCTTCTCCGCCATGTGGAAAGACTCATGGGAGATTATCACCGTGGAGCCCGTGCCGGGGACGAACAAGGGCCCAGCTGTTTAACAGGAAGTCACCTCCGGCAAGGCCCAGCGCCTGCGGCGGTCCTTGGTCGGGGAAGTTGAAGCAGACTCTGATGTAACAAAGTCTGCAGAGTCAAGAAAGCGCCTTGTGTGCTTGGACTGTTTGTTTAGATGAGGAATGCCAAAATACAAGTCGCGTTGAAGATTGATGACCTCTCCCAAGGTTCTAACCTTTGTCAGCGGAGGCTTCAAAAAGTGAATCCGAAAAAGGAGCGGAAATTTTGATCACCGTAGATAAGCACCACAAGCCAAAACTTTGAATTTACTGTCGTTCAAAAGATCATTTCTTGAACCCCCCCCACTCCACACACACACACCTTGCATGTTCTGAGAAAAGCGGAACATTTATCAAACTAAATCTTCAGTACGAATGAAATCCGTAGCGGCCTTGGTTTGCAATGTCTTTACGCTGCACCAACGATTTTCCATCCAGCTAACATTTGACAAAAACGACAGTTTGGAAGCTATTTATTATTTTTGCCGATTATGAAATCCCTAATTTATATTTGGTTTTGCACCAAGCAAGGGCTCTGTTGCGGCTCTGGCCTGGGTGGGTTTTATCCGGGTACTCCGGTTTCCTCCCATGTTCCAAAAATATGCGTGGCAGGTTCATGGAACACTCTAAAATTGTCCTTCGGTGTGATTGTGAGCGCGGATGGTTGTTCGTCTATGTGTGCCCTGCGATTGGAACGTGGGAAGAAACCGGAGTACCCGGAGAAAACCCACGCAGGCACGGGGAGAACATGCAAACTCCACACAGGGAGGTCGGAGCTGGAATCGAACCCGGCACCTCTGCACTGTGAGGTCGACGAGCTAACCACTTGGGCCGCCGAAATCTGCCCATTGTGGATATAAAAAGGGCACGCAACCCTGTTCAAATGTCAGGTTTTTGTCATGTTCAAACACGCGACCAAGTTCAATCATTTCCAAAAAGAGACATACTGCGAAACAAAACGTACGCAAATGTTTACTCAGGCAGACAGTCCATTCGGGATTTTTTCTTGGCCAAACGGGGCAAGCTCAAATGCCCCCCACACAACTTGTTTTCAGACCCTATCCCCAATATTTCCGGTGAGAATGGTTTCAAAATGAGCCGGCATCCTGGAATTTGTTTGACCTTCGCGTTTCAAATGCGCCCGCTCGCGCAGTAACGTACAAAGTACATCAGAGGGGAGTCGATGACGTTTACCAGCCGGATTGTGCTTTGATGCAGCTTCGCATGTGTCACGCCTACGCGACAAGGAAGCGGAAAGATGGGGTGAGAGAGAAGTCTGTGGAGCGAAAGAATATGGAGGGATGAGCGCACATGGAGAATTCGTAAAGCGTTCCTCTCCGGCTGGAGAAAGCGTCATTAGCATTGCAGATGCCGGCGATAGGATCGTCAATGGGCCTCATGCATACGGAGTTTGAATCCCAACATTGTCCCCGGGAAGTGCGCGGCGGACTTACAGTACCGCCCCCGGTGTGGGGAGGGGGAGTCGGGAATCGGCGGCGGTCGGAATTCACTGTGGATACGCGTGGGATTCAAGGCTTTCCTCTTATCACAGCCAAATGTCAAAGTGAGGATGTAGCCGCGCGGAAACAGAATAAAGCATAGCGGGAATACTTCTCAGGCTGTGTCAGCGGCATACTTCGCATTCAGCTGGGGCAGCCACGAGGCACTCTTTTTTTTTTTTTTTTTTTGAAGTCTTCAGCTGATTAAGTTCATTGCAAAGGGAAAAAAAATCCAATTCATTTGATTACGGTTTAACATTTCAAAATATATCATATCACAAAATATCACCATGATTGCGCAATCTGATGATGCAGCTTACTGAGACGACTCAATTGCCTGCGACGCCCACTCCGTTTGAAGTGCTGCGGGTGTCACCGTCGCCTCCGGCCTAAGTGACAGATGACCCCGCGTGCGTGTCCTTCAGAGCCCAGGACCGATCAATATGTAAAAGTCGCTCATCGCCGGACCCCCCCGCCTGCGGCATCATCAAACGAGCGCGGACCTTTGCGTGTTCGGACGCATGCCGGCGATGTGAGTGCTTGTGTGCAGAGCCGTGAACTTCTACCTTGCAGCTGTCGCCATTTTGAGAGCGCACATTGGGAATCGATACACCGGGGAGGCGTCGGCGCCGATTAGCATTTAACATGTCTATCGATCGACAGCGTTTGGGTTGCGTATTCCCGAATGAACGCGAGCGTGAAGGGGCGGGCTTTATCGCAGGGCACATGAATGCCACGTAAACACATTTAGAAGATCAAAACATGTTGGATGTATTTAAAGAGGACAAACTTGGGACGGCTAAAATCCATTCAGGGAAGGTCATCAACATACGATTTGTTCATTTTTCACATTTTTGCCACCTTAAGTGCAATTAGTGCTATGCGGATTTATTCTGAACGTAGTTGTGTGCCTAATTATCGTTTGGGTAGAAAACATAGTTGGTTTTGTGGGACCTTTTTTTCCACCAGTGGCGATGGTGAAATGCAGGGGTGTCGAACTCATTTTTCGTCGCGGGTCATTTCGGAGTTACGGCTTCCCTCGGAGGGCCGGTGCAATATCTCAACGTTATTTATTACAATTTTAGACATTTCGGTCCAGATTTCAGCAAGAATCATGAAAGTTCACACACATGATTTGCTCCCACGGGCCACATAAAATGACGTGTGGGGCCGGATTTGGCCCCCGGGCCTGGACTTTGATACCCGTGGTGTAACGCACCATGAGAGCTCTTTGTGGGTGACGTTTTTGTGGGCTCTCGGTTGTTGCGCATTCCCGACTGATGGCGAACAATTTTAGCTGTTATTAATGGCAGTGTGGACAACAAAGGGCTTTTTTGTGTCTCTTTTCGAAGCCAGGCAGCTCTTTCTACCTTAAAATAGAAACATTTAGAGAGCGCGTCAATGAGACGCTGTCTGGACGGTCTAAGGAATTGTGTGTTTTTGTTCTTTTTATTTATTTATTTTTTTTGTCGACGACATCATGCAGAAGCCTGAAGTATATATAGCACCGTGTCTCCAAAGGCTGCCTTTTTTTTCCCGTGTAATCCATCAAATGATAGGCGCAGGCAAGTCGGGATCATTCCTCGTCCAGTATTTTTCTAACTTTGAAAAGGAGCGTTCCGCAAAGCTAAAAATGTCATCCCCACCTTTAGGGATGGCTTGTTCTAGACTATTTTTCACATCCGTTTTACCTCAAATATGCGGGCCCGGAACGCGGTCGGTGGAAGCCTCTCGGCTGCCTGGCCTGGGAGCAAAGGCATACTTGCATGTACTTTACACGCGGGGCGATTCGCTTTTTTGCGTCTCACGGCAATCCGTCAAGGCGCGCTGACGCGCTCAAACAGGGGAGCCATTCTCCTCCGACGTCGCTCGACCTTCATGACTCACCGAGAAACTGGCGCTGTTTGAAACGAGCGCAGCGGCTCGGGGTTGCCTTGCGGCCGGGGCTGAGGGGATAATAAGAGAGTCGGGACAAATCGGGGGGCCGGCCTTTCTATTCCTGACCTCCGTTTCGACATTACAGCGCTATTATCAGCCTTGTGTTTAAAGCAGATTACAAGCTACAATTAAAAAGAGGTATCAGCGGGCTTCTTCATGGGGTTGGGGAGGTTTAGAGAAAAGGCCTTGTTGGCGTTGTGGAACTGTTGAGTCATATCGTGGTCGCAATTTAAATAGCTCGGCAGAGGTCGAACAAGATGGGTGAGAAAAAATAAATAAGACCGAAATTTGAACAAGAGTCCATCCATCCATTCATTATTGATTCTTCCACACAGTTTCATTACACTCAGGCACTTGGGTGTTTTGCTACCATTAATCGAAATATCTATTGATGCTCTTTAGCTGCACGCAGATTCTCAAGCAGTCTTTCACAACAATGAAACATTTGACGCTTGTAATCATCAAAATGATTACTTTTACACTTCAGCAGACAGCTGACATGGCCAAGAGGTCACCGTTTATCATACAATCCACAGTCAGGGTATCATGAAATAAAATGCACACGTCAAAGTTGCCCAAAATACAGGCAGCAAACAAATCCAAGTAAGAAGCAAAGTTTAGAAATCAGAGCGTGCGGTGTCAACTGTGCTTCTTTGATTTGATTTGAATGATCAGTAGTATCGATTAATCATCCGTGGTTTTGGAAATGTCCTCGACGGGTCACATGACTCTGTTGAGAGTTTCAACAGCCGCCACAGTTAAGAGTGAGCGAGCCATCGTGTTATTACGTGCTATTGGAATTCTGTGTGTGTGTGTGTGTGTGTGTGTGTGTGTGTGTGTGTGTGTGTGTGTGTGTGTGTGTGTGTGTGTGTGTGTGTGTGTGTGTGTGTGTGTCCCACTGATGAAAGGCCAATGGGGAAATCAGTGGGGATGCTTTAAATGCCTTAATGCAGTCAAATTGTTTTCAGATTGACCATTGATGGACAGTTTCCTTTCAAGCATTTAACTACCTTCACACACACACACAACAAGCAGCGGTCAGTTGCAGCGAGTCTGGACATCGTTACAACACTCTTTACCCGACCTATGCCCTCTGACCCGTGATCCTGTCTTGCTGCGGCATCGTGAGGCACCAAGGTGGCCAGGATGGAGGACTAATCTGCGGCAGGAAGTCGTGCACAGGAAAAAGGAGAGGCCTTGAAGGAGGTTGATTGATATGAACCTAAATAAACCAATATTGATCAAAGGTCGAGATAAGCTCCCTGCGTGGCAACGGCCTTCAAAAAAAGCCGGCGATATCCGCATGGCGATGAGGTGCGAGCGATATCGGCGAGATCCGGACGGCGGTTTACACCTGATTGCTTGCAGAAGGGCAACACGTGAGAACGCGTGAAAGGAGGAAAATGAGGAGAGAGGCGGGAGGGAGGCGAGGTGAGAAGGCAGGGAGGTCGGGGGAGTCGAGAAGGAGAGGAGATGGGAGGCAAGTGGAGGAGAATTGAGGTGGCGTGAGAAGCGAGGCCACGCGAGGAGAGGTGAGGTGAAAAGAGGCGAGGGGAGTTAAGGCGAACCGAGTTGAGGCGAGGTGAGGGAGATCTCGGGGAGGGGGGAGGGGGGACAAGCACATGCGCGGGGGAGACAAGAGAAGAAGAAGAAAGGCAACGGGATGTAAACAGTGCGGGAGGGTGGGGTGTGCATGCCCCGAAGAACAGCAAACAATTTGGATTTCATGAGACAAACCAGACAAGTGGCAAACCGGTGCGCTCGCGGTTAAGCGCGTCTGCCTCACAGTTCTGATGTCGGGTTTCAGCTCCGCCGTGGGCCGAATGAGGCAAAGCGCTACAGAAAACGCAGACAAGGCTGCTAAAAAGTGCGCCGGCAGCACATTGAATGAACGGCAAGGCACCAGCGATGAAAAAAGGGGGAAACGAGGTAGGCGGAAGGAAGGAAGACGGAGAATGAGGTTGGGAGGGACAAGAGAAGGAAAGGTGAAGTGAGGCAAAGGAAGTTGAGGCGAGGGGAGGAAGCTAATGATGCAGTTCACTTGATTACATTGATTTCTCTGTGGCATTTTCACGTTATTTTCTGTCTCCGTGGCAAAAATAAAAATGCCACTGTGTGTGGCGTGCAGTTGTACCAGTAAGTCTTGGAGAAGCGACACGTGCGCATGTCATCGTTAAGAATGAGATAAGAAATTATATGAAACACAGAGGTCACATGTCCTCCATGTTCTTACTTGTTTATATCCACCTGCCTCTATGGGTTTTTTTTTTCAACTTTGTATTTATTCTTTTCACATACTGCCCCTTGTGTGCAGGCTGAGAAAGTACAGAACTGAAACGGCCTTGCGTTCCAGGCCACAATTTCGACATTTTCATTGCTGCAAGACGCAGTGCTTGGGATCTGCACATCCTCACGGGATAAAAAGGTGATTTGAGGCAAGGCGAGGAAACGTGAGGAGAAGAAGGATAAGCTGAGGAGAGGCAATCGTGGGGAGGAAGCGTGAGGGGAGGGCTTTGGGAGGGGATACGAGGGGGAGTTCGCCAAGTGAGGGAGAAAAAGACAGGCAACGAGATGAAAGCGATGAGGGGAGGAAAGGATAAGTGAAGATGCGGTTGGGCCAGTCAAAAGCGGCGGGGAGCGAAATGGAGGCGCGTTGAAAGGGGAAAGGAGGCGACTGGGGTGGAGTTGAGGTGAGGAGTGAGGCAAGGGGACGAGAAGTGAGGCAAGGAGAAGAGATGGTGAGGCGGAAGTGAACAAGAGCATCTCTTAGTGCATTTTTTTTTTTTTAAAGGAGGGTTAAAAGGGGTGCATTCATGCAAACACAGATGTTAAAAGAAATATGACGGGTGACTTTTGACCTTTAAAACAACCTTTCCCATCCAAACAAGTCATCCCACTGCGGTTATCTGATCTTTGCCGCAGCTCCTCTCCGTGCCTGTAAAGGCAATCTGAAGGCGACGGTGTGTGTGTGTGTGTGTGTGTGTGTGTGTGTGTGTGTGTGTAAATCACTAATCTATGTATGATTTGCATGTAGGCCTCTTAGTGAAATCCATACGAGGGCAGCGGAAGGTGACCGGCGTGATTTAGCCGTGCGGATGTGCACTCGAGGGAGTCGTGTGCAGCGCGCGGCATGATGGTGATGTACGGTCTATTCCATCACATTGTTTACGGCGGCGAAAAAGTACAAAAGTGGGCTTTTATCTTTTCACAGGGCCCATTCATTCATTGACTGTGGGAATCCTCGACCCTTGCAAGCCTGAGAGGGGGTCGCGGGTGGGGGGGGGGTGGACAGAGACATGTCGAGACAAGCACTTTGGGTGCTGGAATCTTTACAGATGGACCGCATCAACACAAAGCTCAATCTAAAGCTGATTCTAAATCTAAATATACTATAACTATTTTAATTAAGGATAATCTCCCGATGTCCTATTGACATAGTACACAGGCATTAATTAAAGCTAAGTACGCGCGACTTTCAAGCTAACGCCTGGAAGTAGGTATGGAAATATTTGGTCGGCTAATGCAGTCCTAGCAGTGGGAACATTTGGCTAGCTAACGCCTCGCCTGCTGGCTCGCTCACGGCGTGCTGGCGACAAACGAAAGAGAGTTTTCAAACTTGGACACCAGAGTGGAGTGACGAATTAGCTTAGCGCTAGCTAGGATGAGGCTAGTAGCAACGCAGATGGATTTAAAATGGGACAAAAGACAATAAAGACATCCTTTGTTCTATCATTGGCCAAGGTACGGCCAATGGCAGAGATACAATATTTATGTGTGCCCTTCATCACTTCTATTGATTACCGAGACCAAAATGTTCTTGAATTTTTATCAGAGGTCAGTTTAATAGCCTTTATTTTGATATTCTTCCTGTCCCTCGGCTCACAGATTTGAGTCAAGATTTCACAGTAAATATAACCAGCCGCCTCTCACCAAGAAAGCTTTCCAGGAATGATAACGTGATTTATTTTCATCACAGAAGCACCAAACACGCACATACGCTGCAACATCTGTGTATGATGAAGTGGTCTGTCCTCTTGTTAAAAAAAAAAAGAAAAAAAAAAAAGGATGACGCTTTAAAGACATTCCTCTATTTTACGGCTCAGTGAGAGAGCGATGGCTGAGGGTAACGGGGAGGCCAACAGCTCAAGTGTCGGTTCCAGCACCCCATCCCCCCTCCCCCCGCCCCTTCGCCGGATGATCTGTATCGCAGCCCTGGCCAAACAAACAAACAAGAGCACAAACAATGCTACGCTAATTGACATTCCTGCTGAGGTGGAATGTAACCCCGCGGTTGGATTGTCTCGGTGCTTGTGTCCATCTCTACGCGTGCTACCTAAAGGAGGAAATAGAAAATAAGAAACGGCGTCCAATAAAGTGCATTATTTCAATCCCGTTACGGGCCGCGAGGGGTTAGCTTGACGTGACAGAATGCACAATCGCACCGAGTAGTAGAAGGGAAGTGGAACGCATACACATCAAAGAAGTCAGGCAGATATGTTCTTGATTTAGTGGCCTTGGGGGAAGGTGGTGGTGGTGGTGGTGGTCGACCGAGAGTCATTCTAGGAATCTCCGTAAAGCTAAATGACTTATGGTGCACCTCTCGCACTGGATCAACATGTGTATCTGGTCAAGTCCTCAGTGGACTACAAAAAGGAGGCAAACGTGGGGAAGAAGCGCAACCTGCTGAACGAGAGGATTTTTTTTTTTCTTGTCCATGGTCAATTGGAATAGAATAAATGAAATAGAAGTACATGCACCACAAAGAGGAGTGCCTGATATGGATCGTATATGAAATTGTACATCGTTGTCTGATGGAAAGCCCATATGTCCAAATATGGACATTTCATTTTGACGTTTGTTATTTGTGCAAAATATTAAACATAATCACGCTCACACTTTACCTGTCTGAGAAGAAAAAAAAAAAAACTCCGCTTCTTCCTCAACTCTGCGGGAACTGCGCAGCATTACGTTGCCTCAACGTTGAAAGGCGAGCTGCGTTTTAGACAATCAGGGGTGAACGGAGGGATTTTTTTTTTTGTGCAAATGAAATAAGTGATTGAACATGATTTTGGGATGTTACTGCCAAATAAGATATATTAGCAGCTTAAGCGATGCAGCATTTGGTAACTATAGAAAGAGAGGCAATGATTCCACCCATTGGCGACAATAAGCAACAATGACAGCTCGTCTTCAATGAATCCACCATGAATGTTTTCTGCATGTGGGACGATAGCTAATGCACGGATATGTAAATATTTTGGAACACGGCGGGGCGAAACGTCACAGAGGAGTGGTGAGAAAAAAAAAACGTCAAGACTGACAGATGTACAGATTTGCTGACGGACGGACTGGCAGCTCTCAGCCGTGCCACATTCCTCCCGAGTTGAGTCACGGCATGCTTCTTGATCCCCACCGCACCACTTTCTCAGCAGCCTCGCAAGTGAGTGGGTAATCTTGAGTGTCACACACCCTCTACAATCCCGGGCCAAGCTATCCAAACAGCGCCGGCAAGCAGGGGGAGGAAATTGAATTTCCCCACCCCCCCGCCCTTTCCTCCTCAAAGACAGGCCTTCCAAATCCCCATCAACGGGAGCTTAGAAAGCCTGCAGTCCATCAAGTTTCATCTGCCACGGTGGTCCCACCAATCAGGTTCTGTCGCAAACGTGCAGCGCTGGCATAACGCAAGTACAAAAAAAATAAAATAAAAAAAACATTCAAACTCTACCAATCACACAATCAGAAAAATGCGCGCAATCAAACAAAAACAAAAAAGCGCACGCACGCACGCACGCACGCCCCGATCCCTCCTCTTCGTGTCGGCCCTTTGCATCAACAATCAACAATCCGAGGCATTGTGGAGCCTGTGATCCTGTGACCTGTGAACCCCGGCGTTAACCCCGGAGCGGCTAGCGACGAGAGGTGAACCAGACGGCTCATTGAAATGCGCTGCGGTTCCCATGAGTACGTGAACAGAAAGAGAAGATCGGAAAACGAAAGATTCCGACGACGGATTGTAAAATACGTGAAACAACAATGATGATGCGATGCCAACTCAAATCCAAGATCTTGCCAACGGGTTCCAGGTAGACTCGAGACTTCTGGTTTCACCACACAAAATTGATTCTGAAGTTTACTGATGATTGATTGATCGTTGTAGACTGATTAGGAACCATCAACGGGGCTTATATACGGTATAAAAAGTGATAAAGAGACCAAAGAAATGCAACCCAAGTGCAGAATTCAGCCCCAAAAAACTCCTTGTGCCAGAACGAACCCCTCCTTCAAAACCATGTTGACAGTCTAACACACAACAGCTGCTCCTACAAGCACCAGAGCACCAGCCCAGCTGCAACACCTCTCTCTGGGCACCCAAGGCCGTGACCTCAAATGAGCCGAGGGTCTTTGGCATTTAAGGGACCAAAATACTCCCTTCAAAAATTGGAATTGGGGTCATGTCGTACTCGACGATCACAACGCAAACACACCTTTCAGTGCACAGGTTTGGAAAGAGTAAATTCACGGCAGAGATCAGCTTTGAGTGAAATTATCTCAAACATGTTTGACGAAAGAGAAATTAAAGTTGGGATTTTATGTGAAGTGAATTGCGTTTTGACCCCCCCCAAAAAAAAATCTTCTTCTTCTCCTTTCGGCACGTCCCTATTCAGGGGTCGCCACAGCGAGTCAGTAATTTCCATCCGCCCCTGTAAACCGTCCTACCAACTCGCATGGTCGTCTTGGCAAAAGTTTCACGCCGGACGCCATTCCTGACGCAACCCTCCCCAATTCTCCGGGCTTGGGACCGGCACTGGGGAACAGTGCACCCCCAGGGGAGGGCACTGCCCCACAGCGGCTGGGTTCCCCAAAAAAAAATAATAATAAAAAATAAATAAAAACAATCATATTGTGCCGCTGTCGTCCTTGATACACAGTCAAACGAGACTGAGAGAGGCTAACACATGGGGAACATGGCGGCCATCTTGGCAGGGGCAACTTTCTCCATCAAAGCAGGGACAAAAGTGTCAGAAAATGTCACGGAAAGGAGGACGGACGTTAGCTTCACAACGGCGTCCACCACCACAACAGCGCAACACAATTTTGTACTGTATTGCGTGTTTTGAGGCCACCAAGAAGTACTTCGATTGAGCGGGCAATCGGCTCTAATGGATGGCCCCTCCCTCATAGTAATGCCAACTTAACCGAAGGCTGTTGCGCATCCAGCGAACAGTGCAACTGCTTCATTGTCCCAATGGGCACCCGAACCGTAATTACTGTCAAAAAAAACAAGTGATCAAAAGAAACCAGACGCCGGACAGCAGGCTCCCTTTTTTTTTTTTTTTGATCATGTGATACAATACGCAGTCATGTGACGTGAACACAGACGCTGACTAAAAGCGTCCTGTGTGCTGCAGCAACCTCGAAACAATGTATCCTTTAGATAAGGATCTGATCACTCTGCATGTGTCTGTGTGTGTTATATGTGGGTGTGCGTGCACGTGCGTGTGCATGTAACCCTCGCTATAATCACCAGTATTCATGCAGCACCCGGCTCCCGGCGTTACTACAGCTGTCGCCTCCTGCACTCGCTGACCTCCACCAACAGGTCCCCGAGGCTCACAGCGCTTATGACGGCCATTGATTTTACGAGGATGGTAAAGGCGGCCATCAAAAGACCGGAAGGGACCCTCCTGCTAAGTATACTCAAGTCGCCATTGTGACCGGAGATGTCAGATGCGCTACAGTGGTCATTTTTGCTGTCGTGTTTCGTTCGCTCTCTTTTTTTTTTTTTTTTTTTTTTAATGGTTAATTATTTTCGATATGATAAAGTGCTTTTTTTTCAGGCTGTAACAGATTAATGGCATGTCTGTTCATTTCAATGGGGACAATTGATTTGATTTAGAAATCCAGTGAGGAACATGTCCGTGGATCAAATTAAAGCGGACTGCACCCTGGATTTAGCGCCAGTCAGTCGCGGGGCACACGAGATGCAACAATGAACATGATGGCACTCATATCAATTTATCAAAGTTAGTTATTTCGTTTCGTTGACGAGTCACCGTGGATGAATAGTCCGGAATACAAACTGTGTTTGTCCTCGTGAGGGTTCGCGGATGCCAGGCTGATTTTGGGCAAGAAGTGTGGCACGCCCTGGCCATGTGCCACATAGAGACAAAAAAAAACCATTAACGCTCACATTCACCCCCCGCCCCCACCGCCAAAGCGTCACACGGCCACGCAGACACACTTTTGTTTCGTCAACACAAGACGGATGTCCACTTCGCAAATGTGAGGATATGAGCGTGGGGATTCCCCCAAATTCACAGAGGCCTTTTGGTGACTTTGGCTGGACCTCTGTTGCGTAAACACAACAGGCAGCACTTCCTGGTTTTGGGGGGGTGGGGGGGGGACAAGTGATGCTTTATCTCATTCCAGAGACAAAACACGGATCATGGCAGAGTGAGGAGGATACTGGAAAAGCAGAGAGGGGCGGTAAAGGAAGAACCCTTTCTCTCTCTCTCTCAGCTGCGCCTGCACTTCCTGTGTGGGGAGGAAGTCCCTTGTTGGACGTGCAGTGATCTCATCCGTGGGTTGCGCGGCGCATCCGTCCGCGCGAGCTTTGAACAGCCAGCCAAAGTAGGGGGAAAACTGGGGGGTAATACACACACACACACACACACACACACACACACACACACACACACACGCACACACGCACGCACGCACGCACGCGCTAACACACGCCTGCGCTGATTATCTCAGCGAAACACACACGCCCACGCGCGCACACACACTCACACAGCCGGTTCGACAGGAAACAGTGCTGCTTGGAACAAACAAGCAGTTCCTGTGTGTGCTGGGGGGGGGGGGGCAACCTAAATCCAATGTCCTGTCCAATGCATCATTATCGCCATCATTCCTCGGACATTACTGCTTATTTGCTAAGATTCACAAGGCCGTTATTTATACTTGGAAATCCCCCCCCCCCCCCCCCCCCGCCCCCCCCCCACTCATCACCCACCCTAATCGGCAACCAACCACTCACCAATGACCCGCGCGTCCCTCGAATCGGACATCCGCTTTCCCCTTAACAGTTACCCACTAATTGAAACGCATTAGGCTTAAATGCCGCCCCCCCCCCACCCTCGTACTCCTTTCACTCGTCACGTTGACAGATGAGCGAATATTTTAGTTTTCCTCCCTAATTTGCTGAAGGAATGCCAAGGCGACGAGGCAATGGGGGGGGGGGGGCTGTTGGTTTACAATACTATTACGCTGAGAGATGGCAGGAACCGAACAATCATTATGCTCCCAGTTCACGGGGCGTTCGAAACTGGACTCCACCGGCCCCCAACGAATGCCGTCACGTGACGGACAGACATGGAGGGAATGTCTTGCCTGGATGGAAGTAGACTGCACGAAATATTGGCGGATTAGAACCCCAAACAAGATGGAAACAGCTGGAACACACAACGAAATATTTGTCGATCGGACGAGTCCCTCAATGACCGCCGGCCATCATAAAAAAAAAATAAAAAAAAAGAATTAACGGTACAGAAGTTCCAAACTGACGGCAAAATCCAATTTTCCCATTGTGATGGGGACGACGCCCGTACGCACAAATAGCGCGGCGCCGACGGCTCTCTTCTTTTCGGTAGCACAGAGAGGCACAAAGACCACGAAGCAAATCCCCGAACACCAACTGACGCACAACCGAGTCACGTTTTCAAACAAATGATAACGCTTCAACTGTTTGTCCCCCCGCCCCTTCTCTTTTCTTTTCGGACCTTTCTCTTGGTACGCTCGGCCCAGGAAGCGGTCGTCTTATCTGTGCGCCGCCGACAGCGGGACAGGACAGGGCAACCTGCGGAGGCTCAACTCTTGGGTAAACTTTGCCTTGGCTTTGAAGCGAGCCGCGTGAGTGCTTGTCCTCAGGCACTCAGCGCCCGGTGGCTCTCCGAAAAGCAGAGAGGGTCAATGGGACAGGTAAACAGGAAGTGCCGGCGCTTTGACTGACAAGCTGTTTAGACGCAAAGAGATGGATGGTCGGCGAAGGGCCGCGAGGGAAGAGGTGGCCCGATGAGTCCCAAATTGGCTTCGAGCGCAAAAAAAAAAAAAAGGAAACGCCGTTTGGGGAGTAGACTGGCATAGAAAATACGACCGAGAGCTTTTGTTGTTTCGACGCGTCATGACTGATGTTCTAGTGCGAAGAGCGGTTTGTGTTTTTCAGGCAGTTGTTTCCCCAGGAGGCACTATTTATTTGTCACACGGCGTTGGGATTCTTTTTCGGGGGGGCCAGCTGAGGAGGAAGTGGCTCTCGTGTTCCCACCGTTCGCAATCCAATGCTCGACATGCGCTCATGACCATAAAACGGGAACCCCCCCTGCCCCCCCGCACTGGATCTGATGACAACGGTCTCATTTGTATGACAGTTCAATGCTCATATGGCAAAAGCGCGACATATGAAGTCGTAAACACGACGCGCCCGTCGTTTGTCATCATGGTTTCGGCGGGGAGGATTGTTTGGAAGTTTTAGTAGACAGCTATTAAGCTCATTTTTCACGTCTGTATTTGACAATTGTTAACATTTTCCGGGAAACTATTGTCAAGTTCAAGGTCATGATGCCAACATTTTGACACGGTAAGATTTTCTTTTTTTATTTATTTTATTGATCAGCGACTTCAGCACGCACACAGGAGAAATATTGCCAACTGGTTATTGTATTTTATTTTTTTATACTCGTCACAGGTAAGTCTGAATGTCCAATTGAAGTCGTACCATTCATCTGACAATCTGTTTCGGTACTTCGATTGACCCTTGAGAATCTGAAAATGCGACGTAGCAACATCAACTCGCCGGTGAATAAAATGTTTGTTGATGCTGACAATTTTGACAGCGGAACAGATGATGATTTCTCCGACTTTCCATGAGCAAAACCCAAAGTCCAAACAAATCCGAGGTCAACCCGAAATGGATTGTGTTCCCATGCGGTGATGCTGAGGGTGCTTGAACGGCCAGCGGCAGCCTGGGTGGCTCCGATTCCTCGTTGCAGGTCTGAGGTTGCAGCTCGTTTCCAGCTAATCACGTTGATTATTGCGATTACAGATCATTTCCCCCCCGCAGTGTCACGCTGCAACCGAGTGACCTGGATCTGACAGGAAGTCTCGTTTGCCATCGGCGATCGCTCTTCCTGTTTCAGATCCGTCCTCAACCCAGAACGCTCCCCCCGCCCTCCCTCCTTTTCTTCCCACTTGGACACAATTGGTCCTGCGAGGCTCGACTTCCGTATTCCCGGCAAGTCGTCACAAAGAGGTTTACTCGAAACACGTCTATCTTTATACCCTCCCCTGCTTCCTCCTTTTCATTAAAAAGGCTGGCAGCGCAATGAAGTCCACCCCCCCCCTCCCCTGCTACCGTGTCGCCAGCAGGCGTACAGATGTTTCGGGCCTGCCCTCGAGTCACCCACATCTTTATCAGATCACAGCGCAGTTTAAGAATCGACATTATGAGCAGGCGAGGGGGGGCAGATAACGAGGCCTTTGATTCTGCCTACGATCCCTCCACTGTTAAATTTAGCACTGTGATTACTGAGTGTGATTGTGGGTCTCATGCAAATCACGGGACACACACACACTGCGGATGTGAGGCAGTAAACAAGAATGCAAAGGACGATCTGAACTTTTCATTGATAGATTGGACTGGATGCCTCGAATTAGCGTATGAGTGTCATGTGCGGGATGATGCATGTTTTTTTTTTCTTTTGACACACACACACAATTTACACAGTGTCTACCCATGCAGCCATTCATTTTTCGACAGCACTCATCCTCAATCGAGGCAGTGGTGAGCCTCCCCCAGTTGAATTCAAGCAAGCAGCGGAACCACACTCTGGACTCGTTGCCAGTCAATCAATCACAGGAGACATTATGATCAATCAGAAACTCAAGACCTGATGTTATGATCCAAGGTTGTCACTTGGCTTGTCAGAGTGAAGCCAAGAACGCTGGCGCCGGTCTCATATGATTCGAGAGCAGTGGTCGGCAACCTGCGGCACCGGGGCCACATGCCGGCTCTTACATCCTGATGTTGCGGCTCTGCATAGCGTGGGAAAATACATTATAAACGTCTGATCCAAGTGTATGTTATTTGTCTCACAAACGTGTCTCACTTCTGTTATGTTCTCTGACTGTACGCTCGGTGGCAGTGTTGCTGTAAAAATACTATTGAGATGAAAAAGGACGGCGACGATCGTGAGTTGTACGAACTAGCGTTGTGTTGATAGCCTGATATCAAAATAGAGCTTTTGGCTCCACTCTGGCCTTGATATTTTGTAAAAAAATAAATAGAAAAATTTTGCTGATGCCCGTTCAAGAACATTTGGACAAGGGTGTCGTTTTCTTGCTACCTATCTCCAAACCGGTGTGAAAATCCCTTCACTTCTTTCCAGCCATGTCCAAAAGCACAAATAAAAGCGCCTTCATCAAACGCCACATGCTTGCACAGACACTCTGGCGTGAGGGGGCTGGGGGGGGGGGGGGGAAGAGGGCGGAATGGGGAAAACCACCCAA
>NW_017806153.1:130989-131240 GCF_001891065.2 Hippocampus comes
TCAGATACGTCCTCAACCCAGAACGCTCCCCCCGCCCTCCCTCCTTTTCTTCCCACTTGGACACAATTGGTCCTGCGAGGCTCGACTTCCGTATTCCCGGCAAGTCGTCACAAAGAGGTTTACTCGAAACACGTCTATCTTTATACCCTCCCCTGCTTCCTCCTTTTCATTAAAAAGGCTGGCAGCGCAATGAAGTCCACCCCCCCCCTCCCCTGCTACCGTGTCGCCCGCAGGCGGACAGATGTTTTGGG
>NW_017806153.1:131471-133261 GCF_001891065.2 Hippocampus comes
ACACACACACACTGCGGATGTGAGGCAGTAAACAAGAATGCAAAGGACGATCTGAACTTTTCATTGATAGATTGGACTGGATGCCTCGAATTAGCGTATGAGTGTCATGTGCGGGATGATGCATGTTTTTTTTTTCTTTTGACACACACACACAATTTACACAGTGTCTACCCATGCAGCCATTCATTTTTCGACAGCACTCATCCTCAATCGAGGCAGTGGTGAGCCTCCCCCAGTTGAATTCAAGCAAGCAGCGGAACCACACTCTGGACTCGTTGCCAGTCAATCAATCACAGGAGACATTATGATCAATCAGAAACTCAAGACCTGATGTTATGATCCAAGGTTGTCACTTGGCTTGTCAGAGTGAAGCCAAGAACGCTGGCGCCGGTCTCATATGATTCGAGAGCAGTGGTCGGCAACCTGCGGCACCGGGGCCACATGCCGGCTCTTACATCCTGATGTTGCGGCTCTGCATAGCGTGGGAAAATACATTATAAACGTCTGATCCAAGTGTATGTTATTTGTCTCACAAACGTGTCTCACTTCTGTTATGTTCTCTGACTGTATGCTCGGTGGCAGTGTTGCTGTAAAAATACTATTGAGATGAAAAAGGACGGCGACGATCGTGAGTTGTACGAACTAGCGTTGTGTTGATAGCCTGATATCAAAATAGAGCTTTTGGCTCCACTCTGGCCTTGATATTTTGTAAAAAAATAAATAGAAAAATTTTGCTGATGCCCGTTCAAGAACATTTGGACAAGGGTGTCGTTTTCTTGCTACCTATCTCCAAACCGGTGTGAAAATCCCTTCACTTCTTTCCAGCCATGTCCAAAAGCACAAATAAAAGCGCCTTCATCAAACGCCACATGCTTGCACAGACACTCTGGCGTGAGGGGGCTGGGGGGGGGGGAGAAAGAGGGGTCAAGGGAGAAACCCCCTCAAGGAAACATTGGCATGACCTCACACCAGTGGAATGTCAGATGGGGCTTAATTGATTAGACGGCCACATGATGGAGTTTTTAAGAGGAGAGGCAGGAGGAAGAAGACTTTTTTTTTTTCCCGGGGTGGGTGGGGTGACCTTGTGGAAGCCAGAAAGGTCAAATGGCCGTAGGCTACTGGAATCTTATTCACAAAAGGGCACGGCGTCAATTGACAGCTAAGCATGATCAATGATGACAAGACGGAGTGGTCTGCTGGCATCGGGGAGGAACATTTTGTCCCGGTTCAAACTACAGTGAACCTCTTCCCAACACAACTAACACTTATATTGGAGAAACCGAGCGATCTTCAAAGAGGCATCCAGAGCCTGTGCCTGCATTTGCATATCAAGAAGAAAGGACAATTAGGTGGAGAATAACGGTGTCCAAATTCTGAATAGGGAGTAGCGGTGATTTGAAAGAGGTGTGAAAGAAGCTGTCCATGTCAATCGAGAGAAAGCCATCTCTGAACAAAAGGAGAAGGTCGGAGGTATCATCGATCGTCCACGTCGCACAATGTCCTGACATCTTCGCCAACTAGCGTGGCCCTAATGAGCCGTCTGGCCGGCAGACGAGTACGCATGACAGTCGTCCGCCGCCACCCCCCCCCCACCCCAAATCCGCCTCCCAGTTCATTTCTCCTCTTTCCCCTCGCGTCTTCTTGCAGCAAAGAAGATCGGAACCGCAATTGCTGACAGGTCACGTGTGCGGCACGCATGCGTGCACACGTCGGCGTGAACAGATGGAGCAGCGTGCGACCTTGCCGGTGGTCACTCGACGTGTCCTTCGCGGCGGCCATCAAAGTCTCGA
>NW_017806153.1:134374-171411 GCF_001891065.2 Hippocampus comes
CACACACACACACACACACACACACACACACACACACACACACACACACACACACACACACACACACACACACACACGGACACGCAGGCCGTGAGCAACCAGAGACAAGAGAGCTGACGAATGGAAGCGTTGAAACATATTAACCATCTCCCTTTGTGAGCAGACAAACATTTAGTCTGGTTAATGACCCCGAAGGATCAAAACAAATCCAGGGAGATAAAGATCGGTCGAGAAAGGAGAGGGGGTGCAATAAAAAAAACAAAACAAAACAAAAAAAAAAAAAAACATTGACCAAGAGGAGGTTTCAGGGTTCCCTGGGAACAATGACTTACTTGGTCCTTTGGATTCTGAGAATTATTATTATTATTTTTTTTTTTTGTAGTTACCAGAGACGATGGCGACTAATAAGGCGAACATTTCCAGACTGTCGGGGGAGCTCTTTAAAAAAAAAAAAAAAAAAGTTTTTTAATTTTTTAATATATTTTTAAAAAATAAAATTTAAAAAAATTAACCTACAAAAATTCCTTCAAAAAGCCCCGATCAAACCTCAATATGCATCTTCCAAGTAAAACGGCTGGTTGGTTTGCTGCTCATTCACACATTCGTGCCTGCTTTTTCACGATCGGGCGATAAAGCCAAAATGTTTGTTTAGATTTCGCTTTGCCGTACATGACAACAAACAAAAGCTATTTTGCGTAATAACGTCTCTCTCAACCACAGTCCCCTCAGACCCGCATCAACCTCTCCCTTAAACTGGCTTTTCACACAGTCACTATCGGCATGATGCGTTATCTGCGTTTTTTTTTTCTTTTTTTTAATCAAAGCAGCTGCTCAAACATGGCAGCGTAAGCTAAATGGGAACGTAAATGATGGTTTTCTATTACATTTTTTTTTTAAACGGACAAACGGGCCAGGTTAGAATGTGCAAGTAAAATATCTCAAATTGTTTATTTTAATGGCAGAAAAAAAACATTATTTTCATTTTAATTATTTACATTTCATTGAAATAACGATAATAATGAAAACCAAAACAAAGACTCCCTGCACAACCAGGCACTCAAAAGCGAAGGGACAATAACTGCCGATGCAAACAACTGCAAGCATTGTTGTTCCGATACAGACGACTCTTGACGGACTTCAAAGAGCGGCATGTGGCAGCGTCTTCAAATCGGAGCCAATTAAAATATTCTCCAAAAACCAGTTTGTTACACCTCCATAATTAAACACGACATACTTCAAAGTCTGTTTTCAGTAATCATATTTGAACAGGTATAATATATTTAGAAACAAAACTCAGAATTGACTTAAATGTTCAATGGGCTAAATGAATACAAAATAAGTAAAACACGAATAACTGATTATTTTGGGGTAAGAATTGGTTAAATAGTGGTTTGAAATCCAGGTTTAAAGCTATGCTTTAAAACCATTTATAAACTTGTACTCTAAAATCTTGTACTTGCCATGGACATTATTTTATTCGGCTACTTTTTATTTCTTTATTTTTTATTTTTTTATACTTTTAACTAAGTGAAGCACATCGAGTTATCTTGTGTTGCACTGTATAAATAAATAAACTACCTAAACGTATGCCACACCAAATTTCTCTCTTCACGTCAAAGCGTTTGGACCGAATTAAAGAACGCAGGGGACCGTGTGTGGCCCGTGAGCCACATTATCCTCTTCGCTAATTGCACAGACGCAGGACCGATAAACACATTATTTCATGTCTTTGCCTCTTACAGCGCATTTAATGGCCTGTGACTGACTGTGCCGTTTGACGCCCCCCCCCCGCCCCCCCCCACATCAACATCAGTCAAACCGGGTTTCCGTTGCGTGATTCACGAGCACCCCCGAAAGTCTCCGCTTTCCACAAACAGCAACAACAAGCCAGTAAAGCTGTCAAAGTGAACGTGGATTTACGCCATGCCACTTTAAACACAGCAACTACAAAAAGCATTTTTTTCTTACCGGCTGACTTTTGTTAGCGCTTGCGTGCAAACAATGGCGCACGACAACAAAATCGAGTGGATGCTGTCGCCGGCGCCCTTGTTCTTAATCCGTCCAGCGGTATTGATTTCCAGTTGATCGTCGGGCTTTCTAATGATGTTCACCTTCAGGGGGGCAATCGGATTGATTCACGGTCACGACTTGATCCATAACTTGTAATGTGATCCGTGAAAGAGCGACGCATGGTTACAGACCATTTTACGCTCCAATGGAGCCCACCGAGATCTGGAATAAACCAACAATAAAGACTAATAGCGGCATATAAAAATGGATTGTAGGTTTTAAGGCGATAACGTGAGTACAAGAAGAAAAGGGAAAAAAAAAAACACATTCAGGGGTGGTCACCCAGCCGGAGAGACTCTCTTGTTATGTTAGCATCAATGCTAACGTTACGCTTGAGAGTTTGGTCGAGCGCTAGTTGAAAAATGTACCACACAAAATACAACATATCGTAAAACATTTAGTGGGTCGATTTCTTGATCTTAACGTCACTTTCTTCAATTTATTTCATGTACCTCAACAATGTGATTGTTTGCATCTCCCAACTAACAAAGGCACACTTAAATTTCACATGCATAACTAGGCGAGTTGGGCTCCTCCTTGCCATCTCTAATCAAGTGGCCATCCTTTTGTGAGACTTGAAGACAACCACAAAAGGAGGAAGATTGTCAGAATTAGTCGCTTGCTCACTGTCCAATCTATGTGGCATTTTACTGGAAAGGTTCCGCGATCGACAAATCTATCACACCTCACTTGCTGCTGAAACATAAGACGTCTTATCTATACTTTCACTTCCGCAAAAAAGGATAGGAGATGTCAACTTATCGCTGCACATCTTGAAGAAAGTTCCCACACCGACTGAAATGCCGATCATGTGAAAATAACTCAACGCGTTCGACACGTGCGCCGGCAGCCCCCCGCCGCAAGTCGTCGCATGACGACCGACAAGACACGTGTGATGAGGTTCGGTTTGAAGTCGGAATCGACTTAGCTGGAGGTCGTTTTCAATCAATTTTTCTTTCATGGAGGTCGCAAAAGAAGAAATATCTCCGGGCAAATCTCCAAGTGTGCCTAACGGCGCTCTGACGCGATGCTGCGTGACTCATCTGATGCGCCGGTTTCATTGAACCGGTAGACCTGGAGAGGAACAGGGTTTGCGGGCATGATCGAACAAGACAGATTCCAGTTTTCTTTCACATCATAAAAAGAAAGAAAAAAAAAGATATCAAATCAATCGTGCGTGTTCTAAAAGGACAGAACGTTTCCTTGACAAAAGCACACAGAGTGGTGGGGGGAGGGGGGGGGCAGGGGTGTAACGCGGGCAAACATGCTGTCTATTTGTCGGTTTACATAACGGGAAAAGCGTTTAGCTGGCATCGCTCGCAGGGGAACTACCTTCTTGATAAATTCCTCAGTGTTTTGTTGGAACTCGCTTCAGCAATCCCCTCATCTCTCCTCTTTCGGGCCCTTGCAAACTTTCTGACGAAGTTGGGCCGGAGCCGTGTCAGAAAAGAAATCATCAATGGTCAAAGGAGGAGAAACAATGCTCGTCAAGGTGAACAGTCTTGTCGCTTAACTTGATTTTCTAAGCAACTCCCTTGATTCCCATTCTTAGATATCGTGGATACTAAAAATGTCCAAGCCTATGTTGCAGATATGCCCCCCCCAAAAAAAAAATAAAAAATAACAGCGCCCACCCCCTTGATGATTATAAACGGATGGAGTCATTATTCAATATTGATTCATCACAAGGGTTTCGCGGTTGAGTCGATCAGCAGATTAGCTCTGATTCTTGTTCTTGCTTGTGACCTGGCACTTGTTGCTAGGCAGAACTCAAAAGGCTAATCTTTGAGAAATGAATCATCACTGCATCTTAAACCTTAAAAAAATAAACAAATACAAAATGAAAACTAGCACCGGCTGCCGGATTGGGTGGGGCGAGCAACCTCCTGCCCCGAATGCAAATTGACTATTGTATTTCAACGACTACTTCTGCTCGACAATCACAATGACTCTGTTCTCACATTCACCCCGCCGTCTCAACCCAAACAGTCGAGGCAGGTCGCTGCCCGTTAAATTCTTAATCTACATTTTTTTTTTTAAATAAAAAAGGCAACATTAGAAACAAATTATGGAATCAGTCATAACGCGGTTTCAAAACAACAACCAACAGTCACTGCAGCAGATTGTCTTCGGGGTGACTTATGAATCTTTTATCATAACTGGCCTAATTGCTTAACCATCCATATGCTGGCTAATCGGTGAATGGGGGAGGACAGGGTGGGAGTGGGAGGGGGGGGGGGTACGTCAGAGTTCTCAAAAACAACATCATGACTCCTCGAATCTCCGTCCAAACCGTGCACTGCAATCAAGTCGACGTTAGCTTGCCGTGGCTGCTACGCTAGTAGCATGACTTAGACAGGTAGGTGACCCATACACAGGTTGTTCTTCCTCAGATGCAGCGGCATTTAGCTTCTTTTTACGCTTGCGTGACGGGAATGTTTTCGTCACAGGTTACATACATCTCCTCTTTGAATAACCTTAATGGGATGCGTGGTCGTGAAATCTGAACTGATCAAAGGTCAAAGCCAATGAAGCAGCACTGTCCAACTTCCGACAGTCAATGACACATACACACACAAACAAAACAAGACAAAACACAACACTTGTGTGTTTTAGTTTCACACAGGAAGCTCCAGTAGCTCCCGGAATTAGCCGAACAGTAGTTTGAGAAAGTTAAAGACAAGTGGAGACCGTGGGGAGTTTTTTTTTCCACTCCTTCAACCGTCTCCCCCCGGTCCCAGGAAACTCCCTGCTAGCTCTCCTCACAGGAGACAACAGCTGCACATTCTCACTTTTCACTGGCTGTTTGAACTCGACCCCAAAACAAACAATTACACACACACACACGCAAAATAGGATCACCTCTTGCATTAACGCTAGTACAGCAGACATAATTATGGGGGACGTTGCTGATACGAGGGTGCGCTATAATTCTGCATTCTGTTCAAGTTGTCTTGTATTGTTTGACTGGGAAAACAAGAGGAAGTCATTTCTCCTCCTTCCAGCTGGCCTTATATCGAAGCCATTGTGTCAACAACGCTGCCCTGTGTCAATATCCGCGTGTGTGTGCCCATAATTACAGATGTGCCCTATTTTTTTATTTTTCTAAGATGTCATTCAAGTTAAAAAAAATGAAGGGTGAATGGAGATGAATGGGAATAACTCCAGGCTACAACTCCCGCCCATGCAGCTACTGAAAGTGTTCAAAAGTATCTCGCTGATTGAAAACAAGCGATGTCAAAAGGCTTTGATGGATGAAAGGATGAAAGAAAAACACAGCGCACGCCGTGTACACATATGCTGACTGCAGCTTTCCAAGAAATCAGTTCCAAAAGAGACAGGCAAGGACTACTGGAATTATTACAGCCAAACTAAGGAAGCTCGGAGATGCATCTGGCACTGGTATGTGTTGGCTTGTATTTTATTTATTTTTTTAATTGAATCTTTTTGTGAGCTCTTCGATGCAAATATTAATTGTTGAATCATCTAGCCATGGAATATATCTCATTTATCTTTAGTGAAAAGTGATCAACCGAAACTAAAACTTCTGAAGTGTGCATTTCGACTCAATCAAGCGATTTCGGTTTTTGATATATGTAGATGGTAAGATATCTGTGATGCGTCGCATGACAGTGAAAATCACTGCCTTCAAGAGGAAAGGTTTGCCACTTCATCAACAATTGTATTTCTCCTTTTTATTTAAAAAAAAAAATCGAAATTACATCTGGATTGCCCATTTTGCTTCACTGGGAAATAAATGGGCTGCGTTTCCAAAAGTAGCCGTAAGAGGGCGCAGTGAGCCCCGAATAACTGCAACCGGGGAAGTTGCTTGTCTTCAGACAAAAGAGACCACTCTGCTTATTACGAAGCACAAAAACGGGAGGGAAACATTGCTGTCATCCATTTGGAGTAAATATGATATATATCATGAGGTTTATGCATATTTTTTTCAAACCAGTATGGTGACGTATATATTTGCAGTAAACAACAAATTGCAGCCTTTCTGTTTTGAGGTCAGAGGAAGGGTTTGAAATAAAATCTTGCTGAGGAAAAAAAAAAAAATAATAATGTCGATTTGAAAAATACAAGAAACGTCGACAACAAAATGATAGCTTTACGACACAGCGCTGTCACTATGTCTCGTTTTGAATGTTTATCTGCATTCACCTTGTGAGAAAGAGCGACGATTCTACAAGCATAACAGCTCCCCGGCCCCCCTCCCTCCATTTTGCACCCACTATCAACCCTCCCACTCGGCCTCCTCCAGGCACGGGGGGGCTGGGGGGGGGGGTGGAGTGGGAGGAGCCATCCCGCCTTTGCCTGCTAGCTTGCCTGCCGTCAGAGTGTAAAACAGTGCAGCCAGCCACGGTGCGTGTCAGAGGGCTGTCTGTGCTCCCCACGTCGATGACTGCTTCACATCTGGTGTCTGTGTCGCTACTCACTGCCACTGCAGAGACCACAACCGGTCCACGCGAGAACAAGCACAAGTCACGATAAGGTAAGAGCCCCCCCATGAAAGCCTCGGGTGTCCAACGCGTGTGCTGTCATTTGCAAACGCGCACCTTTTTACGCACGGGTGGCACATTTTACGCTCAGAGTGGGAGGGTGCGCGTTAAAAAAAAAAAAAAGTCACACGGGACTGGAGTGTGAATGGTATGCAGACTGCGTGTGGGCTTTGAGCCACGCGCGTGTCCAGGTATAGCAAGGGTCTTCATTGTTTTTTTTTTTTTCTTCTCTCCTCCGCGCAGGTTTCTCAAGCGTGGGAAAGGATGCCGGCGATTGTAAGCAAAAACTCAGACATGGAGTTCGACTCTTTACAACCGTGCTTCTACCCGGATGAGGACGACTTCTACTTCTGTGGTCCCGACTCGGCGCCACCGGGGGAGGACATCTGGAAGAAATTCGAGTTGCTGCCCACTCCGCCCCTTTCCCCGAGCCGCGCCGCTCTACCTGGGGAACCGGCGGCAGCCTCCCCGGAGGCGGACCTCCTGGGCTTCGGCTTGGGGGACCCACTGGACTGGGCTTCGGAGCTGCTCCTCCTGCCCGAAGACGACATCTGGGGGGCATCTGACGATATGGATCTGTTCGGTTCCGCTTTGGATACAAACCCAAACAGCATCATCCTCCAGGACTGTATGTGGAGTGGATTCTCGGCCAGAGAGAAGCTGGAGAGGGCGGTCACGGAGAAACTCGGGAAGGCTATTACGAGTGCCGCCACCACCGCGGTGGTCGCAGCGGTGGCTCCGGCGGCTTCGGGTCCCTCCACCGGGAGGCGGGACGTGTGCGTAAAAGCGCCCGAGGCGGTGAGCCGCAGCGCGGCGTCGGAATGCGTGGACCCGGCGGTGGTGTTCCCCTTCCCCGTGAACAAGAGCGGCGGCGGGGACTCGAGCGTCAGCGCGAGCGCGGCCGCGACGCACGGGAGCGCCCACAGCGACTCGGGTAAGAATGCGAGCGTGTCAACAAATGTCTTTGTCTGCGGCGAGTTGACCGCCAAACGCGACGAAAAGCGCACTGGTATGACGTTCATATGACTGGAAGGCAATCGGATTACACGCACGCACGCACGCGCACAGTCAACTGAGTTGATGTAATCAGACGCCTCTCCTTAAAACAGATGGCGGCAAAATATGGAACTGTGTGTGCCCAATTGCCATGTGGTTAACCCCCCCCCCCGGCCCCCCCGCCATGTCAGGCAGAACGGAAGAGATGATTTAGTGTAAGACTGTGGATCACATTTGTGCACAGCGTCACTCATTGGCGGGACGTCACGTGACCCAAACATGCCATGATGTCATCATTGGACTACCCCCAAAAAAAAAAAAAAATGTTGACGCTGCACTGTTATGAGGGGATGACACGAGATGGGAAGTGGGGGGGGGGGGGGGCGAGCGTTTATCAATTGAGGAATCATCTAAGCAAACACCAAAGAGGAGCACAAAGAGCACCCAACTTGGCACGGAGCGTACGCTCAAGGCAGCCTCGCCAAAACGCCTCCTCCGCCACACACAAAGCAGGGGAGGGTCCTCTCTCTTTGTGTGTGTGTGTTTCTAAGGGGCCGACAGCTTTGAACAAGCGCTCCATCCCGACAGCTGTCTGCCTGGCGCCCCTCCAAGCCGGGGGTGGGGTGGGGTTAAAAGCGCGGTGATCCGATTGCTGTCGCACGCACGCCGTGTCGAAGACTCACAGAGCCAATAAGACACAAAAACATAACCCCCCAAAAACAAGCTTTTAGGTGTAGTGCCGTCTGCTGGATCGGCTTGGCCACTGCACTGCCTGGCCTCGCTGCAAGTGGACCGCGACATCAAGAAGCCAAAAAGCGGCCTTCGCGTCGGCACCGTTATCAGGACGGACATCCAATTTTCAATGATTCTTCGCTGACAGTGTTAGGCCTCGTCTTCAAGAGGGTCCGTCTTTGTCAAAGGTCAAAGTCGGCGCCTGAGACAAGACGACGGGCGACTTCCGACTAGTCCCACCCAGACCAAGCCGATTAGAAGTTGCGAAGGCGGAGAGCCAACTTGCCCGCTCAGCAGTGAGACTCGACGTGTCAACGCCTGCGCGGCAGATTAGCCGAGCGGTGACTGACGCTAAGCATTAAGGCGTTTCTGCTTATGCAAACAGCGTTGAGCAACACTCGCTTTATCGGTCTTGTATAAGACGCGCACTCGTGCATACCTGTCACCAGCCGGTACACACATCACAGTGGGAGAAGACTTGTTGGGCCTGACAGATTAACTCATTCTGTTTTACTTTCCCAGAAGATGAGGAAGAGGATGACGACGAAGAGGAGGAGGAAGATGATGATGAGGACGAGGAGGAGGAGGAAGAAGAGGAAGAGGAGGAGATTGACGTGGTCACCGTAGAAAAGAGGCGTTCCACAATCAGCAAAGCCGCCGTGGTGTCCAGAAGTCAAGACCAGAGGGGGTCCGGCGGCGGCGCGGGATCCGGCTCGGCGGGTCGCTTCGTCAGCCGAGCCCCCCAGGAGCTCATCCTGAAGAGAAGCTCGGTGCACCAGCAGCAACACAACTACGCCGCGCCCTCGCCGTACACGTCGGACGACGACCCGGCGCCGCCTCCCAAGAAACAGAGGACGTCGGACATCGCGAAACCCCCGACGCGAAACGCCTCCTTGTCCTGCGCGTCGGGCCCGCGCAGCAAGCGCAGCTGCAGCGGCGACAGCAGCCCCAGGGGCGGGTCCGACTCGGAGGACAGCGAGCGCCGGCGCAACCACAACATCCTGGAGCGCCAGCGCCGCAACGACCTGCGCTCTAGCTTCCTGACGCTACGCGACCACGTACCCGAGCTAGCATACAACGAGAAGGCGGCCAAGGTGTTGATCCTCAAGAAGGCCACCGAGTACGTCAGCTCCCTGGACAGGGAGGAACGGCGGCTCCAGCTGGAGAAGGACAGGCTGCAGGCCCGCCGGCAGCAGCTGATGCGCAGGCTGGAGCTGGCGAGGACTCGCTGACGCGCCGCGAGCGCCCGTCGACACCCATACGTTGCCGGGATGCCGCCGCAACCTGCGCCGAAAACAGCCTCAATCCACCCAGTCTAGATGGGTAACCTTTGGAGTTGGCCTTGACACTTAAGCACAGACACGCAGGGCCCCCCCCCCAACCCCCCAACCCCCCCGCATGTACACAAACGTCTCGGAAGGGGGCGGATGCTTATTTGGAGGGACGTTGGGACTTTCACTGCCGCCACTTTTTTTGCACATTTGTTGACGTTAAGAATGTTTAGGGTTTACTTTTTCAATCCAGTCACATTGAGGAACGATAAAAGAATGAGGAAATAGAGGCTTTTTTTATATCAAGTTTTGGTATTATTTGTATTGTATGCATTGTTTTTTTTTTGTACTCACTGTGACACCAGCCTGGAATCAAGTGGATTCCTACCGGGAGCGGTGTTGGAGGGCACTTTGCTCGGAGTGCTCGACTCAACTAAGGAGTCATGCACAACTCTAACTTTGCCTTCACAACTGCAAAAGCGGACAACTTTATACAAAATAGAAAACAAAGACTCTATGGACACAAGCGATGATGCCACTACAGGTTTTCTCTCACTCCTCCATCACACTGGTGCTCCAACCAAGTAAAAATGGATGTATACCTGTGCACCTTTCTAGCCGACACTTTTGTATATACAGTGCATAGAAAGTCTACACACCCCTGTTCAACTGCCACGTTTTGGTAATGTTCACAAAACAAAAGAGGCAAGAATAAATCTTTCAACATTTTTTTTACACTATTAATGTGCTCTACTGTATGACCTGCACAACTCTATTTTTTTTTAAATGAGCGGTTAAGTCAAATGTGTGAGGTTTGCATAAGTGTGCACACCCTCTTGGAAGTGAGAAAGTGGCTGCGTTCAGAATTCATCAGATTTTAACTCTGGGAAAATGGGAGTTTAAAGTGCTTCTGATGATCCCCAAATCAAGCTGGGCTGTTCTAGTAGGCTCTTCCTGAGATTTTGGAAGTCATATTTTAGAGCAAAAGGTTCATAGAGAGCTTCCACAGCATTAGAGGGATCTCACTGTTCAAAGGCATCAGCTTGGAGAAGGGTACAAAAGAATTTCCAAGGCTTTAAAAATACACTATAGACGCTCTGATGTTACCAAGAGCAGAATATCTGTCCAAAATAGTTAAAAAAGATGACAAGAAAACTGGGCATGGAGGCTGCTAAAAAGCCAACAGTCATGCTTAAAAATTTGCAGGAAACTCTGGCATGTACTGGCCGTTTGGTATACGTGACAACAATCTCCTGTTTTCAAAATCATCCAAAGCTTGGCAACACTTTGCAAAATCACATTTGAAATCTAAGCCTGACGGGAAATGTGTTGTAGTTGGATAACGCTCAGGTTTTTTTGGAGCCTAAGTGAAGGTGGAGGGAATTATGAACAGTTCTAAATGAAAGTCGTAGATTTAAAATAAGCTGGATATGAAGACGTCATCTCCAGTGGCCAAAAGCAGAAATCCTAATCCACACAAGGGTGGCTTCACCAGGAGACGAGTCCGGTTTTAAAATGGCCCATGCAGAGTCCGGATGTGAATCAGGTGGTACTGTCGGGGTGATCTGAAGAGTTCTGTGCACCGTTGATCCCTTTAAAGTCGGACATATTGGCGCAATTGTTGCCGCACTGCGAGTCTCCAATTCAAAGAGAATAACCGGCAATGGAGTTTGAGGGTGTGCACATTTATGCAACTAGCTTTTTGAACATTTTTTTTTCCTAATGGAGATGTCCATTTTATAGACTACGTTAATAATGGAAAAGTTTTGAAATTACTTCCTGTCACATTTCTTTATGTCGCAAAAATGTTGCATTTGAACAGGGGTGCAAACTTTTTTTTTTTTTTGCCGTCACAACAGTGTACAGACAAAATACACTCAGATCTGCCTTGTTTTGTAATACATTTTGTCCTCTTTTTTTTTTTAAATAAATCTATACACGTCAGGAAGCTGCCAATAATAACTAGACTGGAAGTTTATATACAATTTAAAAAAGTACTGTAAGGTTTCAATTTTTGAGAGTCACGAACTTTGTAATATAAGGATATTTTGCTTTCGCCCCCCGCTCCCTCTCCTTTTTTTTTTTTCTCTTTGTATCGTATCGTTTTACTAATTCTACACACCTTTACGCTTTTTAGTGTGAACCTGATACATACTAAATTTGATACTTATATTTTCGTATGAAAATGAGTTCTCGGTAGATATCACTTATCTTCTTTCATCTTCGATCTCAAACTTTTTGTACAGCAAATGTGTTCTATCCTCATGTACTTTTTTTTTTTAATCCTTTCCCCTCCTCTCCCTTTTGCTTATATTTGTAACTATCGGGTGCATAGAACTGGGAATCTGGATAAGATGTTTTTTTTTGTTTTTTTTTTCTCCCCCCTCCCTCCCGATTTTGAAAAATGTACATTTATTAGTGCTGCAACTCATAGCACTTTGAAATACCTCATTTTGACAAATAAATAGACATCATTAAACCGGCATCTTGGTTGTTGTGACTCTTTTGGCCCCGCCTCCCCCCCACCACGCCCCTTCTTTATGTATTTTACAATTTCCTTATTTGTTTTCTTGCTGACGGAGAAATAAAGCGCCCCCCCCCCCCCCCAGCCACCCCCGCACCCACCTACACGCACTTCAAGTGCGTGGAAACACACACACCCGCGCGCAACACCCACTCGCGACTACATTGTTCCGCCCGTCGCCATGGAAACTAGAGCAGCTGCTGAGTGGCAGACACAGAGAGCGAGTCTTTTCATTTGTCCGTGTATTTCTGCCTGTGCGCATGAATGCAAATGCGTGTGTGTACCTATTGTACACCCGCCCCACGGCCCCAACCACTACCATGCCGCCACCTCCTGTTCTGTGTGTGGCCCTCGGGTGTCCGATACCCTCGATCTTGCTCGCCCCGGCAGCCACAATGCCAGGCCAAGCCTGGATACTGTTTACCAACATCGGCCACATGGCTCCAGCCTCACCCCCCCCCCTCCGCCATCGCCGGGCTTGAGCCCAACTATGTGCCACTCAGGGGCCGGGACGGGCGTTCTCTGGAGATGGCTGAAAGAGAAATCTGTTGCCACGGTCCGAGTCGCCATTCAGCGGGACGGGGCGCACGCATAAGGGGGACGAGAAAAAGGCGAGGAGGGAATTAAACGCGACAAAAACACACTTGGCCGATGACTTTTGAGTAATCCCGTTTAGCCAAGAAAGAAAGGGACTTTCTCTTTCCCGCTCAAACGATTTTAGCCGACGATCCTCCGGCTCGCCATCGGCCGCAGGCGCCGAGGCACCCGGAGATATGCTCACGACGTAAAGACGCTACATGAAGACGGATGACTTTGTTTTGGACTTGAGACAGCTCGAGACCGCGGCCTCTCGGCGGGGGAGTGCAACTGGTGGATTACGTAACAGGGGTCTGGTGTCTGCATGTGTGCGGATGCGACAGGAGTCTGCCGTCTTTGCCTAGTGTGCACTCCTCTCGCGGGAGCCCTCCCAAGCGGCCTCCTCCCATCCCCTCCACCATCTGCCTGATGGCTTATCCGACTAGATTGCCAGATGAAAACAAATTCGCGGACAGTAACAGAAAGGGTGAAGAAAAATGGCGCACACGCAGATTAACTGTGATAGTTAATTTTCGAGAAACATTTGTTGTATCAATTCCAAGGCTCGAAATAACTTTTCTATGCGTAGCAGTTTCGCTCATCAATGACTTCGTCGAAGGGGCAATTTATAATTTTTTTCCCCTTACGTTAATCCCAGAGACCCGAAAACATGACAATCTAACAAATCAGTTTTCAACAGTTTTTAATTTCTTAAATTCACATTATGTATCGCAGCAAATGTATTTTCTTGTCTAGAAACGTTTTCAGTGAGGCAATTTCAAGCAGAAATAAAAATGTAGTTCGAGGCCACTCCTCCCATTTGACGTACACTGTCATGTAGCGCGATTCATTTCTCGTTTCTATTCGAATAGTTGTGTCGTGAATAAACTGTATACACTCCACATTCATGCGGTGAGAGCCAGAAGTGTTCTCGATCACACACCCGCTTAATTCCGGTGTTTGCCGATCACATGGCGTCAACCTGAAGTTAGCTTAGCAATTAGCATGGCTTCTCCAACTTTCCTCGTCGCCCCTTCATGAGAACGATATTCGTCTGCCGTGCATTTGCCACCACAGAAGCGCTAATTACTGACAGGTCTGTGAAACCGCAACGCGTTTAGCCGCGCTTGAGGCAGCCGAAAAGCTCCTTGCGAGCTAGCTGATGCGACTTAAGGAAACACCAAACTAGCCTCGACCTCAGAGTACCGATATGTGTGCGTCCAGCCCAGAAAAAAAACTCAACGGTTGATTTTCAGTGGCGGACATCATAAGTCTGCCTTCGTCTCCCCCCCACCCCACCACCACCACCAAAAGGCACACTTCGTGTTTGTCTGAAACAAGGCTCATTTCACAGAATTAAACAAACATATGGCAATGGCTTTTCCTTGATTAATACCCATTATCCTGCCTGGACTGGGTGGCTGGTTAGACAGTCCAGACAAAGACACACCCACACATGCAAATGCACATTTCTTAATGGGCTTACAAATCTCTTGACCGGCATACATTAAAGCTGTACAGGAGATAAGGCGGCGTGTTTTTTTGTTTCGTTTCCTCATTTCCGATGACGACACTCGGGACAACACTTCTATTGTCCTGCCGGACACCCGATCTGTATTCAACATGTTAACCTCCCCATATGGCGCAAACAATGGCTGCTGTATGTGGGTACACAACTGTGTGTGTGTGTGTGTGTGTGTGTGTGTGTGTGTGTGTGTGTAGTGTGCCCAACCTCTGCACAAAGGCATGCCCGTCACCCATTGCCAAGAGCCATGCGATGTGTGTGAGAGGAGGTAGAGGGGGGGGGGGGGTCCACCATCTGTTGAGGGGACCAGTGTGGCCGCAGGTGCTCCGAGACTCTGCGTGTGTGAGGGACATTTTAGGGAGGGTCGAAAGACATGGACGTGTGTGGGCAGGGCATGAGGGTCAGTTTTTTTCAAGGGAGTCTCGTGCCAAAGAAGTATAACGCGGGAGTTGTTGACAAAGAGATGCGAGCTTACAGTAATTGCAGGGCACATATAGTGGACAGGGAAGAGAGACAAAGAGAGAGAGAGAGAGAGAGAGAGAAGGAGGCCTGAGTTTTTGATCAAAGTTTACCAAGTCTGAGGACATTTGCATACAGATGGTACTGTAGCGCGGCCCACCCCAACCCCAGCATACCTTTCCCTTGCCTTATTTGTCTTTCTCCGTCTCTCTCTCTCTCTCCCTTACAAGCAAATGTAATAGGGCTGCATTGAAGAATCCATGAATAGCCTTTCAAGAGTGTGCTCCGAGGAAGAAAACGGCCTTGGACGCACAACACAGCGCCTCGAAAAAAAGAAAGCCCGGCCGGAGGGATCGTGGGGCAGGAAGGGGAAAAAGACGGAGAGAGATAAAAAAAAAAAGTGTGATGATTAGGACAGGATTAGTGAAGGGAGAGAGGAGCGACAATGGGAAGAAAGGGGCGGAAAAAGCCACTGTGAAGTGCTAATTATTAAAACAAATTCAGCCAGCGCGGTTTACCTTCGCATATCTATGCTAATGCCGGTCCATTCACCGGCCGCCCTGACTCAGCCTGTATTGATTGTGAATGACATTGCCGCGTCCATCTTTAAGCCCCTCTCAAGTAAGCTATATGTCCCTTTGAAGCGATTGTTCTCACGCAACTGAGCTTTCTGAGCCAAATGTCCTGACGGCATCCAACAACGGCCGAGCCTGAACTAGCCGTCGTCCGCGGGATGCCGCTAAAAGCATTCAAAGAATTATTCACCAATTATTGCCTTCGTTTCAAGTGTTAAGAGTGACCTCAAAATGCATTAAAAGAAATGAAATTGAAACCTGGTAGGGCTCTGGGGTCAATTAATGGACACCGGAGGTCAAAGCAAACATGGTGCGTCAGCATTTCGGTGTTATGCTGCAAACACATGGAATGAGCTGCCAACAAAACTGAAGTTAGCCTCAAGTTTTTTTTTCCACATAACTATGATTTAAGATCTTTTCAAGCATTTCTATAATCAATTTTAGTAAACAACATTGTAGTTCTCTACTTGCTTTGGAATTCTGTGTTTTAAATGTCTAAAATTCTTTTGCCTTTACATCTTGTTTTTTTTGTTTTGTTTTTTTGTTTTAAACTCTGATCCTGTGCATGAAATGCGCTATATAAATAACATCGCTTCACGTTTCAAAACTAAACTGCTGCATCATCGTTTCATTTAAGACGCAAAAAAAACAGTCGCTGCTAAAGTGGTCCGGAGATAAGTGAGAAGACAGTCACGATGATACCCCACAACAAAGTAGCCATTACCGCCACGAAACCTCAAAGGGAGGATGGAAAGATTTTCCTCCTGGCCGAACCGCAAAGTCGAGGTTTTTATCAAAATACAGGGGGGAAGCAACGAGAATAGCGTTTAAATATAGACCTGGAGACCGAAGCTTGCTGAGACCGGATGGATCCACGGACCTCATTGTGAATCGTCGGTGCATCTTTGGAACGTTTTTTGTGTTCTCTCGGGATGTTAGACAGCAATGACAAAAACACAATATCTGGCCATATGCAATGAAAAACCCATTTTGGAACGCCGCGATAAAAACAGACTTGTGCGCGACAAAATGTCGATCCGATGCCAAAAATGAACCATTTTATGGCAAATGTTTGCATTTTTTGTGGCTAAGCAGAGCATTTTAAGCACGACGTATCTGCCATGATTGTAGGGTGCGCGTGCAGCAGTAGTCACTATTATTTTTAAGCGCATTGTGCAGGACTGTTTGCACACAGACTTAGCATGGTTGTTTAAAAAAAAAAAAAAAAAAAAAAAAAAAAAACATGACCCGCACAACTTAATGGTTGGGTAGCTGAACAAATTGGAATTCAATGTAAAATTTCAAGGAATATGCACCAAGTTTGGACCATTTTTTTTGTACGGGTTGGTGATGCTAAAAACGGCTCAGACTGTTAGCTAAACGGCGCACATTCCGATTTTTACAATTTCAACCATTTGTTAGAATGCGAGCGACACCACACATCGTTCTGTCGTGTCACAAACATGGCCTCCCAAGAATAAAAAATACGATTAAAGTTCACTATTTGTCGGGGCGGCCATCTTTCTCATCTTTTACCGACATCGGAGAATTGGGCTTTTGCCAACTTTGTTTAGGTCACACATTTGTTTGGTTTTAGTATTCTCACAAATTGGCTCAGTGTTAGTTCCAGTCTCCCGTTGTAGGCCATAAAATCCTGCAACTCAACAAAGTGTTAAATATGAATCATGCTTCCAGACAGCCTCACTAACTAAGCGGTCATGTCGACAGTGACACGCTCTCCTCGCAGGAACCCTCGTCTCGTCAAGATGATCTCAAAGTGCGCCGGTTTTCAGCCCTCGAGTGTGTTTTGCCGGCGCTCCGCTGCGTGTGTTTATTTGGAGTCATCGCGGGCTGCTTCTGTGTATGCGTGTGCATGTACCGAGGTTGATTCACGAGTGCCGTTTTTCCAGAGGAAACGCATAACAAATGCTTTTCTGGTCCGATAAACTCAAAAGCAAATGAGACTAAACGAAAGCATCCTTTGGACGCCACACGAGAAGCGCGGCGAGATGGGATGCCTGCCTCGAATACTGTCCCGCGGTGACGTGAGACAACATGAAAGACGAGTGTTGAAAGCTCGCCGCCGCCGCGCGGTTCATGACACCAATCAATAGCTTTGCGGTTGTAATTTTTTTTTTTTTTTTTAAAGTTGGCAATTGTCAGTCGGCCTTCAGGATTCGAAAGCGTAAAAATGTGGCGGAGCGTGTGTATTGTTTGTGGATCTGATTGCTCCTGACAATCTTCATGCCCCCCACTCCCCCATGCGACGCACCACCGCTTTAACACTCGTTTAGTTCCGCTTGCGAGTTTGATCACGCGGACAGGCCTGACCGTTGACCTGACCCTCCGAGAGATAGGATCGGATTAAAACTAAACCCGCTAAAACACATCTTTTAAGTGATATTTGACATATCCAAGACGCTAGGATGAATCAACGGTGTATAAGCTCCGGAGCTTAACGCAATCCTATTTGGGATGGTAGCTGACCTTTTGAAATAATCTACCCCGGGGGTCAAATAGTGGCCATCATAAATGTTGGAACATTTGAACGTTTTTTAACAGCCATAATGGGGTTGAATTTTTTCTTATTATTATTATTTTTTTAAAGTTAAGTGGTGTCAACTGGCAATTGAAAACTGTGGAAACTCAACTGACCCGTGTGGTCATTCATAAATGAGCGCTCATCTCAGACGCTCAACGTGTGAGTCTCAAAGACGGCGGCTAATTTATTTTGTGAATTTGTGAATGCATCGACTTTGTTTTTCTTCTTTCTTCTTTCTACCCACAATCTTGCTGCTGTAGACTGTAAATTTCCCCAGTGTGGGACAAATACAGGATATCTTATCTTATCTTATCTTAATTCTCTTATTTCATTTCCATCCCAATAAAAATTAGCAGAAACATAATTGAGATAAGACATAAGAAAACCTTTATTGGTCTCACAATGGAGAAATCTGCAATCACCAGCAGCAAAAATTGAGGGTGGGCGGGATTAAAAGTGATTATAAGGGCTTGTTTGACTAGAGTTAATCAGTTCATTCATCCAGAGTGTGCACACCCTGACAAGGTTTGCAAAATGTCCGCTGCAGGAAATATGGCGGTCGAGGCAACAACTGGGCATTTTGTTTTTTACATGTTCGAATTTGGAAACTAGTTGTCCTCTATAAGAGAGGATATAACTATTGCATAATAAATACACTTTCAGTAGAATAACAATCAGAAACGGTGTGCAAATTACATTATAAACAAGTACCACTTATGGTCTTAATGGTCCGTGAAGTGCGCGGATAAGGGCTCATCGTCATGGCAGAGAGACGGAAAATTGGGTGGGTGTGTGTGTGTGGGGGGGGGGGCAAAGAGGAATACGTGAAAATTCGGGGGTAAAAGAGCGTATGAAAAAAGGTCCGCGACCTCACTTGCCGACAGTTATCTGTCAGTTTGATGGTGGGCCGAGGACGGGCCAGGGTGGCAGAATCCTCAGCGGGCGCCTGGCTGACACATGTGGGACAGAGCCCAGATGAAAATCGGGTTAATGAATCGGAGAGCCAGGCGAGCGGCGGGGTTGCTCGCCTTTCAATAACCCCCTCCCGTCACTATCAGTTGGATCGGCGCTCATCTGCACGCAGCCGGGACAGGCGGGTCAGTAGCTAGCAAGTGCGGACCCCCCCCCCCCAAAAAAAAAAGCACCAGGAAAACAATGGATGCTTCTGATGTGGCCATTTTGGAAAGGTTATTACTTGGCTACTTTTGTGTCTTATAAAAGTCAATCAGATACAGTTTATTATTTGCCATGGAGTGTTCCAGTTTGTGGGATGGGGTGGGGGGGTGGAGGGGGCACAATGGAAAAACAATCAACCAAAAGTAGTGCGGACTTAAAAGATGAACATAGCGAATGGGGGTGGTGTTGTGCATGGTGGGCAGTCGAGATGTGGGGGGGAGTACCGATATCAGGTATTTGCATTGGGCCTTATTTTACAGTATTGGGTACTTGTTGAGTCTGCCGATACCAGTTCCCGATATTTAAGGCAAAAAAAAAAAAATCTGGCATCAAAAAAATCTTACCAATAAGTGATGCACATGCAACCTTAAATTGAATTTTTTTCCCACTTCACTTGGGCGCTAGCGTACCTAAAACTCGCTCATATTTTAAATGTTGGCCTGTAACAATAAGAAAATAAAGTAACTGACCACTAGATCTGCTCGCTTGTTTGATATGTTTATCCCGTTCAATGTCATCGTTTCATTTATGAATCTGCGGTCCATGACCGCTCCATTACAGGCCTGTCTGCCCGCTGTCACTTGCCTGTGATGGATCGGGACGTTCCAGACACGACCACCAGTCTTCATTTTAATAACATTACCGCTTTTTTTTTTTTTTTTCCTGCTTCACAGACTCGACACGGATGCAAATGGATGCATCTTATTAGATTGCTAAGAAACATCTTAGCAACATTTGGTTGCTGACAAGATGAGATTGGGCCGATTAGGAAAGAGGACGAGTGACCGGACCGACTTGCAGCCTCTTTACATTCATAATTCGCCCTAACCAAGCGGATAAAAAAAAGATATATATTAGCATGTTTCATGGCAGGCTTATGCCCATCTCCCGTGTTCGACAGCTGTTGAGTCAGACGACACCATTGTTGAAAATATGAGTCAGTGCCCACTAATCTAATCAGCAAAAAAAAAAAAAAAAAAACCTCGGTCAGGGATTAAGTCCGTTTTTCGGACATCCATCAGCCAACTCCCGGGATTACACACAAGGTTAATTACAGATGAATTCGATTTAGTGGGGACAATGGCTCGATGGCTTGGGTAATAGTGTTCACAGGCAAGGAGGCTGAAGGACTCAAGAAGGGCTCAATGGTGGCTGAGATCAACTCAGGCGTGACACTGATTACTTTAATTGGCGCGAATGGAGGACATCATTGAATCCTATGGAAAAGCTCATGCGTCCGATGCACTTTAGGATACCATCAAACACGAAACTCCCTTTTCGGATTTGACGTTTACATTTTAGCGCGTGTCTAAGGATAACGGATAGCATTTTCCACTGGTCGACCCAAATGCTGCACATTTGTAGGACGTCAAAATCACGGGGCATCCCGAGAGAAAATGTTTTTTTTCGGGCCGTCGAGCTGCACGTCGTAAATGCGCCACATAAAAGCTCGAGCGAACGAATGCACTCAAGCTTTCAAAGGGTGGGGGGGCAAGACTCATGTTGGACTCTAACGTCACAAATCAGAATGATCTTTATCGGCAAAGTATGTAAGAACGAAGAGAGTGTGTCACTAGGCACTGTTTTAACCCCCTTTTGTTTTCCCCTGACAAATCGCTGCACTGTTTTTGCGACCCATCACGTTTCCTATTCTGTCTCCCTCTGTTGTTTTGTTAATTTTTTTTTTTTTAATGTCTTCAGGACAGGTTACGTGATTTTTGATGCTGCACACTTGTGACGATCATGACGAATTTGATTCCGTTGCATGTGCGAAGACACAAATATCCGCAATTCACTTTGCAGGGTCTCTCAGGACAGAACGTGAGCACTTTTGCCGCCTCTGCCGATCGCATCAAACGAGTTCTTTGTGATGTAAAACCATTCAAATCAAATCTGGCGCATTTAACTACCACTGAGCGAGACAACCTACCCTGTCAAAGCACATCACAGGTGACGCTATCACCGGCAGCTAAAACAAGTTGGCGGTTAGGGACAGCTGCATCAATAAGACAACGCCCACTCCAAACGCGAGGGCACAACGGGGATGATTTACCGCGCGGGGCATCTTGCGCACACATTTCCCTCTTTTGTTCCTTGCCGCTTGTCGTTTCAATCGCCGGCAGTGATTAATTTATGTCACTGGGATATTCCCTTCTGTCTTTGTCGCACAAATAACACACACACGCGGATACACGGAGGGAAGGAAGGGAGGGAGCGAGCGAGCGGCGGGGCATGCCATTGATGCTCTGATGCGGCTTCATCCATCACTGATAATGGCCAAGGACAGCTGTGTGTTCAGTCTCTCGCCATCACACCGCAAGCTCCAGGCAAACCAATAGACGGGAGGAGGGGTTGTATTTGGTCTACCCCTACCTCCGAATCTGCAGTACTGTCCGGTAACCCTCTACCAACAAACTCCCCCCCCCACCCACGCGCTGAAAACACCCGCCTGGGGCCAAACCCAGATGGCATGTTGGTTGCTAGCTCTGTTGCTAGTCTTTAGCGAACTTCTAACTAGCGAGCGGTGATATACACACACTAAAAAAAAGAGAAATAAAAACAACAAGCAAACATCGTCGGGTCGATGATACGCAAGATTCTCGACGCGCGCTCACATTTTCACACAGTCAAGCAGACGCGCTTAAAGGTAGGGTGCACTGTTTAGACTGGAGTTAATGAAGAGATAACAGCTGATGCGATTAGCTTCCGCATGATGGCACTCAGTCTGTGTACACGAGTGGAAGTGGGCTCCAGCCGACAACGCCGCCCTTGAAACTACCTTATTTAACGAGGTCGGCAAATTGAAATGTCATCGCCGGAGTACAGATCGCAGCTTTAACGGCCCAGGTTGGGGGAGTCGATACATCTCCGGTGATGGGGAATGTCGTGCTTTGGAATTTGGGCCTGGTAGGGAGTCGGTGTCAGAATCAAGCGGTGCGGAACAACCAGCTGGCAAGCAAAAAAAAAAAAAAAATCTAACCTGAAAGAAGTTTTAGTTCTAAAAATCAGGTGCCTGCGTCTCTGTCATGTGACGCGATGTAAATGTAAGCCCCAAAGCGAGTAAAAACAAAGAGCCCAATGACGGGACACAGGAGGAAGAGTCTACAGCACAGGTGTCAAATTCAAAGCCCGGGGGCCAGATCTGGCCCGCCACATCATTTAATGTGGCCCGCAAAAGGAAATGAAACATGTCGACTTCTACAATGATTGCTAAAATCTGGACGAAAATGTCAACTTCTCATATGTACTAAATAAGAGCGGTATTTTAAGCATTTTCTTGTTACCGAACCCCTGATTACTGTAACGTAAACAATCGATGAATCAACCATTATTCTTGACTTCCACGACGCGATGAAAGTTGAGGACTGGTGCAAAGTTGAACACAAGCGATTTTGAGGAGCTGGCCTGGGGTCTGGTTTCCTTGAATTTGGAAACTATTTCTCCCATAGGAACTGCCGGAAAGAGAAACCGTCGATCTGTCGCAAAAATTTAAATATTACATTCATCTATTTTATCTCAGGTGTCATCAAGTGCGTTTTATGCTCATCCTGAAAAACTGAATATCCCTTATTTTCTGTGAGGAGTGAATACTCTCTGCTGTCGATTTATCTTAACTTCCCATCTAGACTTTAGACAGCAAAGTTGAGTGGGATTGAATCAGCAGCACGCTTGTTGGCTAGCGGCAGGTCGCCGGCGCCCTCCATTTTGTCTGAATTGCTTCATAGCCACAATGATCAATGAACTGATTGATGAGCATCCCGACATCAAATTGAAACTTCAGGAGAAGGAGGCTGCGTGTGTCGTTTCTAAGGACAATCCATTATTCGCACGACTCGTGTTGTTGGGGCCACTCAGTCATCTCAACCGTACATTGAGGTCAGTTCCAGTAAATCGCCACAGATGGCAAGCTGAGGTTATTCAATTAGCAGGTGATGGGGTTGCCTGGAACCCAATCTCCAACAAAACAGCGGCCCCCGCACACTCCTTTCTGTAAAAGACACCTGTCAGAAACAAGAGCACCCTCGCCCCTTGTCGGAGGGGGCGTCTGTAGAAATTCACTCTCCTTGTCTCGTCCTCATTTAAGACCTGGGCACTTCAAAGCCAATGCGGTAACAATGGCAGCAAGCAGACCGCCTTCAAAAAGAACAGCACAAGTTACGGCGGGGTGGCGGCGGGCCCCAGAAGAATAGCCCGGCAAATCAGAATAGGGAGGGAAATATAAAAGACGAGGCGGAGAGAGGGACGCCGTTCACCTGTTCGGTGTAACACAATCACTTAACGATCCTCAAGGCCAATTGTAAAAAGGGGGGAGTTGCTCCCAGTGCTCGCACCCCTCGCTTTGTGCGCCGCTGCAGATCATTTTCCCTGCCTCTTGCCCTAACTCAAAAAAAAAAAAAAAAAAAAAGTGGACCTTCTCTAAGTTATTTCTTGTGTGTTTCCTACTCGATGAGTGACTGCTAAGGGAAGGAGACATTTTAGTCCAGAGGCGACCGAGGGATTGAAGAAAAAGCTAAGTTAGCTAAGTTAGCTAAGTTAGCGTGTGTGCGCTTATTTTTTTTTTTTGTTATTTGTCATCGCGTGTCCTCGAATGCTAAAATGAGAATGACGAATCGTTGAGAATCTTTCTGACACCCGTTGAACCTGATTTATGAAACAGTTTTGTTGAGTTCAAATTCTTATGAGGCTCCGTAAATTGCTAAGCGGCAATTTAGTGACTTTTTAACCACAACAGGGTGAGAGTTTTGGCCATATCAAACTTCTTCATCATAACAGACCTGTTTCGAAGGCAAATGCTTTCACATTGAAGAGGTAAAAGACAAAAAAAAAAAAAAAATGGTATGCGAGCTGGAAATACAACTTTGACCGGAAGGGCCGTTTGTCCACTTGAAAGTCCGCTGTCCGGTTCACATCAAGGTGCCTAACCTGAATCATCTGCTTTGTGTCATCAAATCGTGCTGATCCAGAATGCTGTTCTCAAAGCGGGACCTTTGTTGCCATCCACTTCGACAAAATTAGCCTGATCTTCAAATCCGTCAAGCAGCGCCGCAGTTGAACTCGGTCCTGTTTTGCAAACGTCTCCTTTGCATAAAACTCGTTATAGTTGGGGCCCGAAATGGCCCTGAACCGTTAGTTAGTCATGCGGCGGTAAACAAAGACTTACTTCCTTCTTACCGGCCTCTTATCTATGCATCTCACGCGTACATGCGAACTTCTGCTCAGTCGAACAAGAGTGTTCAGGTGTTGTGTTCAGACAGCTATGTTGTCCAGCCGGTCTACCACAGGCATTGCTCTGTGTGTCTAGTACCTGACCTCTGACCTGGCCCATAGGTAAGCTTAGCTTTTAGAGAACTAACCACTAACCCTTTTCTCTAGATGGTATTTTTGCCCCCATCCCCCCAACACCCCCTAAACGGCTATCTCCTCTCGCTCCCTCATCCCTCTTGCCACCCCGCCCCCACCCCAACATCCCCACCCGCAGAATAACCAGGGTATGAGACGGTCTAAATGCCCCCTATTGTTGCCAGAATGGACCTTTTGTCCGCACCCCCTTGCATTTGCTGACTACGGACATTCAGTGAGCCTACTTTTTGAGAGGGCTGGAAACAGAGGGTGAGCTAAGCCACGCCATACACCCCCCCCCTTCAAAACACACACACACACACACACACACACACACACACACACGAATGTTGAAGAATTTCCTGATTCTGGAATTTTATTTCTTTTACAGCTCAGTCCATGGCGTGAATACACGTATGTTCCATTTTGCAGCAAGTGGTAGCGACTCGCCTCGTAACTTTTCAAAACGTTTCAAAAATGACAACAAAGAACGGCCTTCACTGAAGTACTTTTTTGAGGGTCACCCATCGGATAACCGAGCGGATTCAGGAATGTACGACAGGAAGACTTTGGTTTAACAGGTGGACCAACGTACTGTCGGACATTTTGAGGTCATGAAAAGTGGCGTAACGCGTTGTCACGCACACAACAAGACCTTCTCTGCTGTTCTTTGTTGTTTTTTTTTTCATATTTACAAATATTTTCTCTTTATAACTTTTCTTCGATGTTCACATTGGTTAGTTGTATATAGTAAGTACAAAATTGCTGGTGGCTCACTCCAACATTGCAAAGTTAGAGGATGCATGGCGAGGACAAAAACATGCTAGCATGCGAACATTAGCTGACCCTGTTACTGTGCTTTAGCTTTGGATGCTGCGATATTATATACTCTACAGTTTCCACTTTACTGCGACGGTATTTATTTTTAATTTTTTTTACTCGCTTCCTTCAATCTCCTCTCAAATAAAATGCATCTCCTTCCCGCTTGCGGTTGTTCGCGTGTCTCCTTCTGATGGATGACTTCAGCGTAGCGTGGTTTTTGCAGTTTCCTGTATAGTATTTTGTGGAAAACAGACTGCCCGAATGGAGTCAGTGGAAAAAGTGGCATTCGAACGGAGGTCACTTACAGTCTGACACCCGAGACTAAATGCTGTTTTTAGAGGAACAGCTATAAAAGAAATGAGAAACCGGTTCACAGCATGCAAAAACGAGTCAATCGATGTCATTTCCCGTCAAGTTTAAACACACGATTCCTCAACTTCAATGCCCTTCAAAGCTAAACGCAACAAACACGGAGCCGGATTATGCAAGTGTGTCCAATATGACTCGTGGGAAAACAAGCGATTGAGTAATCGTCCGTGGAGGAGACATGATGCCTTGAACAGTGTTTTCAATCGAAGGTGAAAGGTTACACACGTGAGAGCCTTTCAATCGACGAAATGGTGCGCCAGAGAGATGGACGCATCTCCGACCGTGAATACATTCAATCAAAATCAGCTCACCCAGCAGTTTGCTGAGCGGTAATGAATCTTTCCCACACCACTTTTAATAGACTTGCATTAGCGGGCTTTTAAAACGGCGCTTTCATTTCAACTCTCCTCGACGCCTCGCGCGCAATTAGCGCTGAACAGTATTTACCGGCCATCTTTGAAACATGTCCCTTTTAAAATCTAATCTGCTAATGCACAACAAGGCTACGCCGGCCCATATAATCTTTTAATTGTACGTCGCATCCACTGTGTTAACCCTTTGAGGGACAGCGGTCACTACAGTGGACAGCTGATCCGTGTTATTGGGTTATAGGGTACATGAAAGGGTTAGCAAGAGTCAGATGCCCGCTCATGATTTGAAAAAAAAAAAAAAAAAAGCTGCAGACCAACACCTTTTACCCTCCGCTGTCCCGACATTCCACCACTCATGCCCATAAAACACCGTGTCGACCCAACACCCCCCCCCCACCCCCGCACGCACTCCCCACTCCTTTCACTTTGATTGGGCTAATTGCGCTTCCTGCTGAACGTAGTCAAGAAAGCAAAGAGGTGCGTATGCACATAGCCCACAGCAAGTCAAATTTACACCGTAGGCGTTTTTTCAGGGGAAAAGAGGCCATTAGAGACAACAGACGGACGGACGGGTTCGTTTGCTTTCCGAGTGTCCATTTCACACGCTAGCGCTCGCTACTAAAAGTCTCCTACGCTTGCGATGTCATCTCGCTCGGTTCGGCGCGAGAAAGGTTCCATGCCGAGTCCGAATATTTTGTGACTGCAAATGACCAGAGTTTGGTTCCATTTACAATACTCCTGAAAGAAATGTCAGGACGTAAACGTTGCAATTATGGGAATAAAAAGATAAATCCTCTGTCAGAATGACATGTTGACAATGTGAAAGTGACTTTTGTAGTTGGGCTAAAGTTTGTACACGAAGAAATGACTGCTGTGAAAAAGATCATTAAAAAAAAAAAAAAATAAAATAAAAAAAACAAAGCCGGTGGCTGGACTTCTGCACAGCAAGGTCGATGATAGCGCTGCGGCATGAGGTTTCAATAAGAGCAAATGAGTGCAAGTGTAGCAGACATCTCCAGGGGTTGCAACATCTGGGCCGGGCCGGATCTAACAACTCGTCAGCGTTCACCCGTAGAGCCATCACCAAACCGCACTGTGGTTGCCTTTGTTATCACACCCTGTCACACTCTCTCTCTCCATCCCGCTCTTTCTCTTTGTCAATCTGGGCGAGCTCCTGTTGACCCCGGGGGCCTTCGTGCAGCAGGAGTGGGCCGCGCCAGACCACTTCAGAGACGCCAAACCGCACCGCGCTTCCCCCGTGTGCCATCGACGGGGGTTTATTTCTCTCCGCGTCTCTTTATCTGTAACCTCATCCCTTCACGGTGCGGGCGACCCGATCTGCGAGTGGCGGCCCTGGCATTAGTGGATTTGGAGGGAAGTCATATGTTTGCAGTTTGAACCATACAGCCCCAATTAGAGGCAGCTGTTGCCTTCCTATCGGACCGCAGCATTGAAGAGGACAAAGGGCATGGCTGAAATTTATGGTCTGCGTCTCTGCGGCGGCCTCCGTTTGATGTGCAGATAATTAGGAAGTGAATGACTTCCTGTGAGTTGCTGTTGCAAGGCGCAGCTCTGTGCAAAAAAAAAAAATGAGAAGCTTAGAAGAAGGACGAGAGCTTTAAAATCTCTGGCGTTCCTCAAACATGACTCGGCAAGTAGACGCAGTTGACCCACCGCTTGTCTGCACGTCTGAATCCTGATGATTCAAAAATGAAATCCGTCAACGCGCGCTTTCTCTTTCGCAAGCTTTGACGCAAACCTGCTGCTCGAGGCCGAGTTGAACGAGACGCATTATATGCCCAAAAAAAAAGAAGAATAGAACTTGCTTTCATTTCCCACAGCAAATATTTACCCACCAGGATGGGACCGTTAGCTACAATGCAGCACAGGTTTCTGGTTAAGGGAAGTCATTTTAAACTAAAAAGAAAAACGAACATGATTCTTGAACAGACACTTCATCATTTTCGTGCAGAAGGCAGGTTGATGTCAGCAATGTGCGCTGAAAACAGAAAATCACAACACAGTTCCAACAATGAGTTGGAACTCAATCATGACTGCGCGCATTAAGCATTAAGATGAACGATCCAACCATCCGTCCACTCATCAAAACGGCTTCTTCCACACCGATCAATGACATACCATCCTTGACAAAGGAACAGAACACACACGTTTACATTCGCCAGGGCTTGTCATCAACAAATCACAGAGGATGCAACACAATCTACCTAATAAAGCATTTCTCAAAAGCCGTCTACTGCTCAAATGCCGTCTGCTTTTCCATAGCAACCTTTTGTTTTTTGGCTTTGGGTTGATCACCACCTTGCATGTCATTACATTTGTGACCTCTTCAGCCACAAGCCCTGACCCTCCCTCATTCATCCATTCATTCATTCATTCATTAACCCCCCCCCCCCCCGATCCCAACCCCTTTTCCCTCCCGAAGAGGCTCAAGACTGCAGCCGAAAGAAGCCCCCGTTAAATAAAAATAAAACGCAAACGATTCAAGAGATTCCTCATCACAGTCAAGTGTGAAGTCAGTAAAAGTTCCCGACAGACTCCGCTTGCCACTGTATAAGGAACAATAGGCCCAGATTGAGATGCGCAGTGTCTTTTGTTTCCCTCAAGCTTTTCCGCTGAATGAAACACAATAGGAAGGAATGCATTGGTTTCTGCTTGAGTGCGAAACCCAATGAGGATTATAACAATGTGCTGTGGAGGGCCGTAAGACTCTTTAAGTATCCTACATAGCATCAGATTAGCCTGCTACCACCAACCCCCCCCCCCCTTCCAGGTGGCGGACCATTCACGCTCAGTGTTCGGCCAACACAAGAATAAACGCCCCCCCCCCCGCCCGTCACATCACTCGCCCGCTCGTACGCATATGTAGCCGCTTTATCAACGATCTGAGTACCAATCAGTGAAACAATGACATTTGCATGAATGTATTAATACACTCCCAACGCTCTAAATTGAGCATTTTGACATCAACGAAATCTATTTTAGTTTTCAACAGAAAACATAATGTTTGGTACACAAGAACCGTGTACCGCGTTAAGGTGAAATCAATAAAACGTAACATGGCTTATTCGGTTTTAATCCTTAAATCATAGTGTCCCATCACGGGTGAGCTATTTTTAGAACAGCCCTGTGGGCTCTTCATGTTCTCCTTGGGGCTAATGAGTATTTGCTGGCACGATTTTTATTGATTTTCTTTTTAAGCTGATGCGCATTCATCAAGCAAAATGTCATCTGTGATTGCGCAATGTCTCATTCAACTCACTGCCTCCCTCCTCGGTGCGTAACTGCTCACCTCTCCCCTCTCTACTTGCCCAGGAAGGGGGCCCCGGGGGGGATACGTTTACTCAACTCTGCAAGCAGTCAACCTTGTATATCAGGCACCACATTATCCCGATATTTCAAAACGAACAAGACAGAGACGCCATATTACAGTGAGATTCATAGGAATTCTGATTTCTTACAATGAGAAACAACGCATGACAATACTAGCGTGGATCTTCGCACTAAAGCGGCGCAAGGGTGGTCCGCTCCAGCAGTTGAATATCAATAAGTACCTTTAACGACATCCTTTAAATCATCTGACATCTATACGGCATACTGCTTCGGGATGATGATGTCATTAAGTATGCAGGATGAGGGTGATGGGTGATGCAACACACACACACACACACACACACACACACACACACACACACACACACACACACACACACACACACTCACACACACACACACACACACACACACCGCATTTATCACAGTCAAAATAACTCGCACCAAGGTCCCTCACAGCTCAGGCCGGGAATGCAGAGAACAGCAAAAATACCCCCCCACACCACCACCCCCCCACTGATAACGAGTTGTTTTCATACAGGCTGCCGGGAGGGGCTGGCGATAGCTTTTGTTGCGCTCGGCATTTGTTTGACTCTTGAGAAAATGCAACACGTCTGAGTCGTTATCGGTACATCCCATTACGACATGGGCCTTGCTTGGCATGAGAAAAACATGGCTGCCTTTCGGCCAAGGATGAACAGAAGCGCTTTTGTGTAACGCGCGGCGAGTCGGCTCAGTTCGGCGAGCGTTCAAGGATTAGCCGTGTGTGCGTTTTGCTTATTCTTTGGCTTTTCTTGCACACTCGTTCCAAAAGCAGAGCCCAGTAAATGTCATCGTTCGCGTCAGCACTTGTTTGTAAAGTTACAGTAGAGTGCTTGATTGTTTTGTTTCAGCGGATTTGTTTGTCCAATCAGAGTTCAGCCTCCATGTGTTGCCGTGTCAATTGAATCTGCCCATGGCCTTCAAAATCACTCGTGCTTGCTGACTGCAATTTTAAGTTTGCAATCGGACTGTTTCTTTTATTAGACTTGCCTCACAGGGCCAACGGGCATTTTCCTGGTCTCTGATTGGTTAATCAGAACAAAATTTAGGAGGTCGCCACTGAAGGCCAGGTACTAAACTCACCACAGCAATAAGAAAATAACTCACTTGGTCACTAAAGATTTTTTTTTAAACTTTTATTTTGAGCCCTGAAGAGACTATTAATTTCCATTATTTCCGATGGGGAAAATTGTTCAAATCCAAACAAAGCAGAGATCAAATGACACACCGGAACTGATTGTGTTCATCCTTAGAGGTTCCACTAATTAAAAATTAACATCCCCAACAAACTGAATTCCTCACTTCCCATTTAGTTTGAAATCTTTTCCACCTTTCACTTGAAAAACCGCTGCCCCCCCCCCCACCTCAGCCGCTTTTCTGTGCCGAGGGTCGCCGACAAAAGGAATTGTGCAAACGAGCCTTTAAAATCCCTAAATGGTTGCGGTCGGCCTACAATGGGCCAAAGAATGCGGCGCCGGACAAAGGCCGGCCCTTGCCCCGCAATGATGGATCCGAACGGACGCATGAACGTGGGCTGGATTTGGGGCCGGAGAGGCGCCACCTCGTCCCCCCCACTGGGCCAAGCAAAAGGGACCGGCCTCGGGAACACGCTGGAAGCCCAGCCGTGGGCCTCAATACAATCCCGAGCCGCTAACTAGCCTCGCCATCCATAGGCCTTGATTGATATGGGAAAAGCATGCTTTGCCTCTCCATACAGTGCCCTCCATCACTCTTGATCATCCTCAAAGCCTTGAAATTATTCCACTTTTCAAAGGCAAAGCCAGGAGTGCAGATGTGGGCAGCCATTAAATGTATGTAAAATGATTTTGTGTACATAAAAGGCTTATATGAGTCTTAATCGTGTTTGATGAGCATCCAATATGCCTCAGGGGGGGATGAATGTGCACAACGAATAGCGGAGGAGCATTGAAAAGAGAAATGATGAAATTAGAGATTGACGGTATGCAACCCCCCCCCCACCACACACACACAAAAAAAAAATCGACAATAGAAATGATAATTTGCTCTTTTCAAGGCAATGGAAAATGTGCTCTGACAAGCCTGATTATTATATTAGGGTCGAGGATGGTGCTTTGAAGAGTGGCCTTTACATGGAAATGCTTTTGTGGACTGATGGAATTGATAACTACTCTTTTATTTTCTTATTTAAGATTCCATATATATATATATATAAAATATAAAATTTAGTCCTTAACTCATTGCTGTGTGGACGCTAATATTTGAGAACTAGCTAGCCAGATAGCTAGCTAGCTAGCTTAGTGAGAAACTGACTGCGACTGCTCGAATGCCAAAGAAGGAAATTCATTGAAGACTATCAAGTCATATTGTAGCCACTCGCAAATACGATGGAAATACACCCCGCTTCCAAAGAGTAGCACTTCAGCGACGTAAAGTTCAATTCGAGTCAAATTACCAAAAGTAATAGCGTGGCTGATCAGAAGACGTCACGTTGTATGTTGTTTGGCGTTGCATAATTCTGTGAAGATACAAAGCTCATCATTAAGTACTGTACACTCAACCAACATTCCAATTGTATTGGTCACGGTGTTCTTGTCATTTTGTTCCGCTTTTCCTCGTCCGATGTCTGAAATTTACAACTTTCTCAGTGTTTTAGCACTGTGGAATAGATGAACACTGATGTGATTCTCTGTGGTCTTTAATCGGGTTGGGCGTAGTAATTGGTTAATCCATCGTTAAAAATGGAGTGTTTGTGTGGAACTGATTGCTGATTATGTCTTCAAGCAATAGAGGATAAACAGAAAGCATAACACGCCAGTGTTAATGACGTCAACTCTTGAAATTTGAGCTCCAGCCACGCAGACCTCCGCGATGACACATTAATTCAATCAATCGCCATTTGGGGGAAAAAAAAAATCTACAGTGCTTTAGATATTTATGAGTCATACAAGCAAGTGGCTAGCATCGTGACATGCTTTCACGCAGACTTTTAATTTCAGTGAGCTTCAATGTTTTCGCATCAGTGAGTTTCGATGTTTTTGCACTTTGGACAAGAATGAGAAATTTTGAAATGAATCAACCACTAAAAATCTATGATTATTTTTTTTAATTTATCAAGCGATAAAGCGATTCTCATCCCTCAGCTATCTACCGTGGCAATCTGTACTTTTATTATGATCTCTATTGAGAACCAACCAAACCAAAGCCTATTCCTGTTTGTATCGTAGGTGGTCGTACATCCACACAATCAGTTATGGGCGAGACAAAAAGCGCAGGGAGCTGCTCAATGCGCATTTTGGACAAATAACCTTTCACGTAATTTATGTCCATCCGCTGTGGGAACATGCCTCCGATTCAGCTCGACTTTCAAGCCGTGTTCTTTAAAAAAAAAAAAAAAAAAGCACCAACAATCTTGGCTTTGCAAACAACTTGGCCACACATGGAAGCCCGAGTTGAGCGCAACTTTTGACGGAGATTTGCCATCACGACGGCCTTTTCACCAATAAAATGCCTTCAAGAGCCTGTGGCAAATGTAGAAAAAAAACCTCTAAAAGGACAATAAACAAGAAATAAAAGGGATTCTGTGTAATTACAAGGCTCGAGGAGGAGAGAGCAGAGACCCTCATTCAAGTTCAGCGGAACAGATTTCAACAGAGCCGGGCCACAATGGCATATGACTTCTTTTGAGGTAAATGGGTCCGTGTGACATTTTTACGAGGTTGCCGTCCATCAGCGAGCCAAGTATTTGTATGTTTGTGTGCGTGCGGCGGGAGGTAGGGCAGCGGAGTCGTAACGTCGCACAACAAAAAGGGGCACTCTCTGTCGAGTGCATAGTACCGCCGTCAAGGCCAATGTAAAAATAATATATGTGGCTTTTCACTGCGTTAAAAAAGATGTGCTGCTCAATTTAACGGCTCGCTCGGTGGTTTATGTGCGGTGCCACGGCCGATTGAAACGAGCGTGCGAGATTTTGTGCGAGCCGGACAAAACGGCTATTTTCATTTAAAGCAGCCGGACGTATAAAGCTGCAAGCGTAAATTAAGTTTAAAAGGATTCCGAGATGTTTCCCTCATATCGGTTAACTTGACAAATCTATGAGGTAAGTGGATGAACCAGGACACCTGTCACGTTAGCATTAGCACGTGGCGTAAAACGGCCCAAACATATTTTTCTTTGAAATGCAAACTCAGGGTCATGGCAGCCGATGAAATCTGCGTCAAATCGAACGACTTGTTTCCGGGACTTGACACTTTCACTTTAACTTTCACATGAACGCCGATTAAGCATTTACCAGAAATGCATTCAAACACTGAGTCGGTTATCATTTAACAGTTCTTTGTATTTCAACGGTCAAGATCCAACATTATCTCACACCACATGTGTATACTCCCACACTATTCCCATTCCCATTCTTTATGGGCTGAAACAATAAAAAAAGTTATGACGGTGCTTCCTGTCCTGCAATAAGATAACGGCAGAACAAAAGAAAAGCCGGCGGCGTGTTGAACCGTTGTCGGATTTTAGTGCCAGATGGCATTTATCTAATAAGGTGCGGCGGGACGCAGCACCTTATACATTGTTACCTCTACTTACAAATGTCTCTTGTACAAAATTTTCAAGTTACAAAACGCCTCAACAGGAAAATATTGCATCTTGTTACGAAAGAAATTTGAAGATACGAAAGTTAAAAAATACAGTATGGGCGGATACTCGCAGCTCCGAGTTTGAGAGAAAACGTGAACTAAAGAGGGCAAAAAAATGAGGACGCAGTTAAAAGTTAAATGACCAGCATTTTTATTTCATTTTATTCTTTATTTTTTGTTTTTTACATTAGACACAACTCTCATTTATTGTGCAATAATCTAATTGTAACATGTATTTGTATTTTGATGCATTTTTATGTTTTAGAAAACATTTATCTCTGAATTTATTTGGGTGGCGAGGGGGCTTGGAACGGATTAGGGCATTTACATGGAAAACACGTCTCTACTTACAAAATTTTCTAGTTAAGAAATTTGACACCATTTTTGTAATTTGTAATTTTTTTTTTTTTTTATTTCAGGAAAACCACCGTCGGGCGTCTCGTTCATGTTTGGCTAATTTTTCCGCCAGCTAATGTGTTCCGTGCGGCGTTCCTTTCACTTCTCCTAAGGCGCGCGTTGGAGCGAGCGCGCGGCAAACCCCACCCTGCACTTGTTTTATTGCTTTTGAAGTGGGTGGCGTTAGTGATACGTCTGATTCAGATGCTTGTTTGAAGTAGGATCATTTTTCCAGCTGCGCACATGCCATTCGAGCAGGTATCCGCCCACTGAAACAAGCACTACCCCCACCCTAGAACTCCGAGCCTCTACTTTGAGTGCTAACGGATTTTGGAATGCTGCAGAAGAGTGGACCTGAAAAGATTTGCCACAAACATTGATGAAAGCAGGACGCGCACTAGAAAGAGGGGAAGGACCGTCACTTTTCAAAAGAGAAACGGACTTCGGGAAAACAAAGCTCTCGGTCTTGACCGATTGTTTGGTCACGCTTCCATCTCGGATTTCTACTTTGCCAGTTTACAGTAAATCCAGAAGAATGAGAGCCCGTATCAGGTGCCTGGTATTCATCCATACAGATCATCTATCCGACGCAAGGGCTCGATAATCCTGACTCACAAGTTTGTGAAGCGGATAGAAGATAAGCAAATCGTTTTCTCAGGAAAAGCCCGATGAAAACGTAAACCCTCTCTAGATTATGTTCCAACTGCTCCTAAATTCCGGCACTATGATCACTTCCCACTGCAAAACTATGGCCACATGTCATTTGAATTCCATGTAAAAAAAGTAAAATAAAATAATTGGATACACGCACCAACTGCTTGTCCTGCCAAGACTTATGTAATGTGTGTGTCGGAAGTTACCGACCCGGCCAACGTACACTTTTATGAGAAGCACAATCACACTTCTTGTTTAAGTTGGAACATTCATCACACATGCCCTCAGTTAAAAACAGGAAAAAAAAATGAAAAGAAAAATCATCTTAGTTGACAAGGGAGACTTCCGTTTTTAATGCGACGACATGTCCCAAATACAAGTTGTAAACCTGAAGCGACACAACAAACTCGTTTTTACAGGAAATATTGGTATGAAAAACAATTGTACACCAAAAATATCAAACAAATGAGAAAAAAAAGTGTTGCGCTAACTGGAATGCGCAAACTAGCATAGTGCCCCCGTTTGTAGTCTTACTTCCATCGACGTGTATTGTAAATACCTATTTTCCCCACAGTCGTTTTTGCAGCTTTGGGTGCATTCTCATCTGACATTAGACTCTGAAAATGCAAAGAAATGCACATTTTGACTACATGTCGACGTAGCCTAAATTTGAATAAGCTTCCATTGAGCTCAGGCGAACCCCCCCCCCCCGGCACCACTCCTCCACTCTGCCGGGGCTCTTCACACACGCATCAGAACTCACGCACACACTCAGAGGTGAGAACGAAAGCGGCAGCAAATGTGCTCTCTCACAGTTCCACAAGTCAGCTTTGTCCAAAACGATAAATGTCACCCCGCAAAGGTTGCGAGTATGCGCTATTATCCCCATGTTTGAGCCATTATTAGCCCCCCCCCCCCTAAACACACGCACGCACACCCACACAGGACTAGTTTTTATAACAACTACTTTGTTATTCCCTGGCTTTTCGGCTTTCCATTTCCCCCCTCAAAACACTTTTTTTTGATGAAAATGAAAATGATTACCAGGGTGGATAAATATAGGCGGATTTTGTGAAAATAATATTAAAGCCGTCATTGTGCGGTGAGGCTGACTGAATACCTTGCAGTGGGAAGATTCCTGGTTGACCTTTCAGGGCAATGGGAGAGAAGAAAGTATCCACCGCCCCATATGAGATGATATCATTTGAAATATGACATTAAAAAAACTGACAAAAAAAACCTAAGAATGCACAAAATCTCAAGATTTAACTCCAGCTGGCATTAAATGGGTAATTCTGACATTATATGTTAGCAGTAAGCGAAAGACTGACTGTCAGATATTTTTGTATCAGTATCAGTGGCTTGGTATCGGCAGCCACCAGGAAAAACGATACCTTAAAATAAAGTCTGTATCGGCTCGATAAAGACACCTGGATCCCTACTTTGAGTTTTTTAATCATTACTTGATTTCAATGTTTTTGAAGACTCGACAGTTGAAGACCACGGCAGACCTGTGCGTCATTCTCACGAACCAAAAAGTCAATCACGACAGTGCAAGCTTTGAGTCGATGCTCATGAGCCTTTATCTAGAGCAGAGCACAAAGTTAATCAGTCTGTCTTGTGCTCTAATCTAAGCAATCACACCCTTCCTAAATTAGTTTGCTTTCTCTCTAACCAAATTACGTCTGTCTGTCCAAAATCTCACAGCAAATCAATGCTTCTGTGCTAAATTTCCTGACAATGTCAAAAAGTTTGCAGCTCCGTACCGTGGTCTATTATGTCGCTGTCGCATCACGTGGTTCTTTTTTTTTTCTTTAAAATGCTAGGCAAGAGCTGAGCGCCCCCTACACGCTATCAATGTTAGCCACACGCCTTGACAAAATCAGGAAAAAAAAAAAGAAAGTACAACACCCTACTCATCCGGCGGACAAAACATCACACCCGCGCAACCAATAGCAATAAATTAACGTCCAATTAAAAATGGCCGCCTCACCCGCAGAGCTGTCAACGTCACCAATCACACACTCAATGAGAAAAAAAAAAAAAAGCATTCTCCAGCATGTCCATCAGTCATGAGTGGAGACTTGCTGGGGATGGGTGAGGGGATTGGGTGGGGGGG
>NW_017806153.1:171453-174548 GCF_001891065.2 Hippocampus comes
AGCTAAGGGTGGAGGAGAGGGGGGGGGGTTCTGTCTCTTCAAAGCCTTTCCGCTGGTTCTAAGGCCCAATGGATGGAGAATGTAGGTGGGTGTGGGTGGGCGGTGGGGAGGGAAGAGAGAAAGGGAGAATTAGGGAGCCCTCTCTTTGTCTGATGGCATTGGTGCGGGGTGGGGAGGTGGTGGGGCGCTTCGACACTGAACGACTCGGGAAGATTAACCGGCCCGAGCCTAGTCGGAAACTGAAGGATAGTTGGGTGGGTGGGTTGTAGATGGTGGGGAGGCGTACATCGAGGGTCTGCTTTGTCTCAGGACCGCGATGGGATGCTGGAGTGATGGAATGTAAAAAATGGGAGCTTGATGGATCGTACAGTGGCTTTAAGAGATGAGGGGTCAAAGATGGACTCGAGTCGGGGAAGGAAGTGGGGGGGGGGGAGTGCCGACCTGTCAATCACGCTGAGAAAAGCGTATTGTCGGCATTTGAAACGTGGAGATCAGGAGCTGAAGTGGGAGAGTGGACGACAGTGAAAATGGACATAAACTCAATTTTTGAAAAAAAAAAAAAGAAAAAAAAAAGGAAAAGAAAAAGTGGGAGGCTGCTCGGGTGAAGAGGAAGGAAAAGAGTAGGGGTACAGTTGAGGTGGGGCGCTGTTCCTCAATACGGATTAGGGGAAACCCGGTGGGGACGGCGGCGGTGAGGAGGAAAAAGGAGGGAGGGGAGGATAAAAGTTGGGGTGAGCGCTGAGGGTGAGAATGAAGAATTGCCATTCGCTTCACTCACTTCAGTACACAGGAACAAAGCTTGATGGGAGGTACTTGACATAACACTCTTCCAGGCCGTGTGTGTGTGTGTGTGTGTGTGTGTGTGTGTGTGTGTGTGTGTGTGTGTTCTGTATCACATCACTTTATGTTCAAATGATGCCTGTTATCGTGTGGATCTTGACATTCTTACCAAGTTTAAATATCATTTCGGTTTTAGAGCTGAAATGATATGATCATTACATTACACACTGAAACCTGTAGCAGTCATACAATTCATAATATCACCAAATTATTCACCAAAAACACATTCACAAAGGTTGCCATGCATGATTTCATGCAGATTTTCAGCATCGCTTGGTGGACTTTGGGGGGGGGGGCACTCAAGGTGTGGTCTTTGGGCCACGAATTGCCCATCTCTGATATAAAGGAGTCATTCAAGAAATGCTAATATCAGTGATGAAGTATAAATGTGATGCTAACCACAGAGCCAAGAATAGAACAGAAAGTACTGATGACCTTGGCCCAAATTTCAGAGGTGATGACACCTCTGAAATTTGGGCCAAGGTCATCAGTACTTGGCCCAACGTGGCTTATTAATTACAATGCAGGTCAAAATTATCCCACTTTATTTGGAGCTGTTAAGACACTTCACTGCAGGAAAGAAAAAACAAAACAAAACATTGTGATGACCGATACTACACTTGTAATGCAGGGGGGGTTCTTGTGTATGTTGTGTGTGGGTTACATTCTTTCTTGAAGTGTTTGGCTGCAAGCCTACAAGGGTTTATTATTTGTGGGAGGACGCCTTGTCACAAGTGTCATATTCTGCTGCAGCTAGCAGCCCCCACCCCCCCCCCAACTCCCCTGAAAAAAAATGACATCCCTAAGCCCCTGGAAACAAAACCAATAGTCGCCAAAATAACCATTTGACAGCTCTTGATGGCTTTAAAATAGAATGGCTTCAAGTGGAATTCTCACTTTCCAACATTCTCCTCTGCTTGCGCAGAGCATGAGGATGTGGGAAGACGCTGAGAGTTTGATATGGGGGGTTGGGGGGGGGGGGGGGGGGGGGGGTCTGCAGGGTGAAGGTGAAGCGGGAGCGGAGGAGGGTGGAGGGAGGAGAGCCATTGTGGATGGATTATAGCAGAACCAAAAGTGGACCCCTCTCGTTGCCTCACACTGGAGCTTCCCTGCAGGTACAGTATCCAACTCCGCCACCCCCCACCGCCGCTGCCACCGGCCCACCCTCTCACTCCCTCCCCCTCTGATCAACGGAGCTGAAACAAGAAGGCCAGGAGGGGCCTCTGGTTCCCACATTCGAAAACTCCCAAAACCTTAAAAGAGCAGACTGTATTGCAAACATGCTCTCAAATATATCATTATCACGCATGGCGTGCGACCTCCTATTACGCTCTTACAAATTTCATTGCAGCTTATTGGTAAACCAATTCACCCTTTCATACGCATATTTAAATTTGTGGTTTGCGATTGGCTGGCGACCAGTTCAGAGAGTATCCCGTCTCTCACCTGAAGTCAATTGAGATTAGCGCCAACTCAGCTGTGTCCCAAGTCTAGAAAATGGATACATTTGGTGCCCCCCCCCTCGCATCCCCCCCCCACCACAAAAAACAAACATGTTCTTGGCTACCGTTATGCAATTCTACCGACTGTATCCCAAAAGCCGCCTCAAATAATAGATTGGACACACGTGTCAGACACTGTTGTAACATTCAGAACCCACACCGGCAACAAGTAATTCAACAGAATGTAAAAAGCACAATAGTCCCCTCCCACTTTGGCCATTAACACACTAGAGAAGTGCTGGAATGAGCCACTGAAGGAAAAGCCCTTTGAAACCTCGACAACAAGTCCTCACCCCCCCAAAAAAACAAAAACTGAAGCTTCCCCTTATCTACCGTCCCCCCCCCCCCCCATCTCCCGCCCCCCCCGCCGCACCCCCCCCAGACCTCTGTAAAGTCAGTGGTCCGATTCTGTCAAAGGCACCTAGTGCCCCCATCTCGCTCCCATTGGTTCCCACTTGCTCTCACACACCGAGTGCCCATGGCTCCTGAAGTGATGCTCTTTGTGTGGAGTTCAGAGGTCGTGCCTATTAGCGTGAAGAAAGCCCCGCTGAGTCTTATCCCGACCCGGAGGAGGACGCAGGCCTCTTCACCCCAACCTCGGCCCGGCCGGCCCCCTCCCCTGGACGGGACACTTTCATCCTTTTGTTGGGAGGTCAATGAGCGGACCCCCAGAGGGGAAGGAGGGCCCCTGTCAATAATGATATGCATGACAGTCATTGTATGACCCCCATGAGGTGGGGGTAGGGGTGGGGG
>NW_017806153.1:174567-215994 GCF_001891065.2 Hippocampus comes
AAGGAGTAGGGGGGGGGGGGGGGCCGAGCCCAGGATGGTTATCTTTTTCAGAAGTTACAGAGTTGCAGAATGAGAGCGACAAGGAGCATCATTGGAGGAGCCCCTGACTGTATGTTTCCATACATCCTATTTTGCGCTAATATCACAAGATGTGTTTAAAAAGAAGCAGCATGTGAGGGACGCACGGCTCCGCACACACACACACACACACACACACACACACACACACACACACACACACACACACACACACACACACACAAAACACTCAGTCTAACCCTTCACCTCGACCCGAGACTTCAGCAGGGAGATGGATTTGATCTGGTTTGCTTCACACCAGCCAAAAATGTCACTTATTTATCTGGATATGCAAATGAGATGTTACATAACAATGCCGTCAATGGCCGTGCGGCCACTCCAACTACGAAAGACAACAGACGGCTATAATATATATCTATATTTTTTTTAAAAAGCAGCTTTGGAACTCTCCGTGACGATTCTCCACACTCGTGCGTTCTGTTTTAAATGTTCGTTTTGTTGCAGCGAGTTGCTGCCGTAATTCTCGAGCGACTTCGACTCCCGGAGACATCGAGAGATCCTATATTGACTCGCAGATAGACATCAAGGTGTCATCAGTAGCTTAATGAGCAGTCGCACACGTAATTTACAAAGCAAATAAAACCAGACAGTGATATGACATTTATTGGCTTCTTTTACTCGAGGGCACACCAACGCAAGTCAAGCATCAAAGCACCGATATGTAAAAAAAAAACCAACCTGGCCATCAAGTTTTGAATGAAAGCGGCGAGGCACATTCGCAAAGTCACGGGGAGAACACTGTGACGTTGTCATGGTGAACCGAACGCACCTGCTTTGAAATGTTCTATAAATATTGGCGAACCAGCCAGGGATACTACAAAAACGACAATAGTTCAAAAACAAAATGTGCCAACATCTATCGTTGCATCTCTGCTTCTATACTGAGTGGAAGGGTTATAAAATTTACAAAACAAATGCCGACATTGATGTAAGGTGTGTTGGTTAGAATGGATTATTGTGGTGAAGAGGTGAACTGCTCAAGTTTACCACAGAGTTCTCCCCGTTGACAAAATCAATCCGGAACACTGAAAGATGTTCCAATTCCTGAGGCGGAACTCCGTGGCAAATGTAAAGTGTCCTTTTTATCGATCCGGAATATGTCATCATCGGAAGCTATTTCGCTAATCTATTATTGATGTTCTCGGCGGTCCATTACGGTTGCTTCATTCAGCACGAGATCTCTCGGTGAGGTTCAACATCCGTGCGCATTACAAATGCCGTTGTATTTTCCTATCGCGAGTCGGTGCGTTTGGACAAAAACACTTCGGATGTAATTTGAAATCCATCACGGTGATCCTGTTCACCGTGGGAATTGCATTCCACACCCAGCCGAAAAATTGAGAGACCATTTCGTGTACGAAACAATTTTCAATGTCATTTGGTCCGTAAATCGATTCTTTCACATACTGTAGACGCAAACACTGGCGATGCAGAGTTGTTGGATATCGGCAGGAACGGCAAAATACTGACTTCCCGTTTCTAGCCGACCCTCCCCGTCCTTTCTTTGGGATGTGGGGCAGTGGATGGCCTCTGAAATTCCACCTAGCAAGTAGAGGCCAGACAGATGCATTTGAACTCGATCTTTGTTAACTCATTCACTCCCAAAGACGTTTTTAAACGTCTTTTCAGACTTGGTCTAGAATTGGCTCAAATTGAATGAGTTAATGATTCCGCTCTGAACAATTTTAATGGTTTTATCCTGAAACACGAATGATGTGGTTGTTGTCTGCATTGGAAGAAAATTATAAAAAAAATAATGGACATTGGTTAAGGGAGAGAACAACTAACTAGCTGTTGAAAATAAGCACATTTGGTCGATGATGTAACACATTCATGAAACAGAATTTGGACAGAAACGCCGCCGCTCTGGTACACGTTCTGCTTCACACGCCGGGAGACTCTTTTGCGCAGAAAACTCTCTTGGCAACGAGCGCGTGTTAATTAGGTGAGGTGCAAACAGGCGGCGAGAGGCCGGCAGACAGGCGGAGAGCGGCAGTCACTCGACGACACCTTCTGCCAGCCAAGTGACTTCCTGGCAGACTTTGGCCGAGGGGGTCACAGCGAGTGGCCGCACCGTCCCGTGTCCGTCTTATTTATTTATTTATTTTTTTTTTTGCTTCCTCGCAGCGGTTTCGAGACAGATCCAACGCCGGTGAGCACATGTGCGCAATGAGGATGAAGGGTATTAGCCCGCTCCCCGCTGGTAGAGTTTTGAGTGTGAGCTGCCAGCAGAGCGGGGGTAATTATAGGACCTGTTGTGTTGAAGGGAAGCCAGGCCACCAAGGAGGGATTAGGACCATCAGGCCCTCCCTATTACCTCTGTCTCCTTGTTCTTTTTTTCCGTCTTTGTCATCTTTTATCAACCTTTATCAAATTTCTTACCGTATGCTAATCCTATGTTTTTAAGAGGTGTTGATGCTACGAAACGGGCACCCGCAGCGGCTCCTCTTGTTGTCTGTTTAAGAGGGAGGAAATTTCATCTGTGCTGTATGTTGCACATACAGCACATTTGACAATAAAGTTCTACTTGATACTTGAAAGGGGAAAAAAATAAATTCATGGTCAATTAATAGATGCTGAAGCCAATTTTTGACATCTGTATTTTCAGTGCCTTACGTCGGATTTTGCAATGGTTCGCTTCGGTATGTTTGTTAGGAGTGGAGCTCGATACGTCGTCGTCGTCGATTGATCTGGAATTGCCCGCCTTCAGCTGATTTACACTTTGCCAAATCAAATGGGAAAGGATCCATTTGGGCAGCACTGTCATATAGCGGTTAGCATGTCGCTAGCGCTGCTTTTATATTTAGTGTCTCTTTGAATCTCTAATTTTTTTTCCTGTGCTTGCGTGTTTTCTTTTTTTTCCCCTCCCCGGGTAATCGAGTTTGCCCGCACACTTCCTCACATGAATTGTCCAGGTTGCCTCAGGTGTGAATGTCAACGACTACGACTAGTGGCTAGCGATCATTCCCAAGTGTACCCCAACTTTCACTTCAAGTCAATGGATAGAGTAATCCATATAAAGAGATCAAGAAAAATAAAAATGCACGTGTGATCCGAGTTGGTCGTTCCCATGAGGGCAAGTCAGGTACTAGCCCGAAAAAGCTAAAGCGACAACTGTCACTATAGCCTAAACCCAGAAAGATGAAAAGAGAAATAGAGGAAGGCAGGAACTCATCGCAGAGATGACATGGACGAAGTCCACGAGCAACTGGAAAAACTGAGGAAAGTCTTTGTCTCGTTCGGGACTCGCATGGCTCAAGAACAACAGGTCGATTTTCAATCGATTGAACTGACTGGACTGTTAAGATCGAAAGAACACAATCCCAATTGAAAATGAGCCAATCTAGTCTTGATTTATAATGTGCACTTGTAGGGCGAAATAGTCCATGGCACTCTCGCTGTCCCCCCCGAGGGCCAAGAAAGAGGCCTCCAAGTCATCGGGTTAAAAGCCTTCCCATTACATGTAGGACGTGCTCACGCCCACACAGACACGAGCACCCGCACACAAATGCCATTGTCCCGTGAAAGAAGAGCCATTCGACGGCTCCATTACCAAGTTGGGAGAGGCCAATTATCTTTTTTTTTTTTTTTTTTTTTAAAGGGTGACGACGCTCTGGCCTCCTCTGGGCCCAGACCTCCCTTTTCTTTCATCCCCGCCACCCTTCCGCGCATCGCTCATTCACATCAGGTATAACATTTCCACTTGAATCGCTGTTTGCGCCAGAACGCTTCCTGTCTTTGGCTTCGGCTGATGAATGGCGGAATCGTTCGCCCGCTCGTCATCATTCCTCACGCGGCTTTTTTTGTGGATGATGTGCATCGCGAGAGGCAGAAGGGGGGCGAAAAACTTGAGTCAGCTGAAAGAAAGTCGGTCGTGGTATAAGGAAGGAAGGAAGGAAAATATGGATATTAGAGTGAGTGAGACCATGACCGGCGGCTCTCTTTGCGGTTTGTTTGATCAGGGAAGAGCAGTAGTTATCTGGGGGCAGCAACCCCCTTTCCCTAAGAGCCCCCCCCCCCCCCCCCCCCCCCCCCCCAACATACACACACATCGAGTCATCAATGCGATTGGTCCAAATGGATACCAGAACACCTTCTAGTGGCTCACAGTCCGGACAGTAAGTGCTTTATATCCCTGCACAGAGCCATAACACGAGCCAGACTCCTCTAATCACACACACACACACACACACACACACACACACACACACACACACACACACACACACACACACACACACACACACACACACACACACACGCGTCACTGCACATACAATCTGTGGGCTCGGCGGTAATTTCCCCCGACTATTGTGATTAGGTTGTCATAAAAGCCAGTGAACAGGACCAATTCTCCGACACTACTGAGAGGTCCAATTTCTATTTCGAGTGTAATCTGAGTTCAACCAGCGTTGCCAATTATTACATAAGCCACTGTATGGACTTTTTTACAGGTCGACAAATAGAATTAATCTTTTTCAAAAGTGCAAGCGAAATCTCGGTGTGGTCATTTTTAGGCAAACGTGCACCGTGAATGTCACGTCTACAGCTTCAAATGAAAGCGGCACAGACGCCAAAACGGTGCGGGACAGTCTGTGTGTGTGTGTGTGTGTCATCAAAGGGCAGCATCCAAGACACCGGAGCGGCAGGGATCGGCGCATCCCCACAGCGGTGGGGCGGCACACAACCAGACAGCACACAAAACACCACGCTCCAAAAAAATAATACACGAAGAGAGAGAGAGAGAGAATCATGCCTCTTCATTGTGCCCGTAACCCGGGCAACCCTGGCACCGAGCAGTACCCCTTCCTGTGGCTCCCCCTCCCCATCCACAGGCTCCGTCCAGCAGCCCCCCCACCGCCCCCCACCCCACAAGCTGCTTCCCAGCAGGCTCTTGACTGGAATTGGCGCGCCCCGGAGGCTAAAGGGGGCCTTTTGCGCCGCGGTGCCACCTCAAAGTGGGTTTTAGCCTGTGTGAGGTACATCTCAATCAGCGGGGGCACGGACCAAAGAAGCCCCCTTTTCTCCATTGCCGCACCACCTTCGCGCTGCCGCTCACTGGCACGGACGCCTCCGCAGCCTCCCACTGACTGGCGCGCATGAGGCGGCGGCGGCGGGGTCTTAACCCCCCCTCCCAAAATGCCTTTTCATTTCCCCTACTGTCCTCAAGTGAATGAAGTGAATCACACCCTCGGAGTCTTTTTCTGCGAAAACGAGGAGCGAGGAAACAATGCCAGGCTGAATAAACACTTTGACAAGCAGGCGGCGGGCGAGGAGGACAGACGGCGGAGGGACTTAACGGGGGATAGTGACGGCTTTATACGAGCGAGTGGAAGAAAGTGTTCCTTCTCCTCACACATCGACGTCTCTCGCCCCTTCTGGTTCGCTTCTCCCCCTGCTGTCGAAGGACGCGGGCGAGGAGATGCGAGAAGGAAGTCGTGCAAGCGAGGCGGGGGGTGGGGGGTGGGGGAAAAAAATGGGGGGGTGGTGAAACCGAGAGGGGACATTATCACGGCAGGGTGGGGGTGAGGGCGAGAGCGAAGATGGAGATGCCGAGCCCATCTCCTCTCATGACTATTTCATCCCTGCCCTGTTTTTGGCTGCCCTGGCTGAGTTCTCTCACCTTCTCTTTAGTCAGCGCTGCTCAAGGTCAAGTCAAGGTTTGCCCTCGGGTTTGACACCGGGGTCAAAGTTACATCGCGGCTCAGTGCATTGAACCCAAATACTTTTGGGTTCTGTTTGTATCGCCTTATTTCATTCGAAGTAGCAGCAGATTTCATGGTTTCGCTTTTGAACATCCAACGGCAGATATGGGAACTCGATAAAGGATACGTGACGTTTGTTATCCTAACATCATTTTTCTGAACGTCTTCTATCTCACAACAGCACTCGAGGGCTGGCTCAATTCAAAGGCTCTTTCCAAATGTCACCATCTTTCTTCCCCCCCCCCCCAAGCACAAACCAAGACTTCTGTGGCCAACTACGGTGGGTATAAAAAGTGTACACACCCCTGCTCAAATCTTGTGACGCAAAAAATGAAATAAGCATAAATCATTTCTGAATGTTTTTCAGACCATGAACGAACGTCGTGACCTAAAGAAAGAAAGACCTATTTTCAAAACGAGGTGAGATAAAGTCATGTCAATAAAATTTTTAAAAACTGTTCTGATTCGCAAGCGTTGACCAGTCGACCAGATCAATTCAAATTGTTGCTTTTGAGGTTTCATTTTTTTTTGGGAGCATCAACAGCACCAGCCGGTTAGCCGATATTGGCTAACCCAAAAAAAGAATTACTGATACAATTTTCTTAAAAGTTCATATCTGTTTAACTGTCTTGGGCTTCTACGATTTCCCCCATAAAGAAGCACGATGAAAAGAGCACGCATGCCACCTCGCCAAACAAACCATTACCATGTTTTTTTGGGGCACGACTGCAAAGGTTCAAAGGTTTAATATTTCTGCATGAGCAGCAAAACAGCATTCTCCATGCACTTGACTCGCATCCCATCTCACCATCCACTCACTGCTCACCCCCCACCCCAGCCCCCGACACGCAAACATGAGCCAGTACCCCTTTTTGCTATGCTAGTTCTTCCCCGGGGTGTTTGACACTGACCCACTTTTCCCCTCCTCAGCCCAAACAATTCCACAGCAAAGAAAAAAAAAAAGGCAAATGTCTGTTTTCAAGTCTAGAAGCTTTCAGGGTACGTTTATGTATTTGTTTTTTTGTTTTTTTGTTTTTTTTTTTTGGACTCCCCGGCACACTTTTGAAGGAGGATATTAAGCTCCATATTGGTAAGCGACGCTCTCCTTCCTAAAGGCATGTCCTGTTGAAGTACTTTCAGTGGCGGTGGTTTGAGCGCAAACAAATTCATTGCTCGTGCGTCAATTAAAGCACAGCTTGTCACCTGGATTCCCTCTTTCGGTCAACCTTGGATGAATATTGTCATTAGGCGGGGTGGGGGGGGTGGTCAAGCGTCGCTACTGGCTTCAGTGTCGCCTGTTCAAAGCGGCGATGTCAGCAGATTTGCCGAGCCTACATGTCACCGTGCGAGAGTGCCCTCGTCAGCCTCTCTGTGTGACGCAGGCGAAATGTAAAAGAGAAAAAAAAAAAAAGGGCTGTGTCGGGACATTCTGTGTTGCTGAGGCTCCAATGGTCTTTGGTGGGCAAAGAGTTTTTGCCAACATGGTGGTCTCTGCGGGAGTTTTTAACGTTAGAAATATTTGTCGCTGTATCATTTCTTTCTTTGCGGAAAATAAGATCAATGTGCGAGTCGTGTGTTTGAGACCTTTTTTGTCTCATGCAAAAGTGCCATCGGGTGTTAGGAAAAGCACGATGGAAAACTTATTTGTCATTATTTTCAAGTGTTTATTAATTAAGGTGCACCGTGTAGTTCAACTTTGGTGAAGGTCTGCACTGGAATAAGCGATTGTAGATTTAAGTTGACACTTGGGTCAAGAAGGGTGCGACATTAACAGTGGCCCGATGGCCCGGGCAACCACGTAATTATATTGGGCCACCTAAAGTTCACAGATCCTGGCACATGTTCTTGTTTTTTAATATACACAGTGTTCAATAATTAGAGCTGAATGTACTTATTTTATTTTTTTTACTATGCTATTTACATTCAATCGCCTCCATTCACCGAGTCATTGTGTGCTATAAACTCGCGTGGATTTTTGTGTACAAACCTACCACCCCCTACCCCCTCCCCCCCCAAAAAAATCCAAAATTGGGTTGTTTTGTGGGTCAATAACTTGACCCAAATTTTGGGGTTCGATCAATCACTAAATACATTTCTCGCTGCACACAAGCCATAAGCTCCGTATTGACACCCGGCGCAAGTAACGCATCTCCAAATTCTCCAATGCCATACAGGAGGGCGAGGCTGAAGTTGTCAACAAGCCTTGTGCAACTGTTGTATAATCTTGCCAGTCACAAGGCAATTTCACACTTGACTCTTTTCTCCGGGCAATCTCTCGGTACGCAGCCTGTTAACAGCGCCGCAGGCAGTGTGTGTGTGAGTACGCGAGTACGCGCGCGCGTGTTTGTGTGTAGGTGTATATTCTGTTCTGTTGCAGTACTGGCCCCCACCAGAGGAACACGGCTTGGCGCTCACCGCGACGCTTCACAGCCAAAATTGCGAGAGAATGTTCTGCCAGCTCCTCTACCTAACGTCTTCTCCAAAACATTCGATTCCTCTTAAGCGTGCACAACAACGTCTCGTGGAAAGCTCTCCGCCTCTTCCCTTCCTGCCGCCTTGCGCGGCATCCACAAACGCTCTATTGTTCCTTTTCAGTTGTTTTTTTTTTTTTTAATTTCGTAGAGTGCACAATGCACCTTTGTTGACGCCTGAGCGTCCTAAAGGAAACAACTCGACACTAAGGGTGCAAGTGACCAGTCAATAGAGATGTGCTAAATTACACGCACCCCCCACCCCAAAAAAGTGGTGGTGGGGTGTCAAGACTACAATCAGAAGAACTATTTACGGAAGGAAGTAGCCAAAGCACGCTAGTCAAAAGTACGGTTTTGTTCGGTTTTCCCACAGTTTATGATGTGACAAGTGACAAGACAATTACACTGCATCGTCACAATCTTTTAAGTGTACACAACGATATTAATTGTATGTTTCAACATTAACACTGCTCGACTTTTTTTTTTTTTAAACACTCAGACAACTAAGAATGTTCAAGTCGCTGTCAACGTTTCCGACATTTTACATGAGAGTTCACAGCCCTGCCAAATTTGACAACAACGAGGCACATTTTCACCCAAAATACTGAAATTCTATTTTCAACACTGCAACATCATTCAATAACGTTCCACATGATTCCATCGACTTCAATGTTATCCGAAATCTTTCAAATTCATTCTCCAGCTTGGCATATGATTCCATTTTTTTCCACAATCGCATATTAGAAAAAGAATAATAATTTTAAAAAAAAATTTCAAAATTGTTTCCAAATCGGATTATTTTTGCCGCCGTTTTCCTGAGTGTGCATTTTTTTAAGAGTGTGAACATCAGGTGGTGTGAGACAACACCCACAAGCGGCAAAGGAAGTTCAAGCAATGTTTTCCCTCCGGGGGTTTTAAACCAATAATCAATCAACTCTTCAAATCTCCAAAAAAAAAAAAAAAAAAAAAAAAAGAAAGAAAGAAAGAAAAAAAAGTCAAAAGAAAGGGCTTTGGGCTGTGATCCGCCCTCCATCATTTTTCTGTCACTCGTCCCATTCGAGCCCCGCCCCCCCCTCCCTTCACCCCACCGAGCAACACATTCATTCAGTTTCACTGTCAATCATCTTTGCACTCCCTCACCGCTCTGCAATCTCCGCCGAGAACGGCGCAATCTTTATCAGGGATCAGACTTCCGATCAGTGGAGTGTGACGCCCGGAAGTTCACGGCTGCAGGTGTGACTGAGTCACGGCCGGGAAAATGGTGCGAGCACCCTCCTCGTCCCTCATCGCCCGCAGGAGGAGAGGGTTTGGGGATGAGACAAAATCGGATTAGAGGGCCCAGTGACACCGGTGAATCACATCTACTTTTTTTTGGGGGGGGGGGGGGGAAGGGTCGCATATTTTCATTTGCATGTCCCAACACAATAAGCCCTCTCCCACCTTGACTTGACACCACTGAACTCGTAAGGTCTTTTCCGAAAGCATCTGCACTTCGACGTCAGTACGGGAGCGTCCCAAGAATGCAAAAGACGTAACAGCGACGAAGACGCAACTTGCCTGGAAGGGCCGTGAGAACGCAGAGGTGCTTCACTTCAAGATGACATCAGGTATGCAAAAACGGGACAAAAACAATTGCTCAAGTCTTCCCTTGGCTCCCCTCCCGCCCTCCGCCTCCGCACCTCTTTGTGCTCGCGGGGCATTTATCAAACACATGTCACTTGGCTGAGATTTGAAACAGTGCGAGACAAAGGTGTTGAGAAACAACTGGCTAATCGGCCGCTTTCAGGAACAAACAAAGTACTTTTGCAGGGGAATGACAGCTATCAGTGTGATTTACCCTGGCGCCGATCGCTCTCCAACGTCTTCCGGGCAGAATAGTTTGGGAATTATTCATCACGGCTTCTTTTTTTTTCATTTTAATTCTTTTTAAGAGCAGATTTGTTACTTTTGAACTAGGGATATTGTTTTCGAAAATGCTTCCTATTTTGTATTTTTTTTTTTTAGTTTATTTTAAGTTTTTTAGTTTATTTAAATTTTCCTTGCCCATAATAAAGGAAAACAAAAAATCCCGGTAAGTAATGTGTGTAAAAAATTCAACAAAATATTTTGTCTATTTATTGTGGGCAAGGAAAAAAAAATCCTGGGAAGTAACGTGTTGAAAAATTCAACAAAATTCAATTTTAAAAACCATCACCACGTCTAATACAGGTACTGCACAACAGTCCACAGACTTTGAATGCCAATAAACTGCTTCTAACGTTCGATACGTCATAACCCGAACGTCTCGACATGGAGGCTCTCACTTTCCATCCCTTATGAGCCAAGTTGCCAACAACTCAAGTGGCTCTGTGGCTTCAATTCCTCTTGACAAGTATCAATCCTGGTTGTACAGCGTACTATACGTTCTGTATACATGTATCGTTGTCATAGATGAAGCCAAAAATGACACAGCATGTTACCTCTAGGGTGGCGTTCCAACCTGACACTCATTCCAAACTCGCAAGCCACAAAAAAACAAAACAAAAAAAAACGGGTGTCGTCTCGCTTCTCGGCGACACAGCTCAAGGACTCCCACACAAACAGATCTTTATTTTACTTGCAGTTATTTTCTTCATTTGAAGTGAACTAAATTACCCTTGCACATCTCAATGACGACGACACGTGAAATTGCGTTCATTATTCTCTTTTGAACTAAGCTCCCACCGAATGACCAGAAGCTTGGACGTTGAAGGCTCCTTTTTAAACACGCGCACGCAAGCACGCACGCACACGCTTGACATACCATGCGCAGCGCTGGCAAGCAGCGGCCCATCCAGCTTGTCGCCTTCTCAGCTGCGCGATCAATCACGCCATTCCGGGGGGGGGGTTCTTATTACAGGTTGGGCCCCTCTGGGTCAGGAGGTGGGAGTCTTTATAGCGGCGCAGACGAGCGCCTCGGAAACTTCACATCCTCCGGTGGAGGAAGATGCGCTTGCACAGGTGGGATTTATTATCACTTCCTCCTCCCCAAAGAGAGAAAGTCAAACGGTGAAAAATTTCCTGATGAAAGATCCGAATTTGCCGCCGCCATCAAAGGAAACGCTCATTTCTCATATCATAATTTGCATAATTCGGAGAAACTGAGGTAGGCCTACTTGCCAGAAAGAACAACAACATGAAGTACTTTTTTTTTTCTTTGTTTTTGTTTTTTAATTTAGGTACTTTTTATAGCTGACATCCACTCAAAATGGCAGCCGTGATGAAGTCACGCATTGCTTAGTAACCCGTTACCGGCAACACTGATGCTAACATAAATCGCCAGCCGAGGCCACGCAATCCCAAATATGGATGCCTGAGACATGTTTACATAAAGCTGCGAGACAACAAAAAGAAACCAACACTTCTGCGGTCGAGCCAACATCTTCCCATCTCGTGTTTCCTCACAACGCCCTTTGCACTCAGGTGCGCTCTGCCCCGATGCCGATAACGACTTCTAAACACACTCCCGACGCAGTCAATCTTCAGTGCGCATTAACTTTGAACGTCAACTATTTCCTCTCGGCTCTCCGGGGTAATTGTGGATACCCGTACGCCGTTTTGCAGCGCGCGGCACCATTTGTCACTTTTGCGTGTCGGCGAAGCAGGTACCCCGACCCGGCCCCGTTCACCGGCGCCTTAAGAAGTGCTCTCATGTTGCAGCTGCTGGCTGAGCGTTAACAGCAACAAGGGGAAGGTGAGGAGGAAGAGCCCCCCGATGAGTCGTTTACAGTCACCGTGCCGCCGCGGCGCAGGTGAGCTGCCGCTCGGGGAATGCAGGCGGCCGATGCAGGCGCATTCAGCTCCCGCGGGCTGTGCATCGTGTCGATTTACATTGCGGCGCCGCGACCGATGCTTGTAACGGCAGGTTGCGTGCAGGCCTCACACGCGGTGCTTAAATAGACACGCAGGTACTTAAATATAAATAAGTCACTGACGACTTCACTTTGCTCGAAGTCGAAATCCTCATTGAATGTACACCTGGAAAAAAAAATAAAAAATCTAAGTCGAGAGGGGCGGAAAAAAAAATGTATTTGGACTTTACAGCGTTACTTCTCACCACTGGCCACCACGCCTTATAGCTATTACCACCGCATTCCTACTTTAAAGCCCCACTTGCCTTCCGGTTACGAACGACCTCGGTATGTGGGTCACTCAACTGGTATTCACTTGTTGAGTTAACATACAGTAGAACTTTCTCCAAACTGTGCCGACATCGGATGAATGACAGAAAGTCGTCAATCACAAGCAGGCACGGCTGAAGCAGATAGCCCGCAGCTATTTCTGGAGGGTTTAAAAAAAAAAAAACGCGCTACCTATTTTTGGCATCCAGGCCGGGTGACGCCGTGACCCCTAAACGCTGGCCTTTACACAGCGTGACCTCGGCGGAGTAATAATGGAGACAGGAAGGTATTAGGAGCGAGGAAGCCAGCGGAGAGGTTGAAGGGGGCCTGAGGGGGTCAAGCCCAAAATGATGCGTAGGGAGGGGAGATGAGAAGAGTTCGCCGTGGCACAATAAGGCCTCAGTCACCGGGACGAGAATTTGACCGACTGATTCCAAGGTAATTGTTACCATAACGAGTTGGTGTGGAGAGCTGTCAGTCAGTCAGTCAGGCTAACTTATTTTCGGGCCCTGAAAAGAAAAAAAAAAGACAACTTGTTCGAAGGGCTTCCATCTTTAATTAAACAGACTAAAAAGGTGAATGGACGGGAACAACTTTCATCCATACACTGAAGGGGATTGATTGGCTGAGACATGACGAGACGATATCAGCATCAGTAATCCAACGTTTCGGGTCGTTATTCCTCATTCACAAGAATCAACATTGCTCAAGTATTACTTTTCCAATCGTATGAATCAAAACTGAATGGTGTACGTTCGCAAAATAAAATTGTTTTTCCAACACGGAACGCAAATCACGTAACATTTTACGTACCGTATTTTCCACACTAAAAGGCACACCGGATTATGAGGCGCACCTTCAATGAATGGCCTATTTTGTAATTGTTTTCATATATTGGATGCACCGGATTATAAAACGCAATCTACAATGCATCCACTAGATGGAGCAACGCTCCTTTTGTTCGACCCAAGAGGCATTCATGACCGTCTCCGAAAAACGTAAATTAACAATTATTTCAATGAAACTATGAAAATAATGCATCAAAACAGAAAATCAAGCGAGGAAATCACAAAATAAATTCTATAGCCTCCCTACAGAATTTATTTTGGCATTTCCTTGAGCGTTGCTCTAACAGAACGATCAGATGTCAGTAAAATGTAGGAGACTGGACTGTCTCAGAAGTGTTATTTATTTATTCCTTTGTTGTCTATACACAAATGAGGAAATCACACGCACGCAGGCCGAGGTCGGATCAGAGTCGATCAGACGACACAAATGATATCAGAGACTGTTCGCACGGAAGGGCTAGACCGATTGTGTGTGCGTGCGTGTGTGTGTTGATAGACTAGGTCAGTGAACATGTCAACATCAATAGTTGGGGGTTGTATAGTGCACTGGTTCGCCCCCAGGGAGGGGGGGCGGCGGGGAGGCTGACATGGCTGACTGGAGAGGGTCTGCTTCTTGACTTTTACAAACAAGTTTTTAATCGCTGTGATTTAAGAGGCTGTTTAGGTGCGCCAAAAATCGCCCTTTCCCTCCGAAAGTTAACAAATAATCCAAACCTATCTTGACAGATGATGGATTTTGACAAGCGTGCCAAAAATCCCATCTCATCTGTTCCACTGTGCCCCTCTTTGTCTCGTGCTGGAATGTCGCGGCATTCCCAGATTTCCCGCGGATAAATCCAGGTGAGTGACAGGGATGACACGGTTTTATCTCGACGATTATAGCCACAGCGCTGCCAGTCGGGCTTGTGGTAACACTCAGGACCGGCAGCGACGCTAGCATCATTTATCGACGCAACCCGAGTCCTTCATCATCCAATTTAAAGTACAGTCGAGAGGTTCCAATGACATATTCACACTCTCCTATATTCTGCTCGCGCTCTTTTTTAGCGACCAGGGGGAACCAAATGAATTTCAGAGACTTGTTTGTGTGCGACGTTTTTACCGGATGCGCGTTTTGGGCCCAAATCGCGGAAACGGGGAAGCGCGGCCAACTTCACTTCCTGCGTGTCCGGCTTCGTCCGCTGCAAGGGTCCGGTGTTGGGCCGCAGCTTTTGCTAACACGTGTGAGGCGTCGATCGCTTGATTCCGACCCTTCTCCCCCGCTTGGCCTTTAAAAAGGACTCCGGATGCCAGAAGAAAGAGGTTCCATCCCACAGCCCACAGGTTGAGTGCTCCCTTGACCTCAAGAACTAATGAAAAAAACTTTCAAAAAATCTCCCCCATCCGTACGCTATTACTTATAGAAAAGCCTGCTCCCGCCTTTTCGTCTTCCTCCCTGCCTCCCCTTGGTCTTTACTAGCCTGCCTCCTTCTTCGGTAGCCCTCCTGCTGCGAAACGCTTGGCTCCTTTGATCTGGCCCGGCGCTCTAATTAGAAGGAAGTGAAGTGTAGGCCAGCGAGGTCACCATTACCCGCGACCCCTCTCATCGACCACTCCAAATGTCGTTGGGGAGCGAGACGTTCTCACGGCGTTGACCCGCTGGCAGGGATGCCGGCGGTGGCGGTGGGAGGAGGAGATCTGGATCACGTTAGGGACTCCCGTAAAAATCAGGCGCAATTTACATCTAATTTGAACGGCTGGAGAGGTCAGCGTGCGGACTAAAAAGGTGAATGGACGGGAACAACTTTCATCCATACACTGAAGGGGATTGATTGGCTGAGACATGACGAGACGATATCAGCATCAGTAATCCAACGTTTCGGGTCGTTATTCCTCATTCACAAGAATCAACATTGCTCAAGTATTACTTTTCCAATCGTATGAATCAAAACTGAATGGTGTACGTTCGCAAAATAAAATTGTTTTTCCAACACGGAACGCAAATCACGTAACATTTTACGTACCGTATTTTCCACACTAAAAGGCACACCGGATTATGAGGCGCACCTTCAATGAATGGCCTATTTTGTAATTGTTTTCATATATTGGATGCACCGGATTATAAAACGCAATCTACAATGCATCCACTAGATGGAGCAACGCTCCTTTTGTTCGACCCAAGAGGCATTCATGACCGTCTCCGAAAAACGTAAATTAACAATTATTTCGATGAAACTATGAAAATAATGCATCAAAACAGAAAATCAAGCGAGGAAATCACAAAATAAATTCTATAGCCTCCCTACAGAATTTATTTTGGCATTTCCTTGAGCGTTGCTCTAACAGAACGATCAGATGTCAGTAAAATGTAGGAGACTGGACTGTCTCAGAAGTGTTATTTATTTATTCCTTTGTTGTCTATACACAAATGAGGAAATCACACGCACGCAGGCCGAGGTCGGATCAGAGTCGATCAGACGACACAAATGATATCAGAGACTGTTCGCACGGAAGGGCTAGACCGATTGTGTGTGCGTGCGTGTGTGTGTTGATAGACTAGGTCAGTGAACATGTCAACATCAATAGTTGGGGGTTGTATAGTGCACTGGTTCGCCCCCAGGGAGGGGGGGCGGCGGGGAGGCTGACATGGCTGACTGGAGAGGGTCTGCTTCTTGACTTTTACAAACAAGTTTTTAATCGCTGTGATTTAAGAGGGGGTTTAGGTGAGCCAAAAATCGCCCTTTCCCTCCGAAAGTTAACAAATAATCCAAACCTATCTTGACAGATGATGGATTTTGACAAGCGTGCCAAAAATCCCATCTCATCTGTTCCACTGTGCCCCTCTTTGTCTCGTGCTGGAATGTCGCGGCATTCCCAGATTTCCCGCGGATAAATCCAGGTGAGTGACAGGGATGACACGGTTTTATCTCGACGATTATAGCCACAGCGCTGCCAGTCGGGCTTGTGGTAACACTCAGGACCGGCAGCGACGCTAGCATCATTTATCGACGCAACCCGAGTCCTTCATCATCCAATTTAAAGTACAGTCGAGAGGTTCCAATGACATATTCACACTCTCCTATATTCTGCTCGCGCTCTTTTTTAGCGACCAGGGGGAACCAAATGAATTTCAGAGACTTGTTTGTGTGCGACGTTTTTACCGGATGCGCGTTTTGGGCCCAAATCGCGGAAACGGGGAAGCGCGGCCAACTTCACTTCCTGCGTGTCCGGCTTCGTCCGCTGCAAGGGTCCGGTGTTGGGCCGCAGCTTTTGCTAACACGTGTGAGGCGTCGATCGCTTGATTCCGACCCTTCTCCCCCGCTTGGCCTTTAAAAAGGACTCCGGATGCCAGAAGAAAGAGGTTCCATCCCACAGCCCACAGGTTGAGTGCTCCCTTGACCTCAAGAACTAATGAAAAAAACTTTCAAAAAATCTCCCCCATCCGTACGCTATTACTTATAGAAAAGCCTGCTCCCGCCTTTTCGTCTTCCTCCCTGCCTCCCCTTGGTCTTTACTAGCCTGCCTCCTTCTTCGGTAGCCCTCCTGCTGCGAAACGCTTGGCTCCTTTGATCTGGCCCGGCGCTCTAATTAGAAGGAAGTGAAGTGTAGGCCAGCGAGGTCACCATTACCCGCGACCCCTCTCATCGACCACTCCAAATGTCGTTGGGGAGCGAGACGTTCTCACGGCGTTGACCCGCTGGCAGGGATGCCGGCGGTGGCGGTGGGAGGAGGAGATCTGGATCACGTTAGGGACTCCCGTAAAAATCAGGCGCAATTTACATCTAATTTGAACGGCTGGAGAGGTCAGCGTGCGGCGACTCGTTAGACAGGGGGAAGAGACTCTAGCGTCAAACCAAACTGGCGGAACCCTCGTTAAGGCAACGTGGCCGGCCCAAGGTTGGGAGTTCATCGTAAACAGACCTACTGGGACAATTTGTCATAAAGGCACGATTGGGAAATAAAGGTTTAACTTGGAGGCCTGGACCCAACATGGCAGAGGGCTAAGCATGAAAGCAAGTTGGAGACTTGTCATAAAACGCAATGATTGGCCTCATTTCGTGGATAAGAGTGATGAAACAACACGACTACTGCTTTTGATCATGGCTATAAAGTAGCGGGGGCTTTACTGTGTGTGTGTTGAGGGATAGTGTGTCATTACCTGAGCGATGTGAGTCACCAGAACAGGCCCCGGCGCACATAAAACCGACAGACATCAGGAAAAGATGAAGCCTAATCACATTTTGACTCGGCTTGTTAGGGGGTATTTCCTGCCCCCAGACTGATCCAATCTCGCAAAGCCAGCCGGGTGAATCGCAGACGCTACAGGAACTCCACGCTCGGTAAGCGATGAGTCGTCTGCGGCGGCGAACGCAACGTAACACAACCGCTCGCGTCGGGGGCCGGAAACCACATCCGCGGCGCTGTCACGGTCTTCCTGGCGAGCTGAAGTTCCACGAAGATCAGTTGAGCATCGATAAAAGAAGCGATTGCCGTTAGCTGAGAGTTCCTCGGGTGCACAGGTATGTTTGGGGAGAATGATTTATTGCGATATTCATAAGTGAAGAGGCATTCCATGTAATTATCATGTTTGGAGTTTTTTTTTGTTTTTTTTTTATGACTTCAGAAGAGGCTCGCAAAGGCATAGGGTGCAGGTTGAGTGCGTCACCCAAAATAAGAGGCGAGCAGCAGCGTTCTGGACCAACTGGAGACGCGCAAAGGAGGATTGGCTGACTCCAATCAAAGTAAATAAAGGGGTTGAAGTGGATAAAAATAGAACCACTGAATGTGACCCCCCCCCCCCATTTAAAGATGGCCCAAAACTGCTAGGCAGCAAATGACCATAAAGTGCCGGTGAGCGATATCTGCCATCTGGTGGTGAACACTGTTATTACAACTTCACACCGCTCAGCGATTGAACACATTTGTCAAAATTCACCGAGGCCCACCCCATGTGCGGGTGCCGGCTGCATTCCGCCAGTTACCCACATCCCTGCTCTCGAGAGTCCACTCAGTGGCGCCTGAGCCAAGCACTTGCACCCTGAGCTACCAAGACGACGCAAGTCAACTGCTCACCTACAGATCAGCACAGGAACGAAAACCGTGGGTGGTGGTGGTGGTGGTGGTGCCCTCACAGCAACGAAGCAACTTGCCTTGAAGTGATTTGTATGAGTTTTGCGTGGGTGAATTCCCCTCCCGCCAAATCTTCCTTGGCTTTAGCGGTTTTTCCTTTGAACGCGCCGGCTTTCTGCATGAACACAATTGGTTCTCCCTGCAAGCGCAAAAAAGGAGCAGAGTCCTCCGTTGCTCATGCCCGCGCTGCTGTTTGATCCCGATAAAACACAACAGAGAAAACAAACACACACGCGCGCACACACACACACCCACAGTGTGAAAGGTATTCATTCATTCATTCATATTATTCGAGCACGGCTTCCTGCTTCTCCCTTTTTGAGATGTGGGGAAAAGTTCAACGTAATAGAGCAGAGTATATAAAAAAAAATGTTTGCTTCAACGAACAGGACCCCTCGGCCTCCTAGCTGGGTTCTTTGACCCCCACCTGTCTTAGTGGGGCCGATGCAGCCTATCGGGTAGCTTCCCCGAGGTGGCTACTTGCTTAGGACACCAGTCACTTGACAGCCGTGAAGCCAATCACTACCCCCCCCCCCACCCACTGATGCAGGAGACCCTCTGATGCTCACACAAATACACAGACACACACAGACACACACGCACGCCCCCTCTCACCTCTGATCTCGGCGTATGCACACCTGAACACTCGATACTGTTGAGTCATGACTTTGCTAGCGTTTCATCTCTTCGCTCTTTTTATTTCGCGCATACTTTTTCGGTTGTTAAATGAGTAGCCTCGAGGGGACCCCAGAAAAAAATCACAGGGAGATTTTTTTTGACAGCCTGTGCGTGCTTGTGTGTGTCCTTTCATGAGATATAAACACATGGAAAGGGAGCCGGGCTGTCGTGACCTCGTGGAAATGCACACGTGGGCACGGCGCAGACATCAAACACACCTTATGGTATCATAAAGTAACTTAACTGCTTGAAAGGTTACCCAACATCCACCACTTTGTTTTTAAGAGACGATCACACCGATTCTAACACACACGAAGTAAGAATTCCATCACATACTGAATACAGAGGTAAAGATGTTAAGGTTGCTAAATGTACAAATACAACAAGTGCCTTTTGGCCGCCCTGCCCCTCAATGTTTTTTCCAACTTTGTGCACGGCGTACACACATACGCGTCGGAAAATGGTGCATTTGTGTGTTAATGATTAGAAGAAGGGGGCCATTTGCAAGCGATGGGAATGTGGGCAGTGGTTTCCTAAGTGGTGCTATCTGGGTCACAGGGCCAAGGCTACCGGGTTGCTATCAGCTGGCTCCTTCGCTCAGCGCCGCTTCACGTGGAAAAGATGCGAACTCGTCCGTGGGCCCAGCACTTTGATCCCGTTTCGACAAACCGGAATGGCACAAAACAATGGGTATTTTAACCCCTTGGAATGTTAAGCCGCAAATTATATGGCGATGGAGCGGTTTAGCATGTCGGCCTCACAGTTTAAAGGTTCTGGGTTTGAAGCTTTAACCTCAACTCCTGTTTGGATTTCGAATGACATTGAGAAGAATAATGCAACCCGGGCAAAATGTGATATCGCGCAAGTCTGTATGGATGTAGTTCAACTTTCCCGACATGACATGGTGGGCTTCTATAGACTGCCTGGAAACTGTAAAACATACAAACAATATAAAAGGGATCATCGATGTCGTTCCACTCCGGCGGCTGCAACGTAACCCGAATCTATACTTAAGTCGGACGGCGCCATAGTCTATCACTTACCTATGCTAACCATGTGGAACAGTCTCCACTTAAATAGATAATGGCATCAAGCAATGGCGTGCCACGTCACAGATACGTGACATGGTTCAAACTCCTATTTTGTGAGCTTGCAGGCGTATTTTTCCAGATTTGTCGAAATCTGCCCAAAGCGTTCAGTCAAGATGAGGGATGTAATGACATCAGAAGCCCTATTTAAATAAATGTTTTGAGCCTGTCCCAGTGTGTTCCCTGCTGCCTCCAATAACACTGGGTCACGATGAAAGAAAAGCGTCTCTTTGTCCTTCGTGGCGCTATGGTTTTTAAGTCGTTGAGGGGGCTGCCAGTAGTCATACGCCTCTGCCAGCAAAGCATATGTAAGCACATTCATGTGCATGCGAGGGGAAGTGACAGCTGTGTCGGGACCCGCCGACAGGGACCAGCGTGACTGGCGAATTGTAGTGACAGTGCGCTGGGGATGAAGAAGCGGGATGGCTCCGGTGGACGGGCGACCTCTGACCCTCCGTGTCAGAACCGAGGCCTCCCTGAACAATAGCGTGAAGAGTAGCTGAAGCTAGAGAAGATTTTAAAAAAGGCTCGGGGTGTCTTCACTGGCTTCCTTGATCGAGCAGCGGAGCCATATCAGTATGTCCATCTCTGACACTAATGCTATCCTAATGAGCCCCACTGATAATGCCGGCTTAAGCAAAGGGACGTGCCGGGAGGCCCGAGGTGACAGGGGTTAATGGGAAGGAGGGCGAAGGAATTGGCCGACCATCCACATGATTGCAGGAAAGACATGGCTGACGCCCCCTGGCTCCGAAAAGCGAAGCCGAGGTGGAAGCACCTTCGAACCTGTAATCTTTTTTGAAATGGTCAGCACGGGAGTGCTCGTGTCAAGAGTATTACATCCACTTTCAAATGCTATGTTGTGACAATATGGTGGAACGGAGCCAGTAGAAAGCAGCAAGGCAATGCTGATCTAAAAATATAACGCACGCAAACAGAATATGATACTGATCAATCTGTGAAAGATAGAGGTCTAGATTGACACAATTACAACAGACGACTATGGCCAAACTTTCGTAATCTGGCCCCGAATGTCTCCCACTCATTCATAAATCGCAAAGAAAACAAAATCAACATTTACAAGAAAAAACATGCATTTGTCCTTTGTTTAAATTAGTACGAGTCCTGACCTTCTGTTCACTGTTTGATTCCACTGGCTGGCAACCACAGCAACAAACGTACGCATTTTCAACTATGAGGCAATTTCACGCAGCGATGATGACACGGCGAATTAATTGGGTTCGCACTGAGTGATGAATGTAAACCTTGTTTTGACTCACCATTGATTGGGCAACTTTTGATTAGCCGCCAAAGACAAGTGAGCTTCAAACAGAATCGGAGTGTTGTGGTTTCTATTTGCTTACCTGTCATCTCTAGAATGATTTAAAACTACAGCGTCACATCTTTCCCTATTGCGCCAATCGAATGAGACTTGAGATGATGTCTGATATGAACGCCAGAGTCGAGGTAAAGCAACCGGCCTGTAGACTTGAACACTGCAGACTGACATGTGATGTCACTGTGTAAAAGACCCCCCCCCCAAACTTGCTCTCTTACGTTGCCCAAAGCAAACTCATTGCTTCGGCTGGAATCTGCTATGTCCACACGGTGCCTCTTTAAGCAGGGAGAGGCAAGTGAAGAAAGACCAAATGTTGGGGAGTATTGACTCAACGGCAGGCGGCCTTATCACGGTGAGAACCTACACAGATGACGAATGAGTCTATGGAGCCGCAGATAAGACGGCAGGTAAACGGAAGGGTCACGGATACAGAGACTGTCCCAGTAGGAGTGCAATATATAAAGTGAGCCTACGTGTCTGCTTTGTCTCCGCATGACTTGGACAGAGGTCAGACGCGCCAGATTGACAGGGAAGGAGTGGACCCTTTAACGGGTTAATCTGCGTTTTAAGGGCCTGTTAACCACATACAAGCTGTCAGAAACACGTCCGGGCTCTCTGTACACCCACATGTGTGGAAGAGGAGAAAGCACACATAAACACACACGCATGTGTATGTCGACACACACACGCATCGGGTTCAAGGGGCCACTGAGTACAGGGCGGTAGGTGTTAGATTACAGGAGCGGGGCCATCCAAAGCCCCGCCTGCTCCTATCTTTATTTAACCGCTGATTAGGCGGGCTCTTTCAAGGCCTCTTTAATTGCCTCCGCGATGGAGCTTTTAAACCTGGGAGGCTTTTTTCACCTTTTATTGATTTCTCCTCTCATGACACCAATAAAAAAACGCCCACACGGATGCCTTCTGTTTTTCCGCTGCTTTCCCTCTCTTGTTCACCCCAAATTCCTTCACTCAAGTCTTGTCTCTCTCACGAGTCGGATCAAGTGTTGAGCCAGAACCGAAGGCATCGGAGCTAAATAAAGGGATCCAGTCAACCCCCGAATATTCGTGGTGCCATCGGGATCAAAGTCATCAGCTTGATGATCAGGAATAATCACTTCTCTGTGAAAAACCCTTTCCCAGGTCGCAATTTTATGTGATCGTTACCTTCCGTTTCACGTTTCCAACATTTTTATCAGTCAACACATTAAATTTTAAAGCCTTTTTAACAACAACAGTCCATTTCACGTTTTACGCGGCAACAAAGAAAAATAACGGCCAAATTGCAAATGATTAACATATTTAGAATAAATTGTCGCAACAAACTAATGGGCTGACAACAATTACCCACACTTGAACTGTTCAGAGAGCTTACATCAAGCAGGGAAAAAAAAAACAACAAGTTTTAGCCAATAAATAAATCTATGAAAGCGCCGCAGTCGGCTCTATAGGACACTCGGCGCGAAGATAAAAGTCCTGTCAAGGTAAAATCTCCAAACTCATCCTCTTAATGGTGCTTGCAACCACTTTTGCCAATACCGTCAAGACATTGAAAGCCATCACAGGAAAGCGCTTGCAACAGGAACATTAATCAACAAACAAAAACAGACCCTTTGAAGACTGAAACCAAACTCGACTTCAATCTCAAGGCGCAACGGCGATCGATTGGAACTCCCGATTGTTCGTAATGGATCTGTGATGGACAGAGACCCGAAACACAGATTTTTTTTTTGTACCGGATCCTTTTGGTTCCACATTGGCGCCAAAACAATACATTGGACAACAAAACAATTCACGGATGAGTCAAAAAGTTGCACAATTAAATCAAACAACAGATTCCCAAGTGTTTTCTCACGAGCCTGGTCCTCCCATGACAATCGCTACGATCGTCAGCATGCGTCGTTTGTTTGTGTCCCGAATATGACTTCTGTAACCCCGATGTGAGAGTTGTAACCTTGAAGGGGTTCTGGCAACTGCCGTGGTTCTGATCCCATCAACAGACTCATTGATTGTTGTCTGGCTGCCGTTTTGCAGCATCAGCTCAGGCCCCGCCCGTATTGATTTCAGGTCAAAATCGACAAAAGCTCTAACCGGCCATCAATGACACTCTCGGGGGGGATAAACGCGGGCCTGCTGTAATAGCAGACGGGAAGGGGTCGATACCAACTGATATCTCATACTACAGTACTAATTTGGAAACGTACATCATTAATACCATGAAGCCCTCACCGACTGAACTGGAGACTGGCACACTGACAAAGATTAGAATTGCGTAATTAGGGATTTGTAATCAACTAATTTACAAGGCAATCCCCTTGCATTCCACACGACCTCTGACCCCGACCTAGAAAGGTTTTGATTGGCAAGAGGACGCCTAACCGTGCCAGAGGCAGCAGAGGGAAGGTGATGGCGTGGGGTAAGCATTAAAGGGTGATGCGGGTTGTTTTTTTTTTTTTTTTGGGGGCGGGGGGTTCTCGAAATGAATTCCTCTGAGAGTGTTCATTAAAACTGTTGATCCTGCACATGCTGTGCAAAGTAGTCATAATTATTGGGATTATTTCCCTAACGATGGCTATTTGCTGTTGTTTCCATCTAAGATGCCAAACCGACACCGCCTTCGTGGGATGCCAACCCATTTTTTTGCACGTAACAAGAGCGATGAAGTCATCCCACTGACCTGGTTTCGAAGGTCAAATAACGGCAAATGATGTTATGCCAGCTGACTGATTCAGCACCCCCCCATCTCTTGTTGATACCCATCAACTGGCCAAATCACCCCGCCCCGCCTCTGCTGCATCAGCTGAGGGGATGCCACCCCACCGCCGCCCCCGCCTCCCCCTCTTTAAACCCTGACAGCTGACAGTCTGGGGCCCGCTACCCCTCCCCGTGCCAACTGCTCACCTCAAATGAGCTGTGCCATTTTTTTCCACCACTGGAAAAATTGTAAAAAAAAAAAAAAAAAACATTTGGAGCGTATTTGATAACATCAGCCATACGTCCCCCACCTGAGTCGGGGTCACCCCCTAAATGTGCATTTGGCGCCACGTCGTGCGTGCAACGTGGATATTCATTCAGTGAAGATGGGATTAGAGAGGCGGAATCTGGGTTAAAGACATACAGTCCATCTGTTGTTTTGGTTTTTCTCCACCGTTGATCAGACGCGTTTATCCTCTACCTCCCCCAACACTAAATCATTACGTCAATCGGTTATTAAAGGTCCCTCCCCCCCAATGCAAAAAGCTTTACGGAACTACTACTTTGTGGAACGTAATGCCACAACATAGTTCATGGTTAACTTTGGTTCTCCCCTTTCTGTGCCCCTTTGGGTTTATCTTAACCCTGTTATAGTTTCCCAGGCTCCAAAGGCTGATAACTCAAGTTTAGTGATTTCCACTTTAGACGCCGCGCACACGCTCCTAAAGCAGCCGCTTGCATAAACACGCATATGGAAACTCACATTTTGCGACAGACCCTGGACGGTCGGCAATTATTGATTTTACATGAATGTGACTGGGGAACGTGAAGTTACAAATCACTGAGCATTGACCATGTCATAGTTGTAGTCCAAATAGTTCTCAACAAGCACAAGTCAATTTTGCACCCAAGTGGTCCAACTTGTCACTTTCACGCAAAGTTTCGAGGCAATTTCTGGAAAATGAACAAAAACCCAACAGCTAAATATCGAGAAGCATAGTAGGTGATCTAATGTGTAAAATTGCTTACAACTTTCTTGTTTGGAACCTAAACATGAATGTGTGTGTGCGCAAGAGAGAGCAAAGTGGCCCTTAAGCAACGTCTCCCCCCCCCTCCCCCCGCAATCTCATCCATTCAGACTCCCAGGACCCAACACAGAGGCAATCTTATACCATTGACAAAAAAAAAAAAACATAAAACAGTGAGAAGAAAAGATAAATCAAGGTCGTAGAAAGACAAAAGCAACTGGCCGGTGGGGCCCAGAGTGTCATCTTGCCTCCACTTTGGCTGAAAAGAAGGGAGGGCGTAAAGAAAAAAAAAAAGGAAGTCTAGAATTTACCAGAGGAAAGTTCTCTTTCTTTTCCCGGACAGCTGAGCGTCTTATTATGGGATTAGATTTAACTAGTGGCCCCCCTCCCCCCTTGGAATGTGCAACAGAGGGCTGGTGGTAAAGGGTGTGTGTGAGTGTGTGTGTGTAGGGGGGCACTGTGGGGGGTTTCGGAGGGGGGCGGGGGGTGCCTGCTTGACTGCTGAGGTGTAATAAGGGTGGTCCTGTATGGTTTGGGATGGCGCTTGGTTGTGGTAGTGGGACGGGTCAGGGACGGAGCTTGCGGGGAGGCCTTGGCAACATGCCCAAAAGGTGGGGGGGGGGTGCTCAGCGGTGGGGGTGTCCAGCCGCAGCACAGGGGCCCTTGTGGAGTCATGCCAACAGTGCAATTACTCCTCACGCTGAACAGCTGGCACATAATGGCTATTCAAGCTCCTTGTGGTCCTCGCGCAGGACATGGCGCTCGCAGGTCGTCCCCCCTTTCGTGTGCCGAGGCACACCGCGACGACCAAAGACGGGCTCTCAAGTGCCGCCCGGGCCATCATGCCAGCACTGCCTCTTAACTTGTCAAGGTGCACTGGGTAGTATGAGTCTTGCAGAAGGGGCCTTTTACTTGACGGCCTTCTTCAACGAGGGGGGGGGGGGCGTATTGGCTGTGAAAAGGGTTTGGAAAGCTTTTGAAAATGGAGTCTCAAAAACCACTGTTTCCATGAAGCACTCCTCTTTGTCTACCATGCACGTTTTTACAGCATTTCCATTATGACCGTTGTGCCAAAATGTCAATACTAAGAAATCGAATTTTGGAAATAAAATATATATTTTTTAAAGTTCGCAAACCAAGAAAAATAATCCTGAGGTACAAAGACATTTCCAAAATCGAAATCAAATCAATAAATTGTGCCGCTCGAATGTAACGTACGTATGCGTGACTGCCTCTCGACTTCTGAAAGTTACACGCAGTCGTGAGGCTTACAACGTTTCTTAACTTCGCGGTACAAAGCTAATGACGTTCCAAATTAAAACGTCCAATTTACTGTGTGCTGCGTCGAGATATGAGCTTGTTTTGGTGAATTTTGGCGCAACCAAAACAATGGCAGACCTCAGCGCCGCTGTTGCATTTGTGTTTGCCTTGCAAACATTTACTCGACAGCACTGTGGAGTCACAAGACTTAACCGAAGTGCTCATACAACCAACCAAAGCTAAAAGTTGGTCTTGGCTCAAGACCCAAGAGGTTTGTTTCTACAGTCGCCACCTTGTGGCCTGGCATGCATATTATTATTTTTTTTTTTTCCCTTTGCCGAATAACATGATCATTCTTTTGCAATCCGAGCGCAAAACGTCATCAGTTGCGCTACTTTCAAAGCAGGAATCGCAAGAAGGTGCAACCACAAAGCAAGCAGAGACAAAAGACCCCGAGTCATCAAAGTGCGGCGATCGCATCGGCCTGGCCTGGGTTTGATCCAAAGTAATATGTCAGCGGGCCGCGAGTGAAGAGTGTGTGCTAGAGGGTGAGTGAGGGGGAGGGGGGGATTCCGTGTTTATAAGTTCCCTCCGTTTGAAACTCAGTCCAAGTTTATAATCCACCCACTGTGCGGTGGCTTTGTGCTTTCCCCTTAAAGCACTCACACAATGTAAACACCACATTTAAAAAAAAAGGGGGGGGGGAATTCTCTCCCCACCATCAACCCCCCTTCAAAATATACGCTCTAAAACACAGGGAGCAGAGGAAATGGACTCCTTTCTAAAAGGGGAAAACAAACAGAGCATCTGTCAGTCAAGCTCATATGGTGCCGTGATGTCACGGACGGACGAGATGCTGTGCGTTCCTGGCCGCCGGCCAGCCGGCTCACACATGGCGAGGGCATGTGCGCGCGCCGATGGCCGCAACATCCGCCGGCGCTACAGCTGACTTCCTGTGCGCGAGCGCCTCTGGTTGGCAGGTGGCGGCGGCGATTGAGGTTGCCGGTGTGCGGCGCTGAGGTGCTGAGTCAACAGCGGGAACGCAACTTCGACAAAGCCTCACTCCCTCGGTTGTTCCTTGGGCGTTGGCGCATCTAAAATGTGTGTGCGTGTGCGCACGTCACGGCCAAGGCTCAAGTAACGTTTTTCACACAAGCATTCAACCCTTTCAATCACAAATAATAACTTGGAAGGGGTTAATTCTGATGTTTCACCATTTGGTTAGCTTAGCAATTAGCATGACTTCTCCGTCTTTTGTTGAGTACCGCTCTTCCTCCCTCTGTGAGAACAGGACAAACTTATTCGCTGCCACAGAGGTGATGATGACTGACTTAGGAGTGACCCCCCCCCCCCACCGCAACGTATTTCGACCCATTGGTAGCCCGTCGACGCTCGTTTGCTCGCTAGCTGGCGCGGTGAAAATCGCACCGGCGCGTAGCTGAGTAAGCTACGCAGCGAAGCTTTTTGAGACAGTCTCCGCGATACAATTAATCAGAAAAAAGCAACAGTGGTAGTTTTGCGAGTCTGTGCGTCTTTTATCAGTAAGCAAAATGTGACTTTTGACTGACTAATACGAAAACGATTATTTTGCGCCTTGTTTACGCCTATACAGCTGTGCGGAATACAAAACAGATGATCACGCTATGCCAAGTACTTAGTGTAAAATGCACGCACGCAGCCATCTGAGGGAGTTTAACTGATGTCATCCGCTTTACAGCAGCGGTAACAGACATGGAGACCTCAAAGCCGACACAATCTGCCTTTTACATACGAAAACGCATTTGTTTGGGCTTTATGGATCTGCTCTTGATTATAGCGCAAAAAAAAAAAAACAAAACTAATCCAATTTGTTCATCTTGATTCGCCTTTGAAATGTTTATCCAGGCGACGTGGTCGTTTATCCGGTGGCACACGCGCTCGCTAAGGTCTTCGACGGGAACTGCGGCTTCCAAAGACATTTCGAAGGCTAAATTCTTCTTACATTTACGTGTGAGTCCAGGTTGGACAGTCAAACAGCCGTAATGCTAACCCGAAAATGATCATTACTTCAGAAATGAATCCATGACAGGATCTCCATCAGATTTCGATCTGGTGCTAGAAAGTGAGCCATCTTGGGGTCGACATATTACGCTAAAGGTGCGCTGTGAGCTTTGAAGAAAATGGAAGACTTTTTGGTGCGTCTTATAGTGCGGAAAATATGATAGATAAAACTAATGGTAAATAAGCTACCTAGAAAAAAAAAAGGGACTAGATGAGTTGCAGTTTCTTTCTCTTGCGCTTTTGGCCACGGCTCCAAGCATTGACAACAGTTCATAAAATTTCACGACACAGCAGTTCTTTGGGATTCTTTTTTCCCTAACCTCATTGACCTCAACACTGAAAAGATAAAAAAAAAAAAAGGGAAATTCCTCCTAGCATCATTCCGTCACTGGAAGCCGGGGAGGTTGCGGGGCTGCAGAGTCAAAGAGGCGTGTCAAACGGTGGGGGGGGACCGTGCCAAGAACATCGGCTTTCGGCAGCTGACTGTAATATGATTAGCGGGCCACAACATAAGTCACCGCCAGCCTCGAGGCGCAACCATGACTCCCATGCTCATGGGCAGGATTATGATAATGTTAGGCAGAACTATTGAGACAGGGGAGTGTGTGTTGTTGTATTTGCAATAGGAAGTGTAATTACCATGGGGGAGGAAGAACATTGACCGATTTATTTTGGGTCTTATGATAAACAGACAATTGTTTCGTTCGATTTCCATACACTCGAGATGAATGCATCATTCTGTATCTGATGCCCAAGCGTGCTTTATACCGATTCACACAGCACCGCGCAACTTACGAAACATGCCGGTATATTCTAAAAGGCCCTCGTAGCATTTCCTGTTCAACGTAGCGTAAATATTTGAGGGAAGCGTTGCTAAACAAATGCTGTTTGCTCATAGGAGTGAAGCCTATAAAAAAAATCATGTTTTTTTTTTTCTAACCGTTCCTTCGGGCGCGTCCGACAACTTGCAATGTAGTGCGAACCAGTCCACAACACCCCTGCGATAGACTCACCCTGACCGGAAATATATTCAAGAATCCCAATTCAAATCGACACCATATTGTACAATTTTATAGATGGACATCATCTGCAAATGCCTGATGATTTTTTTTATTTTTTTTTAAAATTAAAATGCTCAAACCACATCTTAATCCAAAACCGGGCCAGAACTGAATTCATTCATTCGTATTCCACCGTAAGTATAGTGGAAATACGACTTATGGGACAATTTGCATAATCTTTCAAACTAATAATGAAAATGATTTCATTTCCTCGACTGAAGACGTTCTATTGCTTTTGATTTTCGGGTTAATCTTGCGGGCCAGTTTCGAGGAAATGACCCTGAAACGGCGCAATCCCAACAGATTCGTCTTTCATTTGGAACGAGTCATCAAGATGCTGCAAATGGACCGAGGCAGACATCAATCAATCGAGACGATGCTTCATTCCCATTGATGGTCCTGAGGTGAAACTCAAGGACACATCTGCTTCTTTAAGGTCACGGGGACTCAAGTTGGACGGGGGTCAAGCCTGCGACTGCACCCTCCGGACCCTCCCCCTGCACAGCTGGCTCCCGTGCAACCGCTCTCAGATATCAGCGTCTAAAACAAAAGGCCCGATGGGCTTTTAACACCCGACGTGCCAAACAAAGAGTGACCTCGGAAGCCGCCTAACTATGTTTCTCAACGCCCGGAGACGTCTAGCCTGGGGGGAGGGAGGGAGGGGGGGTCAGCAAAGCCAAACTCGAGACTGGCTTTCAGTGTCTGGGGACATTTATGACGTCTGGGTCCCCCCGAATGGGGATGGCGGCCGTGATTTACAACGCTTAATCTCGGAGGTTATTCAAGCCCGTGGAGCTTACAACCTGACGAGCTTTGATGTCTTCGATTGTTATAGCATCTGACCGCGTTCTCTGGTGCGAAGACGTGATTGGATTGCGGCGTTCGGAGGAGAAACATCTGTGCGCTCATCCGGCTTGGAATAATGGCTTGTTGCGTCACACTCCATTCTTGCTTTTTTTTTTTTTTCCAGTCGGTGTGTGGGAAAAAAAAATAAAAAAATCAGAATATCAACTATCTGACTATATCAAGATACGCATCAAATCGTCTTTTATTGGCGAGACCAGCGCGACTAAGTATCAGTGTGTACATATGTGCCTGTAAGAGGCGGGGCTTGGCGGGCTTGGGTGTGATGTCAGTTGAGGCTGCATGCGCCGTTCAACAAATGCTGAAAAGTGCATCGGCGCCTTTGGCTCTCCTTTCCAGTCAACTTAACAGCTCTGAAAAGCGGCGGCTCAATTCCATGCAACTCCCCGAGGAATCGTAATTAATTTCCATAATTACTTTGGGGGGGGGCTCGACTGGGCCAAAACAATGGGCGAGAAGTAGGCTATTGTGTTGCTACATGTCTACACGAATGTGTGAGTGGTCTTTTTTTTTTTTTTTTTGGTGAACCGCAACCAGTCCAATTTCCTTTTCCTGTCAATTTTATTTCTTGCTCCCCCTTCGGCTAATAAAGACAGTGACCTTGCGGGGTTTCCCTACTTTGCCGCATCCCTGGCGTTTCATTGCTCCCCATTGTGGGTCCAATCTGCAGGTCAAAGTTCATGACAGGAGGTCATTAGGCAGTAAAGGGATCCAGACAGCTCACTCGAATGCTTTTTTTTTTTTTTTTTGTATATTATTTTTCAATCGCATTTTTGTTTTAGCTAATCACTCCGTGGGACGTTGAGATATTTATTGTTCCAGATAAGACGTGCCGTGCCGTTGGATTACAAGATTGTGTAAATTACTAACCGCCCGGAATCTGGCTGCAGCTGGCGTCGCAGAGGTGCCAAATAGGGGAAGGGGAAGCAGGGCTGCACTTGCACAGGTGGGGCTCCATGAACCAACACACCCCTCCCCAATTGAAGCGCAGAGCAACGTGGGAAGTGATATAATCCTCTGGACTTCGGCCAACGTTTTCCACGGTGTACTTTTGCCACTGTGGATGAACATGAGTGAGTGTGCATCTGTCTGCGCCTTCCTCTTTGTGTCATCGATGCAGTTGCATTGTGAGGTCATAAAAAGCGCCATGTGCTATTGGGGGGCGGGGGGGGGGGGTTATGGTACATGGCACTGGGGAGCTGCTAACCTCAAGGGATTGAGCAGAATTCCTGCACTCACCACCCACTTCCCCCCGAACGCTTTCCTTGCCCGCCCGCCCACACGCTCGCTGCACACACACAAGAAAAAAAATCAAATAAATAAAATAACACTCCCGCACACGACAGGTGCAGGCTTAAGTCCACTCTCCTTCCGTCTAACGTTTCTGTAATTTAAACTGCCACCGGCGCATGGTGTGAGCATTTTAACACATGAAGAAACACATACGAGTATTTGAGCCCATGCCCCAAAATTACAAGTTTAAGTAACATTACAACTCGGTTCAATGACAATTTTTTTTTCCAGAAAGATACAAGGACTCAACTCATAGTCTCATACAGATATCAAGTATCGATACCATTAATACTTTTCACGCATTTTTTAATTGGAAACAAAAAAATGGTCATTTTGAAGAATAACCTAAATATCCTAATGTAGCATTTGTTACCTTAAAACTGAAAGATATATATATATATATATATATATATATATTACGATTTCCTTGCTTGATTTTCTGTTTTGATCCATTATTTTCAATTTTCATAGTTTCATTGAAGGAATCGTTAATTTACATTTTTCGGAGGCGGTCATGAACGCCTCTCGAGTCGAACGGAAGAAGAGAAGGCTCGGAGACGTACCTGCATTTGTTGAGACTGTGAAAACCATAAAGTGTGTGTTTTAGAAAAAAACAACACCACAACTCTCCTTTTTTCGGAGCTGCAACAAAAACTTATTTAATAAAGCAGCGACTCAGTTCACTGAACCAACAGCAAGTTAAAAGGTTGTAAGCAAGGAGGCATCTTGGGGGGGGGGCGATATATTACCGTAATGACCATACACAAGGCGCAGCAGATTTTAAGGCGCGCTGTGAGCTTTTAAGAAAATGGAAGACTTTTTGGTGCGCCTTACAGTGCGGAAAATACGGTACTTTAGTGTCAATATGACCATTTTTTTCCTCGTAATATCAAAGCTTTTTTTGCTTATTGGAAGTGTTTTGTTTTTTTTTTTTTTACATATGCTAATATGATATGATAATATTTTTAACTTTTTAAAATTTAAAAAGCCACCATCCATCCCTTTTTTCTCTTTCTAAGTGTGGCTCTAATACACCAGTGCACAGAAATGTGTCGTTTTTTTTTTTTTTTTTTTTCCAAACGGCGTATGAATACTGTCGCCTTCTTGAACAACTCCGCAGACATAAAGAACCCAATGCAGATCCTCTGTGCACCTCTCTCGTGCACGTCTGGTACATTCCAAGCACATCTGTCTTTAAATCAGGCCCCGGCTTTTCTTTGTCGTTCTATATTTGTCTCCTGCCTTTGTCTATTTTTGCCTCGTCCAGAGTTCTAAATCATTTCCGCCGAATGCCTCTTGAGCATCCAATTGTGTCTGTCTCCATCGTTCTTTTTGCTCTCTCTTTCTCGCTCTCCCCATCGTTCCATACATCCCGATACACCCCCTCCCTTTTCCTTATGTATTTTCTTTGTCCTTTTCTTCGCCAAGCACTGTTTTTCTCCTTCCCCTCCCTCTGTTTGTCTCCTATTCCTCCTCTCTCCTCCCTGGTGTATCTTGTCGAGAGTCGATGCCAGACTGTAGCGAGAGCAGTGCCGACTCCAGGCGCTTTCTGTTCCTGTCAGCCGTTAGACACGCGTGCGCACACGCACAAGCGGAGTCAACGAGGACATCGTGTCTGGGCTTGCGGAGGACAAGCGTGCCGAGGCTGCCACCCCAAGGCGGCGACGGGTATTGCAGCAACACAGGCGAGTTCATCGGTTTGGGGGTGGGGGTAGGGAGGGGGATTGGGAGGATGATGAAATAGTGGCAGCTTTTCAGTAACGGCTAGATCCAGGTGGGCGGGGCGAAGCGCTGTGAGCTCACCGCTGCAAGCTTTGAGCATCAGCAGCTATTATGCAATAGAAAGCAGGGGTGGTGGTGGTGGTGGGGGGTGTTGGAGGGAGAATTTGGGGGGCTCAGGGTGGGGGTTCGATGTGAACAACAGGAGGCTTAGCGGGAACGATGCTGGGTGCGATGATGCACTGAATGTCTTCGACGTCGGCGCATTATACATTCTGCTGGCTTTGCCTCTTTTGTCTCCGAAAGAGAGGTGACACCTTGCTTCAGACGGGGGGCGGAGGTGGGGGGGAATCTTTTTATGACTCTCAATGATCTTCTCAAAGACAAAAAGTGATCTCCCAGGGCCCAGCAGGTCGTATTCGCAGATAAATGGCTTTAATTAGTCTCACCGAGCGGAGCTCTCAGAAAGACGACTCAAGGAAATATGACGAGAACATCCAAAATGATATGCAAATCGTCAACTGCGAGGCAAATCTATTCAAAATGTCGACGGTATAGCCAACGCGAAGGGAGGTGGTGGCGTTCAATGCACACAAGGTGACCCAGAAGGAGGGGGCAACGCAGCGCTAAAGTGGCAAAAAGCATTTTCCCGCTCAATGTCTATTTTTAAGGAGTCAAGGAGATGATGAGAGTGAGAGTCAAGTGCGAGCAAGTGTCGTCTGGGTGATGAAACGCAACACCGAAGACAAGTGCCACAACCGGCTCGCCACATCATTTTATGTGGCCGGCGAAAGCAAATAATGAATCATAACCTCACGCGTATGCTTTTTGAATGTGCGAGGAAGCTGGACAACGCACGCAGGCAATGGGGGGGGGGGGGTAAAACACGTAAACCCCAGACAGGAAAGCCAGAGCCAAGACTTGAACCCCAAACCCAAAGACCGTGAGGCTAAAATGCTAACCACTAATGTCACTTCGCGTCATATCCCTGTTTTTGGTTTGTTTCTGCCCACACCTTCCCAGCGCCATCCGGCCAATCGCCGGCATGGGAACCCCCACCCCGACCCCCCGATGAATTTGAACCTCAAAGCGCCACCCATTAAAAGACAATCAAGGACTGCGAGGACAAAAGCTTGAAGACAAAAAAAAAAAAAAAAAATGGTGGTGGGGGGGCAGGAGTGGGGGAGAAGAAACATTTTTTCTATTCACTGCCATCTCTAAGACGGTTTAGATGTTGCCAGTTTCTCAGAATTAAGCCTGACAGGCTTCCTCGAGCCCAGTGGGGTACTTATAATTTGTTGGGGGAGTAAGGGAGAGAGGAAGATGGGAGAACAATGGCATTGTCCCGGTTATGCGAGCGTCTGATCGGCCGCCTCCGCCAGCGGGTTGTTAACAGTAATTTGCTTTATGCGGAGTAGAAGCGGGGTCAGGGTAAGGCGAGGCCTCCTCCGCGAAGATCGCATGCCCTCATCGTGCCCCAATCGAGGGGTTTACATCACCTTTGTCACGTCGACCACCCAAGTGCCCGGCTGCCAAGCGGGCGAGATTACAAGCAACTGGCATCCGCGTGAATCGGGATTTAAATCAGGGGCATACGCTCGGATTAGTATCTGCTTCTTGCTCGCGGTGACACGAACATCTTTTTGGGCTTCACAATATCGATTAGGCCTCGTCCTGATCAATGGCAGACAAAAAAGCTTGGCGCGGGGGAACACGAAACCTTAATCCGACATTTGGTTCGGGGGGGCTAGCATGGAAGGTATTCGTTCACACGGATTGTCTACATGTGTCCGTTTAACCAGAACTCCCGAGCTTCACGCGGCACGACGGGAGTAATAAACTGAGGAACGGCGAGCTCAGAGAGCCAGTCAAATAAAACATCGGGCACGACTAATGCAGCAGGACAGCAAGCTTTGTACTCGTCATTGTGCAGTCCCAAACGGCGTCGTAGCTTCCCTCGGCGCTCGGTTGCCCTTCGTTGGCGGTAATTTGCCATTGTCACTTTGGGTTCATATCAAGGCTGTGCTTAACAGGGCCGCGTCATATGAAAGGCCTTCCACGGTCTCCCCTCTGCTGTCCCAGGGCTCCCCCAGTCAGAGGCCCAGGCGAGGAGTTCTATGGCAGAGAGTGACAGTTAACAGCTTGCCGTTTGAGGAGGGTGACTTGGATCCTGCAGAGGTTCGCAAGCCAGGAACCCTAAATGTACAGCATCAGCATAAGGGGGGGATGCTCAGCGGAACATTTTTGGTGAAAGCTGTATTGTCACCAGCCATCATCTCTCGTTGCCCCGATGCGACCAGAGGGCCTCACTTGGCGTTTTTTCTTTTTCGACCGGTTTTCTTCATCCTCTTTTCTAAGGCTCATGAAAGACACCGTTGCCGGCTCGAAAGCTCCCGAATCACCGCGGCAACGGTCGCACCACGGGCTGAACGTCGACAATGCGATGGGACTGGACGGCACGCCAACGCGGCGCTTCATCCCTTCGGCTTTGGTCTTCCGTTTTTCTCGAACCGCCCAACGGTTGATGCTTACGTTACATTACCGCTGAGACGCACGCCTGGCGGGACCGCGTGTACATCTACACGCCATCAATGAGTGGCGCTGACATCTCCCAGAGGGGTCGTAAGCGGTGCGAGGCATCCTGCTCATCAGACCGCAGGGTCATGATTTGTCGTGCACTCTGGCTACGGCATTCGTGTTCGGGCCGTCTCTTTGGAGGGAGATGTGCTCGTCAAGGAAAAGAGGGATTGGAGAGACAAAAGGTGGTGTGGTGATGTCGGTGGGTTGGGGTAGGAGGAATAATTAAAAAAAAAAACTAAATAAAGAAAGAACATAAAAAACTTGCAAGCGTGACGACAACAACGGGCAAGGGCAGCAGAGGACAACCGACACCATGTTTATACTCAATGATCCATTTTCTTGAGCGACTGAAATGATAACTCAATTAATTGTTTGAAATTATTTCACAGAATAAGAGAACTTCTGACTGAGTTTTCCAATGCAACATTCCTTCCTTCAGCTCTTCATTCGGAGCGCAAAGCAAACTAATTGGGACTGATTCAACAGCGCCTCTACTGGTTGGAGCTAAGTAGTGCACACTGCAAGAAATTCCACGTTGTGTTTTCTTTCTATTGCAATCCCTTTTTTTTTTTTTTTTTTGGTCCAAAAATATCTGAATTGAAATCAGAAGCCATCCAAAATAATGAACCTCAAATATTTAAGTATAGAGCTATTGCTGAATTTTTGCAAAGCGAACTCATTTTCTGCCGAAATGAAACGAGCCAATACTTTTAGGAAGCAGCATGAAACACAAACATGGTATTAGCATAAGTGGGCAGGATCTGCCCCCTCCAACCCCACCCCAAGACTTGAGTTTGACACCGGTGCTTTCGCACCTCTGACAATAGCATCATCATGCACCAAGTTAAAGTGTGGTACCTGGAGGGGAACAAAGAAGCTAGAGAGAGAGCAGAGCGACAGACAAAGGAAGATGATCCGCTACCTCCGTAGGGTGTTACTGGGGAAAAAAAAAAAAAAAAATCAGCTGTGGGCCTCCTCCCCCCTCCCCTCGCAGAGCGCGCTAAGCTATTACAGTATTTACTGTAACAGTAATGAGCGCAACCGCCAGAGTGACATCATGCATCCGTAGCATCGCCGCGTCCAACTAAGGTATGGAACAAAGAGAATGATAAGGAGAGGAGGAATGGATGGGAGTCACTTCCCTTCATCCCTTCCCCCAGCTGACTGCTTTGTTACCTGCAGGTGTTACAATCACATCAGCTGTTAGATAACAGCAGCAGCCAGTCCCCCCCCACCCTACCCCCCCTTCCTCCTCTTTTTGCCCGACACATTCAATTTCCCTCCACGGTCCAAATGAGAGAGACAATAAAACGCTTATTGTGCATGTTTGGTGGCTCCTCCCTCAAGGCATGATTAGGATGATCAACAATAGCGATAATTAACTGCATCGCCGACCGTAATTGGCTGGAGATCGCGATCGCTCTCGAGCCGGATGTACAACAACGCTTTGTAGGCGGCAAACGGCTTATAAATTTGAGGGCAGTCGAGTGCTCGTGTCGCGTTTTGTGGTGACAACAAGACTATTAAGACACTCGTAGTGAAGAGGTACACAGCAACACTCCATTTTTTTTTTTTGTTGAACAGCTAAAGAGAAAGTGTCTGGATCAAGGGCACACTAATGGTATGCTTCAAAATCGGTATGTATAAATACGTCTTGATGAAAAAAAAATGCGATTGCTTTCAAGAAAATGACTAAATGGTGATGTTTACTTACCTAGATGCCATTTAACATTAAATACACTAATGTTGGAAATTCTCAGACTGCAAGGACATCCTACAGAGAATAGCCGAATTGGATCGAGTCGCACATGTGCAAGTCTCAAAAAGTCAAACTTGGTGATGGTCGATGGCGTCATTAAGACGGCAAACTCGTAGGGATTTAAATCCCAGTGCCCGGTTGCAGGCAAGTTGAGCACGCCCTCATTTTCTTCATGACAATTCATTCTTCAATCATGAAATCATCCATTAAAAAAAAAAAAAGCATAGAAATTGGATATAATCAGATTTAAGGAGACACAATACAGCAAGATTGGAACCGTGATTCAATGGCGGCCATTTTATGACCCTCCTGTACCCTCCCACATGAAAAATACATAAAAGACACAAACAAGACGCACCTGGCATTGAGTGAGTTTGTTACCCCACCACCTCCACCGCCATTGTGGGGAAATCATAACAAATCTCAAACACAAAAATGACTTCTGGGAGACTGCTGAACCAATGGGATTGAAACGATTAGCGGACGTCCAAACAAAGCCTTCCTTGCATGTGCGCCACAAAGGCCTCTGTTGGTAGCTGAAACACAAGCTACTTGACTGAAGTCTATCACTAACGTTTCCAGAGCACAAAGACAGAGAGCCTCTTTATTTTTCCCCAGCCATGAAACTGAGGGGCCCTCTTGAGCGTGACCACCCCCCTAAAAAGAAGTCCCGCTGTCGGCGTTGAAACCGTCAAGAGACGGGTAGGAATTTTTTGTACCTCAGCCGCGGAAACGGGCTCTCCTCAGGCAGAGCTTCGTAACGACGGAGAGGAACGCGCGCACACACACACAAACGCACATATTCAGACCTTGGCGGTGAACCCTGACAAAGCACGCCGCCCCTTAACCTTCCTTGGGGGGATGGGGGGGGGGGGGGCAAGCTTTTCCTCACCTTTTGATCCACTGCTTGATCTGCGTTGCATGGTACAGCCATTACACAACTCGGATGGATTTTTTTTTTTTTTTGACACGAGTAATTTGAGTGTTTTAGAGAGTGTGTTGAATTATTGATGTACAGCACTGTGCACGATTTAAGCAACATAAAATGTTTGTGGCCTAAGCTTCCCCTGATGCCACTGTAAAGTGTTTCATCAACTTTGGTCATTTATTTTATTTTTTTTTTGCCAAATTCTGCAAACTGTAGCCTCCTGACTTGACCGCTGGGGAAAAGAGTCATTAAAAACAACAAAGCGAGTGGCTTTGCATGGTGTGAGCACATGTCGGGTCCCGAGGAACGTTAGTTTCCCAGGGGCATTAGAGGTGGACCGGAGGGGGACGCGGACTGCTCAGGCAAGAAGAATTTGAAAGTGAAACCGAGCAAGTAATTGTAGAATTGAGCAGATATGCTATGGTGCCCATAGACTGGGGTAGAAGCTAAGTTTTTTTCTGGTTAGCAGATAGCCAACGTCATTTTGAGCCCTGGACGAATGCGGTATTACGCAAACAGTCTTTACGTCGTTTGGTTGCTGCCTCTCAAATAATAAATCAATCATCCTAACGTGGCCCATGGCTGCTCAGAGGAACTGGGGCATTTATCAGCACACCTGGGGCAGAACCATTCCTTGGTTCCGATCAGGATAAACCAGAAGTAGTCTTGTGAAACAAGTGTGATCTGGCATGGATGAAAAGAACAAATCGAGGCTTTACTCTGCCGAAATTTCCGCAGCGCAGCTTGGACCTATTTTAAAGGGAAGTCACAGATCCAATTTCAGAATAAAAAAACGAAGCGAGACATTATTGCATGTATGATCTGCACGTGTGTCGCAGAAACATGTGTTTCTGGGGAGTCAATCGAGATCTGCATTTTAAATAAAGATAATGGGAAGCAGAGGCAACAGTGAATGAAAGGGAGACGAGGAGAAAAGAGGCGGAGTATGCAATGCCCAGGTAGAGGTAGGGTGGTGGAGGGCTTGGGGGAGGGGAGGGGGGGGGCACATTCCTGAGGCCTGATGTAGGTAGTAAAATTCAAAATATTCCCGGCTGCTTGGAGGGGGTCCAGCTTGGCGGATACACAGCGCTTAGTCAGGAGGCTGGGCTGCTGATCCAGTAAGCGCTCACTCATGGCCAATTATGCTTCTTGTGATGCGTGTTTGGACCCCCCCCCCCCCACCCGCTTCCTTCTACACCCGACCCTTCCACCTCGCGCCCACCGCCGCCACCTTTTCAGCCCTCTAGCGACGCGGACTAGAGAGAAAGCGCCGTCAAAGCGCCGACCGATCAAACCTCCAATCAAACGGCGGCTGTCGCCCAGACAGGTGATGATTAATGGCTGATATTCCTGACCCCGGGAGAAGAAAGGGGATCCAGCGAGGCCCGCTACAGATGGGAGTTTTCAACTCATTACAAAAGTACTGTAACATGTGCCAAGGAGAGCGGCCGTCCTCCCCCCCCCCCCCCCCCCTCAGCACCCCCCCCCCGTGAACAATGTTGGGGGAGATCAAAGCCGAGGCTTTCTTTGCTCCCAGGCACATTAACAAATGAGATACAACGGTGCATGCTGTTCACCTGTGTCTCATTCACACATACTTGAGCGCAAAAGAGCTTCCTCTAGCTCCCCCCCACCCCCTCCCGACCCCTCTTCTTACCGCCCACACACAAACACATTGAAAGAGAAAGTCTCACCAGTGGCGTCTGCCCCAAAGTCTGTGGTGGAAACCAAACACAGGAGTGTTGTGACTGGATGTGATCCTCGTTTCCGGGAGCGGCGCTTGCCAAAAGGCGGATTGATGGCTCTCAACCGCAGGAAAATGTTTACAGGAAAATCGTTCACCTTGGAATTCTTTTATTTTTCTTGTAATACGGCGGGTACCGTGACTTCGGAGTGCCCCGACTTCAGCCCCAGCCGGCGTGGAGGGAGTTGCCCTCCAATCGGCGCAACTGTTGCAGATTATCGTTCGCCTTGATTTTAAGGACGCTGACTTCTGCTACTCCTTGTCGGATTATTGACCTTGCTCGCTGTTGTGTTCGATTGGAAGGAAAGTTAACAATGGAATCAGAACAGGACAGAATGTTGAGGAATTTAAAAAAGGACACAACAGTGGACAGCCACCGCCCAAGGCTTTCCCTTATTGAATATTTCACATGGTCCAACAATAATTGTGATTAATTGCATGGTCTTCGCACAATGGCGTTTATTTTTCTCGTGCCTCAGCAGTTCACGCGGCTGCTTCCGTTTGCAGATTTGACAGGATATCGACAAGAGAAAGAAGGGCAGAAAATGAGTGAAGAGGAGGCGAGCTGCCGAAAAGCAAAAAAAAAAGAAGTCGACAGAATGCCGAGGCAGGAAGACACAAAGGCTGGGGGGAGCGGTGACAGTGATCGAGAGCGAGCGGACTCCTGGGACGACTGGCAGAGGCGAGCCCATCGATCCAGGACAGCGAGCGGGCTCACATTTCACCTCCTCAGCAGTAACGCAAGCGCCCCGCCATGGAAGTCTGGGCAGGGTCACCTCCACGGAAAGCAAATGGGAATGTCTGTAGTTTCGCATCTTTTTCCTTCGCGTGTTTTTCGGAACCAGAGAGAACACTGCCGCCGCCATTTCATTTCATTCCATTTCCGGGAAGTATTTCAACTTGGGTCTGCTGTGAATTGTCCCAAGCACGACACATTAGCACGCTGTGAAACGTTGGGTACACTGCGTCCAACCAGGACCCCCC
>NW_017806153.1:216100-227429 GCF_001891065.2 Hippocampus comes
ATCCCCCCACCCATCAGGCCCCTGCTGTGGCTAACGGATGGACCAGAACCCTTAGCGAGCACAGACCACTGGGGCTCTTTTGTGCGAGTGGTCAATCACATCAGTGGAGGTCACGCGGGGGTCGCATGACAGACAGGCGAACTTTGGTCTCCGTGCGCTAGCCTTAGCTTGCGGTATTTGGACAGCGTGTGTAAGACCATTGATAAGATTGAGCTTTACGGAGGAGATGGCAGATAAGACAACAGTTGGTAAAGAACATGGAAGCGCGAGGGAGGGGAAAAAAGGACCACACAGACATTTGGATGATTGACTTTAAAAAGTCCGGTAACTCACATTGGGTTTGGTCTCTCGTTGCGCGGGGTAATGATTCAGCTTATCCACACGCGCACGCTTACATTGGCTCTGCCCCATTTCCTGCTGAGCACTTAAGTGTCTCACTTTCTCGCCCTAGAAACTTAACAAGTGTGATTTATCAGGGGAAGAGACCTCTGAGATGTCAAACCTATTCAGAATGGAGTGTTCAAGCAAAACTAAACCCTCAGACTAAGGTGTGGAAAGGCAGCCCAAGTCTCCATGAGAGAGAACTAAACACTTTACAGCTGGGACTGAAATTCTCAGCAGCCGACTTCAAGAAAAATCACAAATTCCACAACACTGGCTAAGGACTATTTTCTGGTCTCGGACCAAAAACTTCTCAGCGCCACTTGGGGTTTATGTGCCACCTGATGAACATGACCACCCAGCGGGTCGCGTCAAGCTCCTTCAGTGGCATTAGCACGCGGCGATACCTCGTGAGCGCCATGACCAACAGGCGGAGGATTTAACTGAAGGCAAGCAGAATGTTATGCCCTCCTCCTACACAGCTGCTTTTTTTTCCCCCCCAAGAAATCAGAAAACTCGCTCGTAACCTCAACGGAGCGTCGAGACACAAAGCCGAAACGATAAAAAGGGCCCAAGCGTCCGACAAGGAAGACATTTCATCACGTGTGTTGACACTGCATCCGAATTCACCTCCTACAGTGCGGACCGTGAACTTCGGAACTGACACTGGCTGTAAAAACAGAGCGCGTTGACAAACCTCGCAGACGTCTCGTCCCCGCGACCGGCCTCGCAGCTCCGGGGGACAGACGTACGGCGGTGCTAAACCAACACGGCGCTGGTCGAGGGTCAGCTATTAAACACAAGAGGAAGGCGGTTGGGATTTCAGCCTGCGTCAGACGCTGTTAATTGGCAGTTTATTTTTTTTTGTTCGGGGGGCCCGAGGACTCGCGCGGAAGGCCGAGCGTACATTTACGCAGCGCATACTTTTCGCTGCAACTGTCATCAAATTCAACCCTCTTGTGGACGTCAAGTCATTTTTTTTGAGGAAGGGGTGAGGTGGGGGGGGGACAATGATGTCAGCCAAAGTCTGGGAATGTGACAGCACAATTACCGTCAACCCCCGCCTATTTGTGGTTCGCAGTTTGGAATTTTTAATTGATTTTTTTTTTTAACTTATCGTCAGCTATTTGATTCTTATGATCTATTCCAGGGATGTCGAACTACTAGTTTTTGTCGCGGGCCAAGAATAACTGTTGATTCAACTCTGTCACGAGAGGTTTTGTAACAAGAAAATGCTTAGAATCTCTCTCTTAATTATTCCATATGAGAATTTACATTGTTAGTCGACATTTTAGAAAACATCATAGAAGTTGACATGTTTGATCTGCTTTTGCGGCCCACACAAAATGATGTGGCGGGCCAGATCTGGCCCCCGGGCCTTGAGTTTGACACCTGTGATCTATTCTACAATCATCTCAATATTTATATCTGAAACTATTAATAGAGGAATTGTTGTTTTTTTTGTTTTTTGTTTTTTTTACACTAACTTCTGGTTGGTTATGACCCTTCAAATGTCTTCCATCATCGGTCTACAGTTGACTTTGCCTTTCACCATCTGGCCAACGCAACAGCTAGCGGGCGGCAAAAGGTCAAGGCGGAGGCGGTCCATTGTGACTTTTGTCAATACCCCCTGCACTTATCTGTAATGCAAGACACTTTACGAGACTGATCAGTTTAACGGGGGTGTTCATGGAACGAGTGCTTTATTTGTCTTTCTATTTGTATGCGCGAATGGTGAGAGCGCCACAAACGGGGCCCGAGGTGAGATATGCTGAGCTCGCGCCCGCCGCAGTGCCCTTGAAATCTCGGGGGCGGATGAAGGGGCGCGAGTGTTTCGAGTGCTCAATGAAAGGAGAAGTGTGTCACCTGACTCTGGGAACTATTACACCCGGGAGCCCTTGACACAGTGTGCGAGTAACACAATGTATGCAGAAGCCTATAAAAAGCCCTCGTTGGAATGGAAGCAAAGAGGGGGGGGGGGGCTGCCCTTCTTGGCGTGAGCTGCGATAGCCGCAGCGAGATAATGATGAAACGATCCCGCTGGACACGAAACGTGGCGGGCGCGGGGTGATAGAATCCGAACTGTGGAACAGCGCGCTAATAATAGCAGCTGGAATTGTGCTATTCCTAACACCGGGATCATCTTCACACTTTTCGAGACGAAGGGGTACGTCGGTGTGGATTCTCAGTCACGCGGGACAGAGCCGACGCAAATTCAATCAAAGGCACATGCACTCGTCGTTCCATGGTGCATTCCCGGTTGAGATCGACTCAACGGCGCCTATGCTGAGGGCGTGCGGCCTTTTGCCTCGATTGCTTCTCGACACGATTAGAGAGGTCTTAAAAAAAACACTCATAAATAAACTCTTTTCGTATGCCGGGGCAAGAGCCTTCGCCAATTGTGATTGACAGTCCTTTTGATCAGCGGGCAACTCTTCACTCCATTTCACTCAACTCCACATCAACTCATCAGGCCACGCCCTGCCCTTGAAAGGCATACACACCCAACGTCACAGATACGACAGCAGACAACGGGTGACCCAATCGGAGAAAAATACCACCTGCATCTCACTTGTGCGTGCGATTGTGTTTCACGATGAAAAAAATTCCCTTTATACACTTACTGGGTGATCAATTGATAAAAGGCTTGATTCAAAAAATATTCTTGAGCTGCAGCGCTCAGTATATTCTCCACAAGACGAAAAAAAAAACCCCATAATGCTGGAATCGTAAACTTGGCAGTGTATCGATAACCATCTTCCATTTGCACACACACCACAGAAACCCAAGCAATCAAGAATCAAAGCCATCGCAGAGTGCGTGCATGTGCACGCACGTGCTACAGAAATGTGAGCGTGTGTGTTGAGGAAACCAAAGATAAATGGAAGCAGAGTTGGGTGGAAACCACTTTTCGCTCCCCGCAAAAAAAGCGAGCGGCATCGCGCGCGCCTCTGATGTGCCCCCGCCGGAGAGCAAAGAGCCTCTTTTCATTCCACATCGCCAGGGCCGCCTCTCCTCCTTCACCGAAGAGCATCTGAAGCCCATCCCGCACCCCTCCCCACCCCACCTCTCCCTCGCTACTTTGCCGTCACCCGCAAATATAACGGCGCCCCCTTCTCCTTCTTCTGCTCCTAATTGTGCCCAGCCGTCAGCGAGACGGAAGAGGTGAGGAGCCGGGAAAGAGGGGAACGCGAGGAAAAGAGGGAAGAAGAAAAGGGAGGAATTAAAGATGTGTTTGTTCAGTAGCGCACGCTGACATATTCCTCTTATCTCCTGCCCAGACTAACCATATGCGCCTTTGGCCAAGCGAGCGGGGGAGAAAGATGAGCTGGAAGGAAGCGTGAGGGTACTAAGTACAGTATATGCCACAAAGCAAGTGGCCGGAACCAAAAAGCGTCAAATATTTTTTTTACAGCGCCTTCAATTGTCAGATTAAAATGTCGTTCGCACACAATTTCTAGGCAGTGGGCTTCGGAATCACGTGAGGAGTAGAAAGTCCAATTGAAACTGAAGGAGTTTTTTTTTTCCAGGACGTTTCGATCAAAATTTTACACCGCTCTGTCACGAAGTACGACTTCTACGGTTCAAGGTCAGCCAGGGAAGACACACATTAAATCTGATCATTCAATAAACAGACCCTGAATAGACACATGGTGTGGCACCAGCTTGGGTCCAAACGGATCTTGACCCCCACCACGCCCCTCGAAAGGCGCCCCCACGTCGCCTGTTGACCACACACGCAAAAGCGGAGTGCCGCGATGAAGCTGGCATGACGTGCGGCAACGCCGCGTGACGTCGAGACAACATCAATAGTCTCAGACAGTCCGAGCAGCAGGAGCCATCAGGCCGAGCTGTACGGACCAAAAAGAAAGAAAGAAGGGGGGAGGGGGGGGGGTAAAAGAAAAATGTTGATTATAGAGCGATATTCGCTCTGTCAAACAGAGCTTTGACTGCTACTGTATTTCGGGAAACGTTGGTGTTTAGTTAGTTTTCGGTTACCCGCCGTAAGCTAAAGCGGAGGTTTGATTTGAGTGGCTGAATAGTGACTTGAATGTACACAGCGGTAATCCTGAAAAAAGTGACCAGAGGGCCAACGTGCGCGAGACCGGTCCCACATGTTTCAACTCCCACTGAACCGAGCGCCCGATTCGCATGTTTACAGAGTGAAAACAGACACCTTTAAAAGGCTTTCATTCATGCTAACTCGCGGCGGCGGCGGCGACGAGGCGGATTCGATCGCTTGTGTGGCATCGCGATTTTGTCTCCTACTTGCCCTCGGATATTTTTATGAGGATTTTTCTTTCAGCTGAGGCGCCTAGATGCAAAAAGAGTAAAATGATTCAATGGACAATTTGTGTACGAAACTTTTTACTCAAATTGACAAACACGGAAGTGGCCAAAAATTGGTTCCGGGGTGCCACAAGTCTGGTTTTAAAAATCTGAATGATAGTTTCGAGGCAGACATTTTTAAGTCAACACATTTTTGTGCACTGAGTCAGTCGATTTTTTTTTTTTTAAATCCCACCCCTCGTCTGAATGCACTGCCGGTAGATCTTAGACGTTCAACTTCAAATGAAAACATGCCACTACTAGGAAGACACAAAGCTATAAATCATAGTTCTATCGCCGCCGCTACTATCTGCAACTCATGGCGTGGATTTATGGCGGGCCCCCCCATCAGTGTGCTGTACTTCCGACCCATCGCGCACACGCACACACGCGCAGAGGGTATAGAAGGTTCAGTCTTTATCACTGTGACATTTCCATTTCACATGCAGCCTATAGAGCTCTTAAACTCACATCCATGTTTCCTGTCCCCGCACCGAGGCAACAAAACAAGCCACTTAACATTAGTGACGGCACATCAGCCACAAATTCTTCCACTTCCTGACATCAGCCATGGGAAAAGTTTGATTTGAGATTGACAGAGAGCGATAACAGGTCACCAGAACTATTGCATAGCATTGAAGCATCAAACTCCACCAAGCATTAATGCGAAAAGGCAAGGGGGGCCGGGGGGCCGGGCAATGACAATTTGCAAATATTTGCTATTTGCAGGAGGTCTCACTTTTTCAACAACATGAAGCTGTCAAAGTCATCACAGGTCATTTACATACTTCCTTAACACCAATTCCTACTGTACTAAAAGGCAAAGCTTTGGCACCATCTTGTGACATCAGCTCTATCAAACCGCACCAACCTTTGCAAATAGTGAACCACAAATGCGCAGGGAATGACTCCAAACTACCAACAGTGTTTTTTTTCCTGGCTGATGACAGCTTTCAGCGAAACGTAATTCAGAATTGACACTAAGGGGAAGAAAAATATATCCTGTTACCCCTCGTGCTGAAGGGCCGTTCACGTTTTGATTCTAAACTGTTATTGATAAAGGTTGAAAAGACTGAATAGTACTTTTTTTGAATGCTTGAAACACTTTTTTGTGGAATACTGATAACTGCCAGACTCTGATCTCCAGCGGCCCTTACATTAATTGAGTTTGAGATCCCTGTACTCTCCCGTTCATGACAACAAATGGTTCAAAGCTTGGTCCACATAACAAATTCAACTTGCAAGGTGCAGTTCTACTTAAACAAGGTACACACAGCCCAAAAAAAAAAAAACACTGCAGCACAATATGCATTTGCATTTCATTGCTTCCCACCACAACCCAAAACATGACAATCAAAGTGGCAGTTTGACCAAGCTTTAAAACATTTTGCACAGCGGGAGAATTTCATTTTCTGCCCTTTTCACTGGAAGCTGTCAAGCTATCAAAAGTAGTCGGCCACCATGACGGGTCGGTTCGTGAAAACTGGCGTGGGGTTGGCTTCTGTGTGTGACTGTATCTTACCTCGTTGGTAATGTGCACCAGATGGAACGGATGATGGCTTTCCTCCTCCGTCTTCCACGGATGGGACGGATGATGGCTTTCCTCCTCCGTCTTCCACGGTCGTGTCCCGTCGGGTCCCGTCGGTCGTGTCCTGGCCTCCACTTTCACCTGGAGAGTCGGCCGGCTCGAGTCGTGGAACGCGGTGATTAATCACGCGACGCAGCGGGCGTGCGCGGCTGCAAGCCTCAACGGACGTCGGGGGAACTTCGGCGGACACAGAGAAGACTTTGTGTCGGAGAAACACACGTTATTGTCCGTCACGACGCCGAGGCTCGTAGGGGGGGTCCGTGAGGATAGACTTTGTGCCGGTGTTGACATAACCTAGGCCGCGCTTCCGAAGTTTCGACGTGCACGACGTTTCCGATTTCGTATTCTGGTCGAGTGGTTCGACTGCGGGATTCCAATATTATATTACGTTTTGGATATAGTGCATGGTTTGTGTGTACTTTACACAGTCCATTAAGTTTGTGTACATTCGACCAAGTATGTTTCCAATACTTTTCTAATGACGTGTCAAAACGCAGCTGGCACTTTTCGACTAACCATTCAAGCTTGTCGCGAATTTTGACGTCACCCATAGCCTTGCTCGTGAGCTCGCCGAACAAGTCATTTGATTGGTTGATTACATTCCCGCCAATGTAATCAACCAATCAGATGAAGCACGCTGAAACCAGCTGTCATTTTTCCCCTCTTCCTTATTTGCCACCGATCACACCATTCGGAAAGGCGTTCCTTGAAATCGCGAAATTTGCTACTTTCTCCAAAGAGTCGAGGTTATCGATCAGGACCGGTACAGGTTATCGAAAAAATCGAATCTATTCTACTGTGAAAAATCCTTGACGTTTTGATTTATCGCATTGCCTTTTTCCCCTAATAAATATTTCTATTCATCCAGCCATTGTCTGAGTTGCTTATCCTTATATAATTGAAAACAATATATGACGTCAGAAAAAGTTCCAGGGCTGATATCACGAAATATATCAAATCTAAATCACAAGCTAACATACTTTCCCAGCCTTGTGGAAGTATTTTTCCAGCCTCTGCACCTCCGTCGTCACGGCCATGTTGATGCCTTCACTGTCTTCACAATGGGTGCCCTTGATGACCCCTTGAGCTTGGGAAAGCGGGAAAAAATCAGAGTCAGGTCGGGTGAGTTGGGAGGATGCTCCAGCATAATCATGTTTTTTCTCAGCCATGAACTGTCTGATGATCGGAGCGTGATGAGCAAGACATATTGTCCTGCCAAATCTCTTGCCTCTTCTCGCACACTAAATGAAGCAAATGCCACAGAAACAAAAGATTAGGATGGATGGATAGGTAGGCAGATACATACATAGGTTTTGTTTTGTTTTTTTCAAAACAACCAGTCTAATCCGGGGCCAGTTAATGTGACAGACAGGGTTGATGCCATGGAACTGAGTCGATCAAAAAGAAGTGTCAAACATGCTTTTCACAGGCCCAGCAGGAAGTGGCGCAACGGCGATGTCTCTGTTGGTGACCCTGCAGACTGGCAGACATACAGGCGGGTCAGGCCGGGACGGTCGCGGCTTCTTGGCAACGGGGAGAGATGGCTGCAGCGTGCTGGAGCGGAGGCGAGGAAGAAGATCACACAAACACACACGGTGGTAGAGAGGGCTTCTTTTGTCTCATGATGACTTTCATGTGAAAGGCATATGTGTGACATATGAGCAATGTGCTCCTCCGCTGTTGACTTTTAATTAAGAACTGGTCGAAGGCCATAATGCACCTAAGCATTAATAATTTTAGGCCTATTGTGGGGAACAGGGTTGGAAGGAATGTTGGAATGTGGCATTTGGTTTCATACAGAGGAAGAAAAATTGCTGCACTATTTTTTTTAAATTCAGTTATGGTTTTTAGAGCATCTTTTTTTAATGAGTTTTTTAATTTTAGTATTAGTTATATATCTAAAAAAAGGTCACGTAGCAATGTGTAATAAACTATAATTCTCAAATGATTGTTTGACCTTCTAAACAGACGCACTGCAATAAAAAAATAAAAAAATCTTCAACGTTGCAATTTTGTCCATTTTTTTTGTGCCTTACAATACATCCGCCTTAGATGGAACATTGCCTATTTGGTTTCTTTCTTCCCTCTGAGTCGTTTTTGGCACAGCAGTGACGAAGAGGAAAGGCGGGAAAATTACTTTCACAATGAGGATTCTCTTTTTGGAGGTCTAAAGACGATTCGACTTATATAAACACTATCACCATGGAAGCTGCTGTCGAGATTTTGAAGACACTTTCCTGTCGAGCTGAGCTCACCCCGAGGTGGAACTTAAATGACCCATGAAACGACGCATGATTGACGCTTATATCTTCTCTTGCAGGACAAGTTTGCCACCTGGTGGACATGGAGGGTACTTGCAATCCCATTCTTGTAAATTTGAAATTTGAAATAGGTCAAGATCAGGAGGGGGGGGGGAAACTCCACAGGAGTGTCATTTTTTGCTAGTTTGTGATGGTTGTCACGGTCGTTCATGATTTTCGGGTCCAGTGGAGCAACACTAATAACTCCTGGACAAACTCCGCCACGGCAAGGAGACACGTGAGGACAAGCGGTAGTAGGACACCTGACAGCAAAGTTATTTTTAATGGTCCCAAGTATTCCGAACAACTAAGTGTACACTCATGTAAAAAGAAACAAAATGAGAAGATATGACAAAATACATCATATCTACAATTCCACTCAATCTTTAATCAAGATGGGATTACAAATTTCTCCAAAAAATCTGCAGTTTCAAAGGGCAAAAATGGTAAAACTAGCCACCTAACTGAGGTCTTTAAAAACCTGTTCAAGTGTGACTGAAAACATCCTGAACATTTAAAGGCAGGTCTCTTTTTGTCCTCATTTACGAAAAGAGGGGGTGGGGGTGGGTGGGGTACCCCGAAAACGAAACGGGAGAATGGCTTGCGAGACAAAGAGAAAAATGAAACGCTGAAAGAAAATGCTGGCTTTTGTTTCTCTTCTCTTCAGAGAAATTGTCTGCCGGAGAAGGACGACACTGATGACATCATCAAACTACAAGAAAAGACAGCTCTCTTTTGCCCTGGTCCTCTATGCCTAAACTTAGGACACAAAACAACATAAGGAGGAGAGGAAGAAAAAAAGAAGAAGTGGATTCTGGAGAGGGGCTGCGGGAGGTGAGTGTGTGGGTCTGAACTGGCTGAACCATTTGGCCAAATGATGTCCTTCCCTGAGTGGGTGGTTGAGGGGTCAGTGGGTGAGGGGGCAGTGGCGGGTTACGATCCAAGTGCTCCAAGCTCTTGGGGGATTTCAGTCTGCATATCCATTTTTTTTTTCATGTGGTCATTTCCTCCGTCAGCTTCATTCCAACAGTGCTTTCTCACCGTGCAGCCGCTCCTCTGCCGTGACTTGACGTCCGCCCGCCCGCCCGTCTGTCCTCTCAGACGCGACTTCCTCCTTTGCTCTCCTGATTGGCACTTATTTGAATCGGGCTGGTCCAAGGGGGGATGAAGAGGAAGAATCTGTTGGCGTCCGACTCCTCTCGTTGAGCCGCCGGCAGAGCGGGGGCTTTTCAATTCATTCGATTTTGGTGCAGGTTCATCGTTCCCGTGCTGAAGAAGGAAGTCCCATCTTCATAAAACGTCCGAATGGAGCACAAACGGAAGGCGGCGGCGCGCCTTTAGGAGTTCAGTTTGGACTTTTTCGAGGGTGGCAGAGGGTCGTCTTTACTCTCTCCTTCCTCCTCCTCGTCCTCTTCCTCGTCTTCATCGTCATCGGGATAGTCAACCAGTCCCACTAATCCTCCCTGGAGAAGACATGAGATTTGCATTTTTTTTTGATTCGACAAAGTAGCAAAAATAAAAACAATATTTGGTGTTTGGGTCGAGAGGGGTGTCAACCCAATCTGCTGGATCTTAATCTCAATCAAACTGCTCGTTCTTTTAGCATACCTTTGTGGTTACCGCCGGGGTGGGACCTGAGCTGCGCGCTCCCGAGCTCGGAGACTCTGGCGAGCCGGGAGAACCCGGGTTCAGGGAGGCGGATGACGGCGGGCTCGACAGGCTGCTTTTGGTGGAGCCCGAAAAGGAGAGTTTGAAGCTCGGGTTCTGCCTGCCGGACAAGGTCGACTTCCCCAGAACTTCCTTGTCATCTGCTTCTTTCACTGCAGGCGGAGAGGGCAACACTTTGTAATAGGGACAAAAGTTGGAAAGGAAAATATGGACAATAATCAAAAACATCTTGTGTGTGTTCAGAAATTAAAAAATAAATAAATAAATAGGAAAGCGACTTGCATTTCTTCCTCTCCATGAACTTGCTTATGGGCTCCATGAGGTCCTCCTCGCCCTTCATCTTTTCTGAGGGGCGTACGACGGCCTCACCGTCCTCGAGGTCCTCCTCGTCCGTGTTGAACCACATCTCCTCCTCGTCCTCCAGGGTCCGCGCGTCGCGACGGAAGCGGTGGTTCCTCAGGATGGAGCGCATGCTAACCAGTGAGGCAGTTATTAGTATTATTTTTTTTTTAAATACCATTTAACATCCTCACTAAAGCGAGTTGACCTTGAACCTGACCTTTGTCCAATTACATCCGACACTACAATATGTACTGAAATGCCTGAGATTTTGCTATCATTTGGGTAAAACGTGAAGCCGGTCTCCCTACCTGTCTAGTTTGGGGTTGTCCTGCCTCTCGCGCTGCTGCTCGTAGCGCAGCTTCAGGCCCTTGAAGGTCTGGACATAGTCCACGTCCTCCAGAGCCTTCCAATAATTCTCAATGATATGAGCGGTGAGAGACTTCACATCCTCCTAGGAGCAATGGAAAAGAGGAGAGGGGGGGTCGGGCGGGATGGTTGTGGGGAAGACGGCGTGCGAATGGATCGGGAGAGGGAGAACGGAGAAAGTTTGGAGTGGCGTGGTCATGAGGAGGAGATGCAAGGAGGAGGAGGAAAAAGAAAAGCGGCAAGCACAGGAGAGGAAGGGAAAAAATACACCATACAAATTAATAGGCATTCATTTAAATCAGGGGTGCCCAAACTTTTGGGACCGAAGATCTACTTTTCGTTCAACCAACCTCCC
>NW_017806153.1:227604-260109 GCF_001891065.2 Hippocampus comes
TCGGTGAATTGTACACGAAGCAAACTCTGAATGAGAATAATGACGATCAAAGATATAGCGCAACAGCTCTGATCACAAGCTGCAATTGCAGACTGCTGAGCGCTAACAACTTCCGCTGACGTAGTCACGCGCCAACGTAGGTTAAAGATTTACCTGCTTTATTTTATTTTATTTTTTAAATCTTTCTTTGGGAAAATGAGACTGATAGGATGATTAGGGTGCAGTGTGCATTAACACAAAAATATATTACTAACATGTACAAAGACACACAATTTTTTTATTTTTTTTTTCCTCCTCTACACCTTTCGGATTTAATTGGGATGAATCCTAGATCTACCGGTAGATCAGGATCGACGTAATGGGCACCCCTGATTTAAATGATTCATTATTTGACAATGTTCAGGTATTTGTTTTGTTGAAGCCCAAATTATTTAAACACCTACTCACCACGCGGACGTACTCAAACATCTCAATGATCGCCGAGTTCATGAGGTTGTAGCGCGAGCCGTTCTTGAGGAAGGCCTTCACGACGGGCTCGAAGAGGAAATTCCTCATAATGTAGCGGTTGTAGAATTCATCTTTCAGGCCGATGATTCGCCGCATGAAGCGCAGGGCACCTGGCGGAAGGCGGGGGGGGAGAACAACATTTAGAAAGTGATAAAATGCTTACACACGCACCAAAAAAGGGGGTGGGGGGTCAGAGTTAGCGTGTGGCCAAAGCCCGCAAACTCACATAGTGCCAAAAAGGCGTGCTGAGAGGCGGTGAGGACCAGGACCCTCCGGAGAATGTCCTTGTTGATGATGTAGTTCTTGATGTGGTAGGTGTGGTGCTCCACGCAGAACGTCAGCAGTTCCAGAATGAGCGCTAACAACTGGGATGTTTGGAAATCATCTGCGAGAGGAGGGATATTTGTTCATCGAGAGCTTTTGGACACAAGCACCATCTGCGCACGCAGACATGGCGGAGGTATACCTTTGCTCGGCTTTTCCTCGGTGGTGTTGGCCAGGAGCGGAGCCGACAGGACGTGCATACAGTGCTTGTAGAAGAAGCTCAGAAACTCTGTCTTTTCGGTTTTCTGGGGGAAAAGGCGTTGTCGTAAATGAGACTTTGATTTAAGGCCGAGGACATGAGAATTTTGTTTAGATTCGACACATCCAATATGGCCGCCGTCTGTGTTTTTGTCAACAAAAGCGCATTGACGACATCACTTGTTGCATTCAATTCTGATGGGAGTCGCTTCTGCAGAGTTCAGAAAAGTAATTTTTTTTCCCTTAAAAAAAAATTTGTTGAAACGAATTACATTCCCCTGGCATTTTCTTGGCAACATCAAACATTTCAAAATCCACACAGGGCGGAGGCAGAGTGGTCGAGAGCGCCGGTGACTGCTGGACACGTATTAAAACACGACCCGCGTGATATTTCCAGGACATTTCCAAAACTTTATCGAACATTTTCAAGGACCTGAGAAATCAATTTTTCAATTTCCATCACTGTTGCAGGTTTGAAAATGTATTCACTCTGCGACACATTTTAAATATTATTATGTTTGGGAGCACGGCTGCACAAACTCACGTTTGCGGTGGCCAGCATGTTTTCTGGATCGACCAGAGTTCGGAGCAGCCCCATCAGCTGCACGGCCCCTCAATGAGCTGGTTTGAATTCATCCAGAGTACTCACGTCATCGTTCTGCTGAGACTCCTGCATGACAAATTCTCGTACCATGGAGGGGTTGTACTCCACCAGATAAGAGAAGATATCGGTTGCCGCCCCCCGCACTTGAACGTCATCCATTCCCTGTCATAAGCAGAGGTTGTGTCAATCTGGGGAGTCTAATATTTGGTCGGAAAAAAAAACAAAAAAAAAAATCGGAACAATTGTCTCAGATTCTTTCAATTTGCCGCTAAAAAAACAGAGCAGGAAAACACGAACAAGTGCGGCGGCTCCTTGTATTTGCTCAGAAAAGCACCGGATGAAATCCCGATCGTGATTCGGGATTGCGGCACACAAACCAAATCGGCGTTCGAGCGTCTCCGCTCACCAGTATGACCTCCAGCGCGGGGAGAATCCCCATATTTGACAGAGTCTTGAAGAAGGCATCTCTGTTTTGAGGTTGTAATGTTTGTGAGAACGCGCAGAATTCCTTCAAGAAGTTCACCTGGAAAGGGAAAAGGCGTCGTCAAAAAAAAACAAACGAACATCGAGAAAGGATTGGTTTGGTTTGGTTTGGAGCCAATCGCGGCAATACCAGTTCATGTCTTTTGTCATCGTCTGTGGCCTCGTCTGTTAGCTGTGCAAAAAGATCGGTCAGGAACTTCTCATCGTCCTGTCGTTGAAGGAGAGGGGGAAAAAAAATGGTGAGCACGATGTATCAATGAATCATAAAAAAGATATCATATGATCGCTGTCCTCATTTTCGGCGTGCCATGCAAGTGAAAAAAAAAGGCAAACAATCAATCACAATTGGTCATTTCTGTTTTAAATCGGGGCAAAGAATATACTTTTTTTCCAGCTAGCTCAGTTGACATTTTGTCAAGATTACAAAGTACGACGTTTTACTCGGGATGACAACATTATGTGTAACGTACTCATCTAAACTACCACTTCAAATGAAAGTGTGCGCTTCATTTCAATCGACACTTGCCCTCGAGAGTCTTCATGCCAAAATATCGCTGTCAACTTTCAACTGAACATCGCCTGAGGCAAAAGCGCGCGCGCGCACACACACACACAGACACAGACACACACACACACACACAGACACACACACACACACACACACACACACACACACACACACACACACACACACGCGCACACACACGATTCAATTTTCTTGTACTCAACAGATTGACACAACACTTTTTGGTCTCTATGGAGACAGCGACACACACTCTACACAAAAGGTCACATGATCACTTAGGGGAAAAAAAAAAAGTCAGATGGAACAACGGGAATGTTCCCGATGGAAGACCTCAGACAAAGTTTTTACAGTCCAGTCATCTTTGCCGTGGAAGTATTTCATTTTACATGATTTTCCCAAGCGTCTTCTGTATATGAAATTTGGGCTGAGCCAGCTAATATAATCAAATAAAATTTTCATAAAACGTTCCGGACGGCATAAGCATGCCTGAAAAATTTACGTGAAACCTTAAACAAGGAATTAGCACCGTGTAGTTTTCAACAGTTGATGACGTTTTCCAAAACGCATCGTCTATGAAGCGAACTGAAAATTGGAATAGTTACTTTCAGTTTACGCATCTCTTCTCGACCGTCACATCTCTCAGTCAGCCTGGCTGGTAATGGATCGATCCCGAATCAACGCACCTTATTGGAACCCCAAATTTAAGCTCGCGCGGATGGGTGACGTGAGCTCACCTGAAGCATGCCCACAATCTCCACCTTGTTGAAGAAGATGAAGGAGTGCAGGGTGGACAGCATGTTCTCCTCAAAGACGGAGGGAGTGGGCAGTACCATGTCCTGAATGTACTGCACCCGATACGTCTGGTGGATTTTCTGACGCAGTTCAGGGTCCGAGATGGGGATCACCTCCTTAAAGCGGGCCGTCTTGGTGAGGAACTCGCGGTGCCGCCGCGGTTGCTGGAGCGCGGGGTCGAACTCCAGGCAACCGATGACGTCCATGATACACTCGTCCGAGAACATGACCTCGAAGAGCGCCGTACGGTTGAGTAGGAAAATGCCTTTGATGATTTCGTAGAGGTGGTGCAGACCCTCGCGGTTCTCCAGATCCTCGCACACGCGGAACAGTTCGAGGAGCTTGCGGATGTAGCCCTCGTTCTCGACGGCCAGCGCCAGTTTCTCGCGCCGCAGCGGCGACGGCAGCGAAGAGGCCACCAGCTCCGCCAAGTCTTCCAGACGATTCAGCTCGCACGGCGGCAGCTCCAAACCGGGCGACATGTCATCGAAGCGCTCCTCTTCCAGCTCATCCACTACATCTTGGGTGATGTCCACAGACGGGTCTTTGCCTTGCACCTTGAGAAAGAAAAAAATCTCATGAGTGCCGAAACAGACACTAGTGGGGGTTTATATAATAGCCAGCTAGCTAGCTAAGCCAAAAACAGGGCTATAGATATTGAGTAGTTCTCATTTTGTTATTGCTTTAAGCGGAGTCCAGCGATCGAGATGGTTTGTGTTCTTGAATTGGGAACTTTGGTGACATCATCAGAATCAGTCAGAGTCAAGAGTCTCTTGTGTCTCTCACTTCTCAACGCAAATTCGCAATGCCCTGGACAGCAAATTAACACAGGTGTCGCTGACAAACACGGCTCAGTAACCTGGCAAATTTTCTCCCAGATCTCATCGCAGCCGGCTTTCTCCTGGAAGCTGAGGGCCAAATCGTAGTTTTCGGCCTCGGACCACACGATGAGCGTATCCTGTCAAAAACAGAGAAGCAAACGTGCATATCAACACATAGGAAATGGTGACACGGCACTTGAGCTTGGCAAAAAAAAAAAAAGCACCAACCTGCTGTTTCTGGTACGCTGTGTTTGTGTTTATTTTGGACTCCAGTAGTAGGGAACCTTGAGGGCAGCAAAGAGAGAAAACAAATCAGAGTGGAAGGTATTGGCAGTTGCGAGTAATGAAGTAGAAATACTATGCCTGCCCAACGTACTCACCGTCACTTTCGGCTCGCACAAGGAGAGACGTGCCCTTCAGCCGGTCCACATACCCCGACGAAACGTGTCCAGTGCCGCGGTCATCCCACTGTCTGTCCTCATTGAGGGTATAGACTTTAACTCGTCGCCGAGTGTCCGTCATCCTGGCGGGTGGTCTTAAGCGGTCTCCACCTCCCTCCACCCCCACCCCACCCCCCCTGCTGGGTTGTTACAGGGTACCTGCTTCACCTTAGTAACGCCACAGCTTCCAATTCACCTCTCGGACCCGGTCCAACAATAGAACACGCCAGTGGCCTTTCAAGCTTGTCAGATGGCCCGACAATTCCTTCTCCGTAGCAGGTGCAACTCTATATTCACACCAATGTATTTGTACTATATTATTTACACCAATGTTTTTTTTTTTTTTTAAATCACCACGCATTACATAACAGCCACCGTCAAGAGTCGTAACAACTAAACATGACAAATGTACAACGCGGAGGGGGTAGGAGTGAACACCATCTGCTACACCGCGCAATGTTGACATTAATTACGTGTCCATATATATGCGAATGAATCCAGAAGTCGACTATTTTTACCCCAAACACTCTCCGGTTGTTAGTTGTGTTGCACACACACACACACACACACATATACACAACGTTAGCGAATAGCAAAGCTAACGAGTTGACTTGCCTCCATGTAAGCCAAATCCAAGCGATTCGTATGACTGTGTTAAGGCAAAATGACCCCAGCTGCACACCGACAACATTATTTTCACATTTACGGGCAGTACTGAGCGTTTTTAAAAATCCAAAACAATGTTTCCAAATAGCACTCAATAATGCGCCAGCTGGCTAGCGCTAGCTGCTATTTCTTCCCAAAGTGTTCCGCCATGTTCTGGCTCGGGACCGCGGAGAGAAAACCCTCTCCTTTCTGGTAGGTATGCATCCCAAAAACAATACCAAGCAACGACCCGTGAGCGTCAAATTACTTCGAGAGTTTTGCTTTACACCGTATTGCTATTTGTCATTCATTGGCGATGTCTTGCTCGGATATTTGCTAACAGTCCCCCGTGAGTAGTCAGCCATCTTGGGGCCCCAACAGGCTGTACGGGGTTTCCAGCACAGCAACAACAGGGCAGCCCGCCACATTTAAAGAGACAGTACATGACGGAAGACACGTTCCGCTTTATTACGACAACGGTACAGAAATAGTGGGGTTAAAAAAAGAGCCTCCTTCGGGGCCCGAGCAGTGAGTGATGTTCTGTGGGAATTCCACTGCGCAAAGAACATTAACGAAACTCACCAAACGTTGCACACAAATTAATATTTTGAAGTTCTGATACAGATTACAAAGAAAAGGTGCCCCCCCTCGCAGAAGTTGATCGGTCCAAGACTACGAAAATTCGGAGGCACGTGTAGCACGCAGAAACGTCCAAAAAAGACGTTTATACAGAGTACAATTTTTGCACATATACAGGGGTCTCACTTTTGCCCCCTTATCCGAGAGTTTGGGGTTTTTCGACATTTTGTAGAACGAGGATGGGGCATCAAATTTTGAGTTTCATAATTCTTATAAGCATTCTTGTTTGTAAGTTTCAATTAGACCTACAAAAATTGGCAGGGACGCTATTTATAGGAAAGCATATTTGAACAAACTCCTAGAAAATGTATCCAATCGTCTTCAAACTTGTTGCTATTTATAGGAAAGCATATTTGAACAAACTCCTCCTAGAAAATGTATCCAATCGTCTTCAAACTTGTTTCATCCTAAAATGTTAAGGATGAAAAGTTATTTTGTTCCATCACAATTGTGGCATGGTGCCGTTGACAAAGAAAACGTTTAAGTCTTTTACATGTTGCATGTTAATCAATGTGGAAAAAGCTGCAGCCGTAACATATGGAACTATCATGCCACTGAATCAAACCGAATCCCACCGTTTTAAATTCCTTACTTCCTTGAATCGTATCGGACCCCATGTGTCGAGAATCATATTAAATAGTCAAACTTTTGGCATTTACATGTCATGGTCAGCGGAGGGTATCCACTTAAAATCCAAATTGTGACATTTATTTACAGCAGGCATGTCCAGTTGCAATCGTCACAGGCCGCCGCTGCCTTGCCCGTTTTCCATCACTCCCTGCAGCAAACAGATTCCAAGGAGCAGCTCATCAGCAAGCTCTGAAGAAGCACGAGAAAGACACCCGAAAAAGAGTTTGGACACCCCCAGATTTCCAGGTGGAGAACCCAATATAAATAGCCACGTGTAAAGTGTATTGGACTTTCCAATAAGGCATAAGATCACTTTTCACCACATTTTTTGTTTTCAAATAACAGACGAACCACAAAATTATGTTGAACTTGAATCAACAGTCATCTTACCACCCATTGGAGCTTTATTAAGTGTCCAAAACAAAAGAAAGCAAATCACTTACAGTCAAAGAGGATGGGGAGTGGGGACTCAGTAAACAGGCCAAGTGCAAAGCCTACATACACTTGAAGCAAGAGCTCCGTCACGTCAACTTAACCCTCCAGAGACCCCGAGCGTACGGCGTCTTGGTACGACGGGCCGCCCTCCTTGGGCTCGGGGAAGAGCTTGATGAGGTCGTCAATGCGCAGGATGGTGATGGCCGCCTCCGTGGCGAACTTCAGGCTTTTTGTCTTCACCATGGTGGGCTCATACACGCCCGCCTGCTTGTTGTCTCGGGGCTTGCCGTTCAACAGGTCCAGACCGATCCTGATGCAAACCACACAGCCCCGCCCACTGGTCAAATACTGCATGGCGGGTTTTTTTGCATGGTTTGGTGGGCTTTCATAAGACGCTGAATCACTCACCACTTGAGATTCTTGCGTTCAGGATTGACCTGAGCCTCATTGTGGAAGGCCCTCAGCTTGGCCACCAGATCCGTCGAATCCTGCGCCGCGTTGACGGCCAGCGTCTTGGGGATGACGAGCAGCGAGCGTGCAAACTCGGCGATGGCCAACTGCTCTCGGGAGCCCTGAGCAAACATCACAACGCCGAACCGGCGCATTCACCGATCGGTCGCGTCGACACGGTGGGCCGCATTGCGACGCGGCGCTTGCCTTACCATGCTGGTGGCGTAATTCTCCAAGTAGATTGACAAAGCCGCCTCCACGGCGCCCCCTCCCGGGACCACCGACTTGGACTCCAGCACCCGCTTGACCACGCAGAGTGCGTCGTGCAGCGAGCGCTCCATTTCGTCACACATGAAGTCGTTGGCCCCGCGTAGAATGATGGATGCCGACGTGCGCGCTTTGGTGCTACGGGTTGGGAGAAGATGGACACAAATGATGAATCTCGATGACAATATCTTTTGTCTTATGTTGTAATGTGATTAAAAAAATAAAATAAAAAAATTCGAGAGAGCACTTTGTATGCAGCAGTGGTTATTTTCAAAGTGCTCTCTGGATAAAGTGAATTTCTGGCCATTTACTTCTTGACGAGGATGAGCTCATCGTCACAGATGCGTTCTTGCACGACCTCCTCGGCTTGACCCAGCATGGTGGCCTCAAATGTCTCCTCTCCCTCCAAATTGGTAAGAGATGGGCAGATGGTGGCTAATGAAACGGATAACGGCAACAAAAATATTCAAAGAACACCAAGGCCACGTGTAGAAAAGTCCAGTCGGGTTGTCGTCTTACCGCCCGTGGCCTTGGCGATGCGTTTGAGGTCCCTCTTGAGAACTCTCCTCACAGCCATGGCGCCGACGTCCACAAAGTACTTGAGGCACATGTCATCGATGCCGCCGGTGGTCAGCACCACGTTGGCTCCGGACGCCAGAATCTTCTGGATCCTCTCCTTCGTGATGTCGGACTCTCTGCAGCAAACATTTGCATGTTGCTCACTCGCGATGGTTGGTGGTTTACGCTTGGTTGCTTAGTACAGCGCTCATTTGAGAGAACACCTTTAGCACTGTGCAAACTACGTGTTCGGTAACACAGCAAATATAAATGGGATTTTTATTTTATTTCTTTTTTTTTTCAAAACTTCTCAACCAACCTCTGGCGGATTTGGTCCAGCTTCTCTGGATCATTGATGACAACTTGGACACCCATCTTCATCTTGGTCTTCTGCAGGCTGAAATCCAGACAGGCAATCTTGGCGTTGATAATTCGCTTTGTCATGCCTGCAGACAAAAAAAAAAAAAAGTTCCTCGCAGGTTTCATTTGATACAAGTCGCAATGAGTGTCTGGCCAGGAAAGCGTTGTCACGCGCAACAAGCCAACGTGAACACATTCTCGCCAAAGCCAGGATGCTGTATCCCACGCGTATCACTGCCAACGTCATGGCAAAAGACACGGCAGCAAATAAAAATGGGAAATGGGGCTTTCGATTCTGTAATGTTCCGGAAGCGACGTACCTTGCGAGCCCACCGTGCAGTTGAGCGCGTAGCCGTTGACCAAGAAGCTCTCCTTCTGGCTGCGACCGTGCGCTTTCAGCACATTGACGGAGTTGATGGGGTATTTGGCCATTCCCTTGCCGTCCACAAACTTCACGGCCAGGGTGGCGTCCACCACTATGTTGGCGAAGAAGTCGGCGTCACTGGCGACTCCGGGTTAAGGCGGCCAATCGCGCAGAGACGGTTTCGCATCGGTAACGTCTCAAAAGCAGAAAGGATACACTCCAATGATCTTGGAGGACATGGAGGTCTTCGCCGCGTTGAGCAAGCACTCCCTGCCCAAGTCATCTGTTCCGATGGTGAGGTTCTCGTTGATGTAACGCACCGCCTCCCTGAAGCAACCGAGTCAAATTGTGTCAGACCATCTCGAGTCGACGACAGATGACCAACCTTCTTCGGGGGGGTGTCTCACTTGCAAGCCAGGCGATAGCCGCTGATGACCGACGTGGGGTGAATCTTCTGCTTGACCAGTTCATCGGCACTCTTTAACAACTCCGCAGCGAGGATGACCTAACACAGACGGAGACAGGAAGCAATTCATATCTCTCAGTATCATTCCACATCAATTTGTATTTTTTTTCCCAATCAGCATTCACATGCAAGTTCTCTTTGTTTTATGTTTACTTTGACAAACTCAGTTTGAAACCGCTTTTTGGAATCATCGTTTACTATTTTGGAAAATAAAGATCCCTTATTCCAACAATTTTATTCACATGCCCATTCCCATGAACAATATCAAACACTAAAATGTAGACTTGCTTTAACATTAAAAAAAAAAAAAAAAAAGCACTGTTCCATCAGACGGAGACAGGAAACAATTCATACCTCTCAGTATCATTCCACATCAATTTGTATTTTTTTTCCAATCAGCATTTCAGCATACACATGCAAGTTCTCTTTGTTTTTTGTTTGCTTTGACAAACTCAGTTTGAAACCACTTTTTGGAATCATCGTTTACTATTTTGTAAATTAGTAAAGATCCCTTATTCCGACGTTTTTATTCGCATGCCCATTCCCTTGAACAATATCAAACACTAAAATGTAGACTTGCTTGAACATTAAAAAAAAAAAAAAAGCACTGTTCCATCTTTTCATTAGAGGCAGCAGAAGAGAGGCTGCATATCCTCTTCAGACACAGATGGGGAGTTTCTCTCTCCTGTTAGCATAGCCACACATCCGTAGCAGTCGGCAGACGCGTGGTACTATAACAGGACACGGCGGCGCACCACATGGCAGGGACCGACGACCTTTTGACTCACCACAGACGTGGTCCCGTCCCCGACCTCCTTGTCCTGCAGGTCGGCCAGTTCACACAGGACCTTGGCGGCCGGGTGCTCCACTTCCAGGAGCTTCAAGATGGTCGCGCCGTCGTTGGTGATGGTCACGTCCTACAGATAGATTTGAACTAAATTAATAAATACTTTATATACGGTTATAAAAAAGAAAAAAGACGGTGGAATGCGATCCACCAAACTCACCCCAATGTCATCCACCAACATTTTGTCAAGGCCCACTGGTCCTAGGGAGCTCTTGACGATGTTAGCGATGGATGCCGCAGCCATGACTGAAATGACAGACAAAAATGCTACTCCCAACATACAGTTCCCATTTTAATTTTCTTCTGCAACACTTTTTCTTTAAATCTCTGCCGATGTTCACACTGCCATATGGACATTTCTACAAAGCCTGGGAAATCACATGATAAATGAGCTACGATTAGCACCTTAAAATGTAACTGCAAAAGGTTGGATAAAACAAAACAGTGAAGAATACTGATGTATTGATTCTGACGCAATTTGTGCGTGTATTTATTTTTTTTTCAACGAAAGTGTCCAAAACATAGTAGAATTGAGGACACATCGTGGGTCACGAACAATTTGAGTTTCGTTGGTAGTATTCTGTCATTTTATTGGGTGAGGAAACACCGACGCAACCACACCTTCAGACCATGACAGAGTTCTTCTATCCCATTAGCATAGCCATCCATCCATGGTTCAGAGTGGAAGGTACTTCAACGGGATTGCAATAAAATAATACAAGCGGTTAAGCTGCGGGTATGGCTGCCATGTTATCATTGTTCTTATTTTACTTCGGAGTTCCGTTAATGCTTCGTATGACGTGCATGACCATGACACCCACTTTTAAGCTAGCGTTAGCATATAGCTCCGCACATGTGCTAGATAAAAGCTTAAGGAATCCTTCATTTGGCCCCAATAATGAGAGCAGAGAGCACCAAGATGCGGCTAATAAATGTCGCGAAGTTAAGCGCGACTACTCACCATTTTGGGTGCGAACCGACTCGCCGGTTGTTCGCTGGCCGAGCACGTTTAACGGACCTTCCAGTAGCGACATTTTGGACCACCACACCACCAAGAAGAAAGAAACTAGCGGCGCAATGCACTATGGGTAAGCCGGCCTTGTCGGAAACTTCGAGAAAAAGAATAAAAACATAATTCTCACACCAAAGGTTGAAGAGTGTACATTTCATGAATTAATTTAGCATTAACATCACGGAAGTGTATGATGACTAAATCGAAGGAAACACCACGAATATCAAGTTTTTAACGTGTTACTTTATATAAACTACATATTCCAGAAATCCGCAACTCTTCTTCGTGGGACTTCTTGGTGGAGCCGAGTAACTCTGCGCCACTTGTTGGTTATGTTCACTATGGTGTGATATAATTTAACCTTTGTTTTATTCATTCACAAAAAAGGTTTGTAACAATTACGAATGGCATGAAGGACTACAATTTACGATTCAGCGTGAGACTTGATTTTAAAATTTTATTTTTCCCCCACATACAGCATTTTGTATGCTTTTTTAAGTGCTCTTTACAATTGAGCTGAGTTGAAATTCCATTTAATTCATTAATTCAATTTCCACTCCGCTTTATCCTCACAGAGGTCGCGGGAGGGTCCTGGAGCCCATCCCAGCTGTCTTCGGGCAGTAGGCAGGGGACACCCTGAACCGGTTGCCAGCCAATCGCAGGGCACAGAAGCGTGAGACTTGATTTTTAAATTTTATTTTTGCCCCACATACAGCACTTTGTATAAAGCAGTGGTTGTTTTAAAGTGCTCTTTACAACTGAGCTGAGTTGAAATTCCATTTAATTCATTAATTCATTTTCCAATCCGCTTTATCCTCACAGGGGTCGCGGGAGGGTGCTGGAGCCCATCCCAGCTGTCTTCGGGCAGTAGGCGGGGGACACCCTGAAACGGTTGCCAGCCAATTGCAGGGCACACAGAAACAAACATCCATTTACAGTCACACTCACACCTAGGGACAATTTAGCGTGTTCAATCAGGCTGCCATGCATGTTTTTGGAATGTGGGAGGAAACCGGAGTACCCAGAGACTCTGCACTGTGAGGTCGACGTGCTAACCACTGGCCCACCGGGCCGCCCCTCTTTCTTTTATTCATTCACAAAAAAAAAAAAAGTTTGTAACAATTACCAATGGCATAATTTACGATTCAGCGTGAGACTTGATTTTTACATTTGACTGTTTTTGTGTTTTCTTCTGTCTTCGTTATTAATTTGTTCTGTTTGCCGGTGTACTCATTATTTTTGCCCCACATACGGCACTTAGTATACAGCACTGGTTGTTTTAAAGTGCTCTATACAATTGAGCTGAGTTGAAATTCCATTTCATATATTTTTTTATTATGCCATAGTATTATTTAGTTATATTTCCTCATCAATTTTCAGTTACTTTAAAAAATATATACAGTACAGTCTTTGCCGATTAGTTAAAATCTCAGGTGTTCCTGCCTCATCGTGCAGGTCCCGTTATGACTGCCCACTCTTACATCACATGCATGTACATTACACAGCTCTGTTAATTTAGGATGTCCAAGTTAATAAATCCATTTTATTTAGTTAATGAGGACACACACACACACACACACACACACACACACACACACACACACACACACACACACACACACACACACAACACCACCACCACGTAGTTTAGATTGAAATTTATTACCTCCAATACATTGTTTGGTTGGGCAATGACAACTAGGCCGTTAAAAAAAATACAGTACACTTGACCTAAACATGAAAGCATTGTAAAGCATACTGTGGCATACAAGAATAACTTTCCTAAAATGTACATCTTTACAAAGTGTTTACAAAGTAGACGTTTGAAGCAAAGTGCAAAAAAATAAAAAAAAGTCAATGAAGATTGAGATTCTCCACTAGTGAAGCAGAGGACAAACGTATACAGTCAAACAAACAAACAAAAACAAACATACTTCATATTTCTAACTCATGTTTTTGATGCATGTGTCCTGAAATGAATAGTAGAGCGTGATGTTGTGCTTTCTAACTTTACATTTGGAACTTGCATTAAGCAGTGCATAATTAAAAAAAACAATAAACGAAAAACCACCCATTCACAGTATATGTCTAGAATTTTGCGAATGAACACCGCCAAGCATCTGAATAGTCGTTCAATAAATACATTAGTCTTTCATTTACAACCTGTAATGGACCTGCCCTTGCATGAATTGTGGTAAAATATCACAAGGACGCTTTGGAATAAATAAGATGGCATGCGTATCTGTCGTAAAAGTTGCTGCTGTCCTTAAGATACTAAGAAAAAAAACGTTTAATCAACACCTCCCTTCAACTGTGGCCGTATAATCAGTAGTGTGATGCATGTTGGTGTTAAACACTCACTCGGTCTTCAGAACAACAATTCTCAATGTTAGCCATGATGGTCCCAGAAGATCATTTTTTAATTGGTCATCAAAAAAAATTCAAAACAATCCACGTATTGCAATGCACACATATCGCATCCATTTTGCCTTTTGCTCGCATGTTCAAAATAAATATGAATCCTTAAGTTCTAATTGAGAATGCAAAATATCATCGTCTCCTTGTTTGAAAGCATAACTGGTGGCAAAGTGAGTGAAGAGAGGCTTCAGTCTTCTATGTGAACTAGCCAACATGTGATCCTGCGTTATTTGCGTGACCGCTATTGCTAGCGTACGTGCAAAGTGACATTCTTGCCCGATGACAGCCATTCTTAAAACGTGCAAAATTTGTGAAGCGTGTTTCATGCCGTACAGGCACAATTTTTTTTTTTTAAGTTTTTTTGTGTAAGGCTAGGCAGATGAAAACAAAAGAGCTTGAAGAGGTCCGCCGGAGAAGATCCTCCAAAGATCATCAGATCTTGTCCGGTTTGGCCACTGACGCGATTCGACTGTTAATCACTGGTAACACCCGTTGCAGTTTGATGATTTCGTGAGAAGTGCTAAGGCAAAAATGATTCAAAGCGCCGTCATTCCCAATGAACAACTTAGATATTTTATTTTGAAGCCTGTGACATAAACGAGAGATATTTACAGTAAATATGTTAGGTGCTAGAAAAGATCTGTTTTGGCTCGTGTAGAACTTTGTGCACGATTCCCTTTTGTTCGTGGTGTTCACTGTCGGTAAAGTAGTAGTCGTAGCAGGATCTCTGATTTGTAGTTTGTTCGTATGTAGTATGTTTGAGAAGATTTAGCTTCTGGTTGTGAGGTCGACTCAGGCAAAGCTACTGGAGCTCAGACACTGGAACTTTTCCCGAAGAGACTGGACGATGTTGGGCTGGCTCTGCTGCGGTTCACTCCAGAGGTATTTCTCCAGATGCTCGCGTTCCAGAGACCTCAGCACGTCGCCGGAGCGCACGGGCGTGCAGGGCAAACTCCGCGAATGGACCAGAACCCGGTTTTGGTAGGTGCAGCCGGCCGCCGACCCGCCCTGCTCCGATTCCACTTCGTCCTCCGAGCGGATCTCCACGTAGTCATCGTCGTCGTCATCGCCGTCGTCCTTAAAGTTCGCAAAGTAGTTCTGGGTGGCGGCGAGGATGCTCAAGGCTGACGCTCGGTTCAGGACCACCACGTGTTGGCCGTCGTGTAAGGTGAGGTCCGACTCTCCTTGGGAAGACCTTTCCGGGAGGCTACTCTGTCGACCGGCACGGCCCAAACTGGGACCGCCGAGGCGTTCTGTCGATCCGTTGCATTTAAGTCCCGACTGGTTTTCTTCCTCAGGCGGCCGGCTACTCAGAGAGCCGACCGACTGACAGTTCCGAGACGGGGAGGACGGTGCGTTAAAGGAAGGATGTCTCTTGATGGTACTGTAGACGTGCTCCTCTTTCTCGCTCGGGGCCGATAAGCAGGAGCTCCATCTCTGCGAGGGCGGGCTGCTCGGCGAGGCCGGGGCGGTCTTGAGGGACGGGATAGAGCAGGAAGAGGCGAGTCTGCGCTGGGGGGTGGAAGAAGCTCGCGTGGCGTGCAAGTCGCCGCTGGAGGACATGTAGCTGGAGAGCTCGCCGTTGCTGTAGGTGGAGTGGAGCCAGTCCTCCTCCAGGGAGGTCTCGGGCATGGACGGAGAGGACGGAAGACCTGGATGAGTGGAGTGTGTCGGCGCGGAGGAATCCTTGAACATGACTTGGTCGTAAAGCTGGGAATACTCGGCTATCCTTGCACCTGAAGAATATGGGAGAAAAAGATATTTGGTCAACCTTTTTGTCTTTTTTTTTTTTCTTCAATGAAAGGTTTTGTCTTACCGATGGCGGCTCCCCCTTGCTTTTTTTCTTCAAGGATGGCCGCCAGGTCTTTCTGCCTTCTGTCAGCTCTCGCTCGACTACAAGAGTCCCCGGGGTCCATGCTCCTCATGCGCAGCAGCTGATTGGCTTTCTTGATCTTCTGGCTATACTGCCGCGCCATCAAAAAGACACGACTCTTTGTTTTGTCCATCAGTTCCAGCGGAAAGTCCACCGACTCGCCCAGCAGGAGCGAGGAAGAGGCCAGCGGCGAATCCAGACCTGCGAGCTGCCCCGGGAACAAACTATGGATATCCTTGACGGCATTCTCTCTCTGCAAAGGGATTTTCGGAGGAAGTTCCACAAGGTCGTCGTCCTCTAGCCGGAAGCTACCGCTGCTGAGGCGGGCCAATCTGTTGCGCATGCTCTTCACTGTGCCTGGCTGGGGCTCTGGCACGACTGGGATGGGTTGCGAAGAGGGATCGGGATTTGGATTTTCGTCTTCGGCGGGTCTGTCACTTTGAAGGTCAGGGAGGTGGATGACCGGGATGTTGAAGGATTGTGACGGGCGCACAGGAGGGTGTTTCGGTTGATGCGCAGCGCCACTCTTAGTTGGACGACTGCACACAGGAGGCTTTTTTGTACGACTGCCTCGGACTGAGGATTGCGGCTCGGCTGGCTCGCCGGCGCTAACGGGGAAGGCGGCGGGCAGTCGGTCCGCTTTCTTCTCATTGTTCCTGATGTAGTTCTCCAGGTCATTCCAGAGCTCATCGACATGCCCCGACATGTGATCTCCTTTCGGGGACTGGAGGGAGGACAACGAAGTGGATGACGACAAGTACTCCGCCTCTGAGGAAAACGGGTCGGGGTGCGGGACATCTCCCAAGTGAAGGCTCTCCTGTGAGACAAACTCTGGCGAGCTTCTAGTTAAGCCTTGCTTTGGAATGTCTCCCTGGGGATCGGCTTCGTTCACCTCATTGATCCTCTGCGCATTGATCGATGGAGGATCCCGAAAACAAATGGTGTCATAGATGTTCTCCTCGACTATCTTGAGCTCAGGAGTCTCGGACGATCTTTCTTCCTGGGCGAAGGACTGAATGTGCTCCTTTGAATGGCTGTCGGACTCAATGATTGGCTCCGAGATGCCCAGAGCATCTGGAACATTGAGTGCCCGAGCCGCTTGGATCCGGGAACCCTGTGCGGCAGAAGAAGGTTGTTTCCGTGCCTGGCATTCACCCGAATGTCTTCTAATCAGGCCCATTCGCTTAAGGTCTTCGTAACTGATGTTGTCGTACACGTTTTCGATATCATCCATCGTCAGTTGCTCAGCGGATGAGGATCCTGATATGTCGTTGCTGGAGGACTCCGTATGAATCACTTCCAAGTTGTGACCCGCCTGGCCATCGTCTGGACTTTTGCGAGCCTCTGTGGCATTCTCGCCGACGCTGCTCGCCCTTCGCAGAACCCTGCTGCTGCCGCCGGATGGCGGTTCAACCTGGACGGAAGGGGGCTGCTCCACGTGCCAGCTGCAAGGCCGGGTCGTCCTCGGAGACGACGGGACCTCCGATCGCTCAGACGGAGACTCGGGTTCTGGTCCACTTGTCTCGGTGGGAACGAACATCTGATAGATGTCGTCGTCGTCGTCATCGGGGTGCATGGTTCTCTGTCGGGTGGGGAACATGGCCCTGCGAGCGCGGTGGTCTGCCCAGATGTTTTGAACAGAATGATCATTGTCTGTCACGACGACGGATGGGACGGGGGACTCTGGAGGTTCTTCCGTCACACGAGCGGTCCTGCGGAGCGGCGGGTGGTGACTTCCGTCCCTCACGAGGGATTCTCTGGCTCTCTGAAGGAACCGAGGCAAAGATTCAGACAAGCACCCTAATGAGTCACGAAAGCGATCCTTTTTGAACATACCTGAAGATCTGAAGCGCTCATGTTGAAGGTTTTCCACTGCTCTATACTGTCCACCGATGCTTGAGGGTTCAGCCTCTTCCGGCTGCTTTTGCCCGGGACTCGCAACCTCTTTCCGCCACCCTGCAGGCACGGTCGCAACATTGAGTGTCAGATCCAAGAAAATACCAGTCAAATGGGGTCAAAATTAAAAGAAGACAGGATGGTTGCGATGAGCTTCACTTCAGTTTGGTACGTCATTTGTGTTTAGCCGATCCGTGGTCTCTGGCAATGATTGGTCGAATTACAATTCAACAAAATACGGAGACGTGGAGACGAACGACTCCAAGACATTTGGGTTGTGTTTTTAGTTGATTCCACTCGCAGCCAGCATCTGTGTACCAATCTGCGATCTCTGACGAGTTCACCTTACCGAGACGCTCTCGTCCTCGTCATCAGCGTCTTGTTGGTGCGGCTCCTCCCCTTCCTCTCGATCGCTGTGGTCGTAGTGGTCAGCGGGGTCCAACGACTCCTGTGACTGGTTGATGAGACTGCGGCTGCGGCCTATCGTGCCCAGAGCCAGCTGGGACACGGGAGAGAGCAGGCTGGCGCCCAGACTTGTTCGCTAGGGTGAGGAAAATTCAAAGGGTTATTTCGGTTATGCAAGCGACACTTGCGTGCGTGGATGTGGGTTCTCGAGTTGCTTCATTTGAACCCTTTAGCTGTGTATCGGCATTGTTCATGACCAACCTTTTCTCCGTCGCTGTTGACTGCATTCTGCTTGGCGTTCTTCAGTAATTTCGAGAGCGGTTCTGACGAGACAAATACAGATTTATTTATTTTTAAAATTGGGTTTAATGGTGCAAAACGTGCTAAAAGAAATCCCCACCTTTTCTGCGCCCCCTGCGAGGAGTGGGGCCTTCTTTGGTCTGTGGGGAATCCTTCTTGTCACTGTCAGGACTGTAATGAAATCCTGGATGATCTGGAAAAAAAAAAACATATCGCACATTAATTTACAAAATATCACGTGACGTGTGAAAATGAAATGCAAAGGTACAGTGACTTGGCACTTACGCATCGCGTCCATCTCCAGGATGGCTTGCTTAGCCTGGAAAAAGGTGAAATGAAACAAGGTTAGACAGCCATCCTTTTGGACACTAGGTGGCACTCAAATCACAACCTTGTTGAAACCAGAAAGGACTCTTGAAGATAAAATGGATTGCGGTGGATTGGAAATGACTGACTGCTTCATTTGAGGGTGTGAAATAAAAGACACTGGATCAGGTCATTGCACAAAAGCTTGTAGCTTCTGAAAAAGAAAAAAAAAAAAAAAGAAGGGAAGCCATCCGCAGACAAGCTGTCCTCACCTTGGCAGGGATTTTGGCAGGGTGATTTTCAAGTATAAGTCTCTTGAGGTGTAAGATCCACATGCGCTTATCTTGCTGGGACTTGGCCTGCGGGCAGCATCAAACAGCAGAGAAGATAATAGCAGTCATGCCCACGAGGTGAGATATGTTTGGGATAAAGCCCAAAAAAAGGAAAAAAAAAAGAAAGGAACTCTGCTTGCAAAGTTTAACCCTTTCAGGGACCGTGGTTACTCCAGCTTACAGGGTGCACGAAAGCATTCAACACAACATTTAAGTACACCCGCAGCGCTCATGACTTGTTATTGCCAAGTCTGCACTTGATGTCACGTTATGTTACCTGGACAGTGTGCTGTAGTTTGGGATTCTTGTAGTGAAACACACTGAAACTCAGCGGCTCTTTCGGGATGACTTCCACCAGCATGAGGTTGCAGCACTGCAACGAGACGTCAGGTTCAACGCACGCGCCGTCGGTCACCACAAAGCGTCACGTGACGCGACTGCCAACTGACCAGGATGTGAGCCTTGTACGTGAACGTCTCCTCTCGTTTCTTGGTGATGAGCAGGAGCTTGTCGAACAGGAAGAGCGTTCTCTCGTTCTTGGCTCGCTGCAGTCGAAAGGTTCCTTCCAGGACCAGCTCTCCGTAGCCCATCAAATCGGGGCCTTTCCAGTTGGTCAGCAAGCTCTGGATTTCCTGCAATGACAGTCGATACGGTGGTTTCGTTTGACTCAACTCTGGGTGGCTGCGTTTAGTCCTAAATGATGATCAATCCCTCAATGTGACAAAGACTGTATCAGTTTCGGCCTTTTGTGTTTAATCAACAGCGTGCTGCTGAGTGTAATCAAATAAATCTGTCGCCTGGAAGCTGCGGACGGACAGCAATGAAATCATGCAACAAATGAGCCGGGATTGTAAAAGTGACATAAGTTGTTTCACAACCCCGCACGCATTCCTGAATCCAATTGACTGTTCCGGCTGATCGAAGAAAATAGCTCCCCTTTTATGTGCCCTCCTTATGCAAGGGCGTCAATCAGCCCAGTGGAAAAACTGTGACAAGCCCATAGCTCACATCATTCAACAGAAAAAAAAAGAAAGAAGAACCAGGGGGTGTGATGTGATCAAAGTGTGCCAGCTACACATTATTTTAATGGTTTTAACCATCAGGAAGGATGTTTGTTGACTGTACCTGCAACCTAACGGCATGTTCGTGCTTCCGCTTCATGTCGTTGATGTGCCAAGCCACTCTCTGCATGGTGTCGATGGCTTCCTGAACCACCTCGTACGTCTCTGTGTCTTTCTCCATATGGTTGGCGATCTCCTACAAACACACCGCAAGTATATTGCCAAAGTAAGCGGTGGATTTTTTTATTCCCCCCCAGTATGCTTGGCCCCCCAAAAGAAAAAATACATTCAAACGAAAGAAAACATCCACTTGTCTCCAAGTACGCTTTACTACATTCTCTTCTATTTACAGCATGGCAGACACCCACAGGAACATTCCCACCGAGTACCATATGTGTGTAACATTTGGTGGTAAAGGGAGCCTAATCAGAAACTCTGCTTTTGTGGTTTGGAAGGAAACGTGACTGATTTTGTGCCATGCGCGTGCGGCCAAGTGGAAATGCACGTTAACCACGAGGGAGGTGCCACGGGGACGTACGTGAAGCAGCAGATGGTACTTGAGGATCCTCTGCACCGGCTTCAGCAGGTAGGAGCCCAGAGGCAAGGAGTGGCGCAGAGATTCTTGGCGCTCGCGGAAAAACTTGGCCAACGCCTTGTTCCTCATGCACTCGGTGAGCACAGCCACCGACCTGCCGAGTCAAAACAAGGCAATGACCCAAAAAAACGTACGGCCAACACAACAAAATCATTCCGCGGGTGGTAGGAGTTGAAGGTTTCAGACTGGCCAATTAAACCGAATAGAGCATGTATTTTAGCTGCCAAAGAGGAGACTGAAGGGATAAAGCCACAGAAACAAAGGAGAACTGAACGAGGCTGTAGTAAAGGCCTGGAAAAGCATTTTATAGGCTTTTTATTTTATTTTTTTTTGCAGGTAAGAGTTAGGCCGCCAAATGTGAAATGCTATTCACCTGAAGTTTAATAATGTCTGTTCCAATGCATTTGCTCCAAACCTAAAGCTCATACTAAAACTAAAAAAATCGAACAAAGAACACTGGTCTCTCAACTGAAAGACCTTCAAGGGTGTTGCGAAATGTGACAGTGCGTGAAATGCTTTTCTGCATGTCTGAATGCCAGCGGAGCTCCCGTACAGTCTCCACATTGTTCTTGGGAGGAAACCCGACCTTAGAGTCCGGCGTGACCTCGATACATCTGCAGCCGAGTGACCGTCTTCAAATACGTCTGTGTTGTTGTTGTCCTGTGTGACCTAAACCGGGGTCACCAGCTGTGGCGTGGACACGGGGAAAAGGCCCGTGTACAAAAAGCTGACAGACGCCACAACAACGAGACCTAATCATCAGTGAACTGTTGGCGAGTATTATCATAAAACCCGTGTGACTTGCATCCCGAGGGCAAGGTGTGCTTGTAGCGTTATCTTGGCATGAAGATCAGCCTCACGTTTCAAACTAAACCTAATCACGCACTGTCACATTACTCCATCCAGGTGTCCCGTAGGAGCACCCACCCAGAAAATAATAATAAAAAAAAAAAAATTGAAGTAGGTAGGCTCTGATAAGATGATAACAACCCCTTCTGTCAGCAACGTGTGCTTTAAGTCTGTCAAGCAGTGAATGAAAGAATTAAAAAAAAAAAAAAAAAAAAGGGACGGAGGGAGGAGTGAGCGGCCCCGAGGCACAACTGCAAGCAGACAATTTGACTCCTTAGTGAGGAGCTAATACATTGATGGGCATACACAGCGGAGTCATATGAGACTCTGGGAATAAACGTGGAGATGCGATCAGGGCGACAATGACAACAGAATAATGTCGTCGTGCAGCAAAAAAGGATGGGAAATGAACGCCGTGCAAGCTCAGACGCTCAAGTCTCGTCAGGCAAGACGCCACGAGAGACTTGGGCGGCGTGAGGCACTTTTGACGTGGTTCTCAAACTGGGGTCCCCGGATCCCCGGGAATCCACAAGCTGTAGCTCGGGGGTCCGAAAAATAACGTGCAGTTAATTACGATGTTTTATGATGGTAATTGCAGTTGTCTTTTCTTTTTTTAACGAACAGACAAAAAAAATAAATAAAAATTGAGGCAACTGGCTGACGTGTAGCTCGTATTGAATTGTGTCTGTATGAACCCAGACTAAAGTCTTACCTCGGGTAATTGGTGCAGTACTGGGTGTATATGTGGAATTCTTCACTCTGAAATGAAGGGAAAAAAAAAAGCAAAATCAGATGACAGATGTATGTCACAGGACGTGGCTTAGTCCTACTTAAATGGAGACTTCCTAATAAAATAATTTCAGGTCTCTCGGCTTGTCTGCGTTTTGTTTTTTTTCCCAGCCTGTATTTAAAAAATGAGCGAGGCACATCATGCACAAAACGCTGACGAGTGCAGGCATTAAAAACCCCTCCATTGAGCTTTTCCGCCCCCTTAATTGAAACCTTTCTTACATCGCACGCCCCCTTCAGTGAACATCAAACACACGCGAGACAGTGTGACTTCATCGGAAACTTTTCCTGGCAACTCATCTGAATACTGTGCGGCCAACTTCGCTTTCGGTATTTGAAATTTATGCCGGGGCGGTTATGCTTTCGTCACGGTGTGGTGACAAAAGCGACTAAACTAAGTTCCACTCTATATTACACTTGAACCATTTGTGGTGCAACGAGGTTACCCTTCAAAGGGTTTCCAAAGAGTTTCAAAATTGGTTGTTAATAAGGACGCTAAACCAGTCACTGATAGTTTTGGTTTACAAAGACTAAAAGGCATCATTATAATACAAGATGTAATTTGGACACCCCAATTCGTGACGCAAGGAGTGCAAATTAATAGATAATGTGAGGCATGAACCTTAGCTCGACCTCGGTTCAACTTTTGGACCCCAGCAATGTGGCAGATTTCTAGGGGGCGGAGCTCCAGGAGGCTGACAGACAGCAAGAAGCGACGTCACAAACGTGCGGGGAAGATGATGATCAGCGATGCGGACCCAAGAGTTTATTTTTGACCTCGCAGGGAACTGTGCATTCATTTTAAGGACCTCCAAGCCAATAATTGAGGAGCCCGAGGTGCTCCCTGGGAAAAGGAGCTAAATTGAAGAGCAGAGGTCTCCTCCTCGTCTCCAGTCGTCGGCTACCACAGACCGGGCCTAATCGCAACCAGATGTATCCGCCATCCAGGTTTTTTTTTGTGGTACACAAACAGCGCTAATACACACTTACTGGACTTTAGTATTTAGACCGCAGGACATATCAACGTTTTGATACGAGTACTAATTTGTGTGGCACATACGTATGGGAAAATGCAGACCTCCAGGCATGCGTGCCCTCAAACTCGACCGCACTTTTGTATTTATGTCTTTCAGATTGTTGAACATGGATGCTAAAGTGAAAAACTAATTAGCACTTATGACATTTAAAGCACTTTGGCGTTGTAAGAACTAACGGATAGATAAAAACATGATCAGAAACTAATAAGATAAAACGGGTAAAGATAACATCGTCTCTTAAATAAGTTGGCACGAGGCCTGTGCACAACTCTGAAGATTAGCCTTGCCTCGGGGTTGCCATAGCTACAGGTGAGACATTTGTCCTTTAAAAAAAAAAACAAACAAACAAAAAAAAAACATTCTCCATTCTCCAAAATAATTTGTAGTAAATAAAGACAACATGTCCTGAATAACTGTACAACTAGCCCTGTGTGTAATTCTGAACGTTAGCACTAGCGCTAACACCAGAGGCCCTGACTGCTCCACTCACTTACTGTGACATGCGATTTTGGGGGTTGCCATAGTGGTCAGAAACAATGAACAAATAAAAGACATGGTCAGACCAGCCAGTAAACATTCCGAGTTGAAAAGTTTCCACAAGCCTTGCACACAACTCCAACATTAGCACTAGCGCTAACACAAGTCATCCGGGCTAGTCCACAAAGTCGCTCTAAAAAGTGGGAACTTAAGTTGCGTGCGCAATAACAATACAGGATCCTCAAACAAAACAACCACATCCCCCAACCTAAAAAAAAGGTGAAGTGAAATGTTACAGTTATTTTAAACAGCTTTTCTTGGCACATGCTTATCTCAACTTCACCACAAAGCGGTCATTTATCTTTACAACCATCTGTTTCATTCGCTTGCACAAGAGCAACTTCTAAATAAATCGGGTGAGTGAGATGAATTTGTTTTATAAATGTAAGACGGCAGATAGCGTATACACACACCAAAACAAAAGTAGCTGAATGCCTGTTACATGGAATGCAAACCGGCTTATGGGGGCGGCGCACCGCTTTGTTTACGTTTCTGGCGGAAGCGGCGCTGGGAGCCCGTGGTCAAACGAGCCCCTGACAACAATAGTCAAAATGTTTGCGGACCCAGCCGGTGACGCAAAAGCTTGTTTCTCCAGCCACGGTCGGACTGCTGGCTTTGTGGCGGTCGGTTGCGACGGCCGTCGTCTTTAACGGTGCCTTTCAGGGGGAAATGCCAAAATGGGGCATTTTGGGACATAATTATGTGAGATTTTATGGGGAAATACTTGGAAGAGGCATAAAAGCAAGCACGACGTCAACAACAACAGCAGAGTTGGACAGTGCTTCAAATTCCTGCGGGATACTGTACTATTCAAATTTTAGCCACATAAATAACTTTATAACATAAACTCTCTCCTCTTCGATCGGTCCAAAGTTTATGTGTGTCAGACGCTGGTGCTGGAACAGGCCACAACAAGTAACCGAAACCAGCGTGCATGTTCAGAAAAAAACTGTCTGGGGGTGGAGAAGGTGATGAAAAGCGCTCGACAGATTGAAGCCGAGGCTGCACATGCCAAATTTGGATTAGTGTCAAATTATACGCCTTTGCACACCATCTGAAAACCCTTATGAAGAAATTTGGGAAAAAATTGATATGCCGCAAGACACCATGCATCAAATGATTAATTTCCAAGCCTATGTTTAGCTTGATTTTTTTTCCGCTCACAACAAATATCCCGTACCACTGGCGAAAGGAGACTTTGATTCCACCCTTCTTTTATCTACAACCGCTTAGAACAACGAGGCGGGTGCATGAATAGTTGTTATCTGCATTGTTGATGTTTTATGGACTCAAATTGAAAGTGGTCAGACTCCAGGGTTAAAACACAGTACATGACTTGTTACGAAAGTGAAAGTTTCGATATTTGAACACACACGGTGCAACAGGACACTATAACAATACCCAGTCACGGGCATATATTCTTGATCCTCTGCATAAAAGGATTGTTACTGCAGTTTACTGAGTCACTTAAAGCAGTAAAACTCCACACGCAGGAAGGAGCAGCACTTGAATGAATGATGGTTATTTTCATGATTAAAAATACCTTATAAAAACTTTTTTTTTTTGGGGGGGGGGGGCCTGGAACGGATTAATGGCATTTCTATTAATTTCAGTTTGGCAAGATGATTTGAATGAATTCAATTTGTACAGTATCTGACGGCACCACTGCAGTTTTATTTTTTTTTTTCAAACTTGACAGTCAAATGACTAGGCCCATTTTGTCCATTGTGGCACTCCAACAAAAAAGTTTGCCCACCCCTCTGTTAGTGATTATTGTGTCGCCTCTGCATGATCCCTCCCACAAACAAACACAAATAAAAAAAACACAGACAATCATTTCTACCTTCGATACGAAGCATTCAGCAATGGCCACGGGGTCCGCGTTGCACTTCTCCAGCTCATGAAGCAAATCTCTGAAAACAAGAACATGATTTACATGCCTGACAATTGTTCCCATATCACACAAACACACGGATTGACTCATTAAAAAAATGCTTTGGTTTATTGTTTCTGACTATTGTATTGGACTTCACAAGTCACACCGGGAAAATAAATTCGGGCTAAGGGCAACTGCCTTTGAGAAACTTCCTTGAATTCAAAAGCACAGCTCCTGTGGGTTCACAAAACCATCCCCCCGGTGGTGAAGTTATTGTTTCATGACTAACAGATGAGGTCACTGCTTTTATGCTTCCTTAAACTGGCCCATTTCTTTTTGATTCTTTTTTTTTTTTTTTTTTGCTGCCCGACAGCTGACAAATGACTGGGTGGCAGGAAAAAAAGAAAAGTTTTTGTCCAAAGACCACCATGATACTCAACTATCCTTCAAACCGCACAAAAAAACTGTTTAGGGCACTGTCACAGAGAGCAAGTATACAGACGGGGTACTTCATGATCAGTCACCTCTTTTCATGACTTTTTTTTTTTTTGTTTTTTTGTCTCCAAGGAAAGTTAGTGTGGTGAGCACCGTCCGTGGTGGGTGGTGTCAAAGCACCCTCTTTCTGACCGACCACCGCTGACAGGGCTCCCTTCTCGAATACAATGCTGGAGGTTCTTTTCTCCTTGAGTCGTAAGACAATAAAGTAAGAGAATTCTCAAGTGTGTCTCTGCAAAAGATGCACCTGTTGAAGTGGTAGATGTCCTGGATGTTGCCAAACAGAGAGCCTTTATCCTCAGAGCTCAAACCCAGCCGAGCCTGGTTGCTGATACTCTCCAAGTAGTCCTACAGAGAAAAGAAGGAACAGGTGATTTTTGTTTTTCTTCCTGTGAGTTTTCTAAAGTTTTGAAATTTTCTATTTTGCCAGTCTCAAAAAGAAAGACAGTTGAGGGTAAAATGCAAACCACTACACTACGAATGGCCTCAAGTTGTCTTTTAAATGTAATAAATGTCTTCAACCATGATTTTGACCCACCCTGATCTTCAAAACACATTAACATTTACTCATTTATCATTACTCATTAAAATTAACTGCCTCATAATCTAACCTAGATAATCACTTATGCAATGTCACCTGATTCCTAATCTATAAATTCACGCAATAAAAGTTCTCATCTTCGGTGTTAATCATCCACCTGTCCCAGTTTCATAGTCAGTCATGCCTTCGCATTCACTTCAGCCTTGATTTCTGCGTTCAGAGCAAGCAGAACACTTCTCAAAATAAGATATGGTGAAATTTCAGGATGAACCGAAAATGCACCCGAAACCTTACAGGTCAACAAGTGCACAGTAACGTTTGTACAAGCCCTGCCCGACAGGAATTTTAGTGCAGATTTGAGCACAAACTCACAACATTGCATCCGAAAGCCAAGCTAACAGATCAAGACCTTGAATTATTTTTGCATTCGTTCGTGAACTTTAGGTGGTGATGTCGGTTTTTATCATTTCTTGGCGCAAACAAATTATTTTAGCATGGAGCTCAGTTAGCGTAAGAGCCACTCCTAATTTAAACGGCAGCTTTAGCGTAGATGCTAATGTTCACACGTTGTGAGAGTATTTCCGAGATGGTCCACCGAAACCGGTTTCACTCTTCTGCTTATTACAAGCCAATGTATGGTAATGATATTCAAAAACGTTTTTAGCTAAATTTACTGGATACAGTTTCTCTAATTATGAACCACGTTGATGCTAGCTCCTTGTTACGACTACTCCTACTAGTAATAAAGTATGACGGTTAAAAATGTGATTGAAACTAATTTGTCTTTTCTAATCGGCCAAGTAAAAACAAAACATTTCAAATGACAATGTGGCCACTCTAGTCATATTTTGGTTTGAGGTTTTCATTCTTCAAATCCAGAGTATGAGTCAATGCAGGGCTCATGTCGGGAGGAGATATGGGAAGATTTTGTTCATTATCAGAGGTTATGTGTAAGGTGATGCTCTATTAGTCGCGGGGTTGTGCACGTGACCTGGCTTGACCTCCTCACTCAACGCGTTCACCTCCGGCCTGAGTGAGCTCAACAATGGGCAGCTCCGACGCCCGCACCTCTCTGAAGGTACACTCCCTGCTAAAGCGTCAGATGCGGCATGTACTAACTTGATGCTCGCTGGAGTTAACCATTAACCTTCTTCAAACGCACACTCATTTCCAATCCAAACACTTTACTCTGCACTGTAGTTGGAAGTCATTACTCTTGACAATTCCCAATGTAAACATCCACATCTTCAAACTTGTCGCGGGTGACTTCCAAACGTCGAAAAGGCCTCACAATGTTGATCAGGCGTCAGTACAAAAAAAAAAACAGTTGATGATAGTTTGGGTTTGTCATCATTGTTGAGTTTTGAATTAACTTTTTCCATTCCTGATTCAGTTCATTTTAATTTATTTTGGGAATAGATTTGTTCATTTTTATTAGTTTGAGGGTTTTTTTTTTGTAATATAGTGAATTTGTAAGTGAATTTTTTTCAAAGGTAACAAATATTGCTTATTAAAAAAACAACAAATAAAATATTTTAAAAATATATTAACTTCCAAACAATATAGAATTAAACATCAACAAATAAAACATAGCAGTGCATTATTGGCGCTTCTAAAGTGACAATGCAAATTAAAACACAAAAGTGTGAATGACAAAGCGGTTGCCGCTGGGGAGATGGACAACCTTTGCAGTTTCCGACTTTGAAGGTAGTATCAGAATCGGTTCAAGGTTGAAAAATGCCAGGTCTAAAGGCCTCACAATGTTGATCAGGCGTCAGTACAAAAAAAAAAAACAGTTGATGATAGTTTGGGTTTGTCATCATTGTTGAGTTTTGAATTAACTTTTTCCATTCCTGATTCAGTTCATTTTAATTTATTTTGGGAATAGATTTGTTCATTTTTATTAGTTTGAGGGTTTTTTTTTTGTAATATAGTGAATTTGTAAGTGAATTTTTTTCAAAGGTAACAAATATTGCTTATTAAAAAAACAACAAATAAAATATTTTAAAAATATATTAACTTCCAAACAATATAGAATTAAACATCAACAAATAAAACATAGCAGTGCATTATTGGCGCTTCTAAAGTGACAATGCAAATTAAAACACAAAAGTGTGAATGACAAAGCGGTTGCCGCTGGGGAGATGGACAACCTTTGCAGTTTCCGACTTTGAAGGTAGTATCAGAATCGGTTCAAGGTTGAAAAATGCCAGGTCTCCTCGTACGGCTCAAAAGCCGAATATTTTTTTTTTTGTGGAAGCGGTGTGATAGGAGTTTAAAAACGACAAGCGCGTATGACAGTTTGCTCACAGGAAGGGTATGACATAGCTCTGACCACCGCACCCCCTGCTGTGAGAAACCGAGCCCATGGGAGTCTGGGTAAATATTTGTCTTAAGCCCGTCACACCCTTTTCGCTTGCAGGAAGCCGCATGGACTCGGGGATTATGGAATAGGGGGGGCTTCAATAATGCAGGCTTTGGCCACCAATAAGGGGATGTTAGTGTTGCTACTGATACGATCTGGCCTCACTGGAACCGTCATGTAAGAGGCTAGGACAGGCCAAACGCGCATATATTGTGACAGTAAGTGCCGCTGAAGAATCGACTGCCACCTAAAGTGGTAGTCCAAGGGGTGGGTGGTCCATTAACGTGGGACTGGAGGTGGTCTGCGGGCGGTAGAGGGTGATTAACTGCGGCTCTTAAGCCCTCTTCGGTGTTTTCTTAACCTGCTGTAGACACTCTTATCTCAGAGCTAAATCCTTCTTCCTAGCCTCCTGTCGAGATGTCCCTTTTCCTCCCCTCTGCATCCGAAGAGGATGGGGAGGGGGAGGAAGAGGGAACATCCATCAAAAGTGTCACGCCTAAACTTCGATGCCTTTACTCATCCCGTCTCCTGGGAATTGGTGATCCCTGTTTTGATTTGAAACAACCTGTTGAACCGTCTTGGTTTTGGGGAGGACCGACTGGTTTTGAAATCAGATTGGAGAGTCTTGTCAGACATGAGAGAGTGATTAGCAGATTCGCGACCGGGTGGGGTTTGGGGATTACGGTTATGGTTCTTCTTCCCCTTGATATCTTTGACACGTGATGACAACGAAATGTTGAGCGTCAGCAATCAATTTGTGGCTCTTGGTTTGCGCAACGTCGCTCATTGTAATTGTTCGCTTTGAATTTCTGTGATATGAGTTGGAATTGGAAAACAATGCTTCTGAATTGGCCTTTTGAATGCCAAGCTTTGTCAAAACATACTCAAGTATATTGTCAGAAAATCAGGCCAGAGTGACGTTGTCCATGGGGGATGACGTTGTCCATGGGGGATTGGGGGGGGGTGTGGAGGGGGGGTTACGGTTCACTGTCACTATCACTTCAATCAGAACTGGTTAACCGACATGAAAAACATGCGTCACATCTGTTCAACACATTTGAGATCAAGAAAGGGGCAATAACAATGAGGAGGGGATAGAGAAAGGTGAGCCAAGTACCACAGACGATCCAAACCAAAGTCTCCAAATCCCTGAAAGGAGGCAAACAAGATCCATTCCGCTCGAAGCGAGACTTAAAAAAAAAAAAAAAAAAAAATAGCCCATTTGTCTAAACGTGTGCGTGTACAGTGCGTGCGTGTGTGTGTGTTTTCGTCTCAGTGTACGTGCGCACATGTTTTCAATGTGCGCCTGTTCTTCCAGGACAAAGGCACCGGTGTCGTGTAACTCAACCGAACTCGAAGGCTGCGAGCACAGGTGACACTATTGTGATGAAAGTTTCCGACTGTTAACAAGCGGCGGTGTGTATGTGTGTGTTACGTGTGTGAGGATACATACACAAAAAAACAAAAAGCGTGTTTTTCATCACCTGATTCAAAGCCCCCCACCCACTCTTGGGAAGAGCAAAGTCAAACGCATACTCGACTGAGATATTTACAACCGTCATTTTGAACTCAAGCATCCTCGACCTTCAAATACGTCACACTTGAGAGGTTCTGCAGTTGAAATCCCAAAAATGATATATAGTAAATGTGTTACTTACTTCCACAATGCTTCTCAGGTCTTGGACGTAGGTTCTCTCGGTGTCCAGTATTTCCTGCACCACACGGTCTACATACGTCCTGGGTCCTTGCACCTGACCCATGCGCTGTCTGCCCCCGTCGAGACCCAGCTCCGGTTCCGAGTGATCTGTCGGTGTCTGTTCGGTGCCCTTCGGGCCTGGCTGCCTTCCTGTTTCCATCCCTCCGTCATCCCTGGGGTCCTCCTCGCCGCAGCCCAGCTGCCGGGCGGGAACCAGTTCCAAACGTATCGCCCCGGAGTCCTGCTCCGAGTTCACGGGGTTAGAGTGGGGGGTGTGGACAAGCGTGGACCGGCTGCCCAGTGAGCAGTGACTGTCCCGGGAGGAAGCGGAGGAAGAGGTGGAGCTGTAGCTGACGGGCCTTTCGGCGCTGTCCGGAGAGGAGTCCATGCTGTGGGCCGAGCAATAGCGCAAAGAGGCGTAATGGAAGGCCGGGTTGCGGAGGCAACGGGCGGGGATGTCACCGGAGCTCAGGACCGAGCCGGAGTCCGGCACTTCGGGTACAGGTGGCAACGCATCAGGCAGATAGCTGTAGTCGTCTGAGGAGAAAAAAATGAGAATGAAAACTCAAAAATTGCACAATGTGAAAGTCCGAAACAAAAGCGCATTCATGTGCTTTAGAGGCGCGATCGGCTTACAAACATGATTCCTCGCATACCGGCGGACCGCGACCAAGCTGACCGGCCGCCAAAACGAAAAGCGCTAACCGTCACGGTTTGCCTGAAAGAAATCTATCAGGACGAGCCAACGGTCACCACCTTGCCAAGAGAGAGAATACACTCATTAAAAGGAATGCAGAGCATTTAGATGGAGAGATGTATTCCGATACAGTCTAAATCTGAGCGCTCACAGCTGATGGTCATGAATGAACGGCCTATTCCTCGAGGACAGGCAAGGTTTGTGCTTGCGGCGATTTCCACATCAGGGTGGTGCCAAACTGGCTCCTGGCCTCATGTCGGTGGATGGGATCACTAACTCCCGGAGTGCCAGAGTCAGACCAGCTCAAGTGAGAGCAGTTTTGGAACGAATCGGATCGAGCAGCCCCGCTAACAACCCTTAACCCAAGTCCAACGTTGTCGCTGAAGTTTTGCGAGGTCCTTCTCTGTAAACGGGTCAGCTTTGAGTGGAAACCAGAATGGATGCTCGAGGATTGATAAATCACGATGTGTCACTTGGCCACAATGTAACAACTTTTTGACCGAACCTTTCAAAAACCGTGCGCTAGCTAACGAACAAACGACCCAAATAATCAACCATTAATCACAACGCCAACATTTCCTCAGCATTGCGGCTCGCCTACGACCCCGCAGGTCCAGTATTCCAGTCACACGCCTTTGCGCCGCCCTCTACCTGCCAAGCGTCTGAGGCCTTCTCACATCAAAGCCACCGAGATCACACAGTCGCCTTCAAAAAAAAAAAGGAGAAAAGAAACATGAAACGGGACGCAACCTCAAAAGAAATCAAGAGAGCTTGCGCACACACTCTCTCACCTTTCTGGTACGTACCCGAGAGGGCTCTCTGGCGCACCAGTTTCAAGCGTGCTCTGGCAGCACGTCCTGCTTGTTGCAGCAACAGGGGGGAAAAAAAACTAAACAAAATGTGATTGGCAACAATGCGAGAGTCAGTCCAAATGTTTGTGCTCCCGGGGCCTGACTGGCTTTTTAAAATTACACATCAGACAAAAATCATGAATCAAATGAGTGACCACACACACACACACACACACACACACACACACACACACACACACACACACACACACACAATA
>NW_017806153.1:260185-275889 GCF_001891065.2 Hippocampus comes
GGGTTAGGGTGGGGTGTGTGGACAAGCGTGGACCGGCTGCCCAGTGAGCAGTGACTGTCCCGGGAGGAAGCGGAGGAAGAGGTGGAGCTGTAGCTGACGGGCCTTTCGGCGCTGTCCGGAGAGGAGTCCATGCTGTGGGCCGAGCAATAGCGCAAAGAGGCGTAATGGAAGGCCGGGTTGCGGAGGCAACGGGCGGGGATGTCACCGGAGCTCAGGACCGAGCCGGAGTCCGGCACTTCGGGTACAGGTGGCAACGCATCAGGCAGATAGCTGTAGTCGTCTGAGGAGAAAAAAATGAGAATGAAAACTCAAAAATTGCACAATGTGAAAGTCCGAAACAAAAGCGCATTCATGTGCTTTAGAGGCGCGATCGGCTTACAAACATGATTCCTCGCATACCGGCGGACCGCGACCAAGCTGACCGGCCGCCAAAACGAAAAGCGCTAACCGTCACGGTTTGCCTGAAAGAAATCTATCAGGACGAGCCAACGGTCACCACCTTGCCAAGAGAGAGAATACACTCATTAAAAGGAATGCAGAGCATTTAGATGGAGAGATGTATTCCGATACAGTCTAAATCTGAGCGCTCACAGCTGATGGTCATGAATGAACGGCCTATTCCTCGAGGACAGGCAAGGTTTGTGCTTGCGGCGATTTCCACATCAGGGTGGTGCCAAACTGGCTCCTGGCCTCATGTCGGTGGATGGGATCACTAACTCCCGGAGTGCCAGAGTCAGACCAGCTCAAGTGAGAGCAGTTTTGGAACGAATCGGATCGAGCAGCCCCGCTAACAACCCTTAACCCAAGTCCAACGTTGTCGCTGAAGTTTTGCGAGGTCCTTCTCTGTAAACGGGTCAGCTTTGAGTGGAAACCAGAATGGATGCTCGAGGATTGATAAATCACGATGTGTCAGTTGGCCACAATGTAACAACTTTTTGACCGAACCTTTCAAAAACCGTGCGCTAGCTAACGAACAAACGACCCAAATAATCAACCATTAATCACAACGCCAACATTTCCTCAGCATTGCGGCTCGCCTACGACCCCGCAGGTCCAGTATTCCAGTCACACGCCTTTGCGCCGCCCTCTACCTGCCAAGCGTCTGAGGCCTTCTCACATCAAAGCCACCGAGATCACACAGTCGCCTTCAAAAAAAAAAAGGAGAAAAGAAACATGAAACGGGACGCAACCTCAAAAGAAATCAAGAGAGCTTGCGCACACACTCTCTCACCTTTCTGGTACGTACCCGAGAGGGCTCTCTGGCGCACCAGTTTCAAGCGTGCTCTGGCAGCACGTCCTGCTTGTTGCAGCAACAGGGGGGAAAAAAAACTAAACAAAATGTGATTGGCAACAATGCGAGAGTCAGTCCAAATGTTTGTGCTCCCGGGGCCTGACTGGCTTTTTAAAATTACACATCAGACAAAAATCATGAATCAAATGAGTGACCACACACACACACACACACACACACACACACACACACACACACACACACACACACACACACACACACACACACAAAGCACAAAGGCCTGCATTATCACCAATCATGATATTAATAGGTAACAGGCCATTTCCTTTGCCCTTTATCAAATGTATTAGACACTGGCGCTTATCACCGGGAGCTATACACTTAAACTATGGCGCACGTGTGTGTGTGTGTGTGTGTGTGTGTGTGTGTGTGTGTGTGTATCTCACTGAAACAGCTACTTTATCGCCAAGGAGATAAGACCGAGTTAAAAGCATAATGACCCTCACATTAGCTATTCTATCCAGATACAGGTGGGCAACGGGTATGCACACACGCGCGCGCGCGCACACACACACACACACACACACACACACACACACACACACGCACACGTACACACACGAAGCTCCGTCAGGTAAGTCCAGCAAAAGCATTTCCTTTCCCACTGAAACCCAAACACGAGTCGAGATTGCTCCATCTTGTGTTTGTCCAAGCCCTCCCTCTTCCCACCTTCCAGCTTCATGTTTGGGACCCACCCTGCATGTTTCCTGGGTGAATTTCCTGGTGTACACATGCAAAGAAAGGCACACACGCACGCATACACGCAGAGCGCCAACACAAGCAAGCTCAGGTTACCGTCGCTCCACACTGCGTGCAACTTGATCTATGTAAATGATCTCTAATTAGGCTGCAAAGCATTGCAGGTTGGGACTGTTTCCCCCTCTGTGTGCGTGTGTGCGGGCGGTGTTTTCCCCACTGCGCCAGAAATCAAGAGAAAGGGAAAAAAAAAGCAAACAACAAAACGTGTGAATCATCATAAGCCAGCGCAGAAACCAGGCTTCAACCTCTGCTTTTCATTTAAGCTGACAAAGACAGAGCAAAAGGGATGGGGTGGGGGTGGAGGGGGGGGGGGGGAGGGGGGTGGTGTGTGATCATGAGGACAAGTTTGCCATGCTTAATATGTTGAACATCAGCCTTGTCTGGAGCCAATCAGAGCGAAGATCAGAGTGCTCCACTAACAAAAGAACAGCGCCAAACGCTGACAAAAAAAAAAAAAAATGCTTTTGAGTTCGGTTTTGTTTTGACGCATTCCAGCAGTGGCCATTTAGATCCAATCGACTGTTGTTGCTGCACAATGAAAAGCATGTCGAGTATTAACAAAACAACTTCTCTACAGTGATTCTTTCAACACTAGGTCATCAACTATTTCAGTCGGGATGTCAGACAGCATCGCTGCCCAGACTCCTCCGTAACTTCACCGCCAGTCAGTCGGCTTTTGTCACACTTCACTGCGCAACGGCACACTTTTATCGTCGCCACTTGAAGTGCGCTCGTAATTCTCGGAGGGGCCGGCAGCAGCTGCGAGTACCTTTTGTCTTTTTTTTACGACGGGGAGGTGGGCATCTTTTATGAAGATGAAAATATCAAAAAGGAGGTTTCTCATCAGGTAAAGGCGGCATGTCGATTTTTTGGCTAATATGTCAAGAATTCATGGACGCTGTTAGTGTGTCTAGTTTTATCCAATGCTACGATGGCGAATGGTTTCTGCTTTTTTTCCTGCCATTCAATTTGTCTCCCCTATTTCCATCAGTTAAAGACTGCCGTGCCCACATTAGCACGGGGCATTCCTATGGGGTCGAGCCATGCCTCTTCCAAGCATATACTTTACTGTGTAAAAATACACACGCTCCGGGCATTTGACTGCGGACCACCAAGGAGCACACGTGGTGTTCATACGGAGCGCGGTGACTAACTTTAAATATTACACGGTACAAAACAACACAGAAAGAAGCCAAATAAACAAGGGTGAACATGAGAAATGGTGACACACTTTGGAGTCTGGCATGAGTTGCCCCTTCCCCACAATACAAGAATTTCCAGTGCCTTTCTTCAGTCGTCCAATCGAAAAGCGATGTGCACTAAGCTAGCTAGTGATGCCGACAGTCAAAAAATGCATCCCTTCGGATTGTCATCCAGCTTTGGCACTTTAGAGGGCCATATTGTCAGCCATGGGTGTGTGTGCACTATCCTGTGAGATATGAGTGAGGAGGAGGGATTTTTTTTTTGTTTTTTAGGCGGGTGGGGTGTGGACAATTTAGAACGCCTCATTGTTGGCCGTGAGTGCAGGCATGTAATGGAGAGGGAGCAGAAAAGCGACTGGGGGGGAAAAAATAAGACTGACATGACAGCTCAAGGGTGGACAAGGAGTCCGGTCTGGCGTGGTCAATTTAGCACGGGTCGTTGTGATCCATGAGTGACGCCTCGCGTGGCCAATTTAGCCCTCCTTGTTGTCGGCCGTTGCACGTCATGGGGAGAAGACATTCAAAGTGAGTGTGCAAAGTCAAAGTCTGACGTGACAGCCAGTGTGTGCACAGGGGCTTGGCGCTGGACTGGATGCTTTGGAGAGCCTCATTGTCAGCCACAAGTGTGTGCATATCACGGGATGGATTCCAGCCACCTAATGGGGACAAGCACTGTTAAAAAAAATCCACAGATGTTTAATTCAACCTTGGTGGTCATTGTACTCTCTTTTCTAGGGCAAATGAGATCATCCTCTAAATATTACACATGAGAAAAGATATCGTAATCTTGCAAAAATGCTAAACATATGCAAGAAGAGAGAGGAGGAGGCCCCGAAGAATGAAAGTCGGAAGAGAAACCGTAAGGGGTGGACAGAAGGTCAAACACCACCCACTGCCTTTGCTTTGTTTTTTTTCCTTCCCATGTTTCCTTTCTCCCACTTGTGACAATCCAGCAATTTGAATCCATCCCTTTATAGCTCTCAAAGTCTCCCAAGTCCAAATGTGATGTCATCAACAGGACGGCCCCGGTGATAGAGATGCAGACTTGATCGCAACTGACGCTAAGGACCTTAAAGTGTCACTCAGGATTTCACAGCAGCGCGCCACCGCTGAGGCCTTCCAGAGGAGAGAGGGCAGAGGTGGGAGAGGCCAAGGGTGGGATTGTAGTCAGGAGGCGGGGTTTTCCAAATGGGTCAACGCAACGTCTGTCCCAACAAAGACCTGTGCTGACTAGACAATCCGTTGCACGTTTTCAGCTTTCTGTCTTTTTTTTTTTTTTTTTTTTTTGTGGAGGATGGGGGACGATTTCAAAGATCTCATTGAATGCCACTAGAGTGGCCAGGTTTGATGTTGAAACAGTAACTCGAGCTAACTTATGCGTCAGACAGGATTATTATTACTACTGTTGTCTTTTATTTAAACAGTAGGGTATTTTTTTCCTCAATAAAACACATTTTGTTAACATTTTTGGTTGTCTGGAACGGATGATTTGGATTGACATTATTTCCACTTGTTGCAAAATCGCAACCAACTTTTTTTTCTCGAACATCAATTCATCATGAAAACTGAGGTTTCACTTGTACAAACAGTAGCAGAAAAAAATAACTCGTGTGAATAGACCGCTGCAGTTTTAACTTCCTTATGAAAATTGGTTTCAGTAAAAACACAGCTTCTATTGCTAATTGGCTGCATTTTTCTTTTTTCCCCTAGCAGTGAATGATAAAGGTCAACATGCACAAGCGCAATGACTCAGAAATTCCCTAATCAGCCTGGGCCGTCCTCCAACAAGTTTCACTTCTGTTTTTTGACATGCAGGTTGAAATCTGCAGCATCTCGCCCTGGTGGGAAAACATCCCAGCGCAAAACTACAATGCCTATTTTTAGGGCTCGCCACCCTTTTGGGACACAACCGTGCGACCCTCGTCCCTTTCTCTGACCTGATTGGATTTCAGCCCGGTGGAAGACCTCACGGCTGCGTCCGAACCTCTGCCATTTTCCACACGCTTAAAAGAATACTGATTGATGAGAACAAATGATTCCAAAAAGGGATGTGACCTCTATTTTGACCCTTTTTCTTCAACCGCTCATGCAATAGCTTGCCTGATGTGATGGGGGGTGAAGGGGTGGGGTGGACGGGGCAGACATCTCTCCAAAGGATGACTGGGTGGGAGAGAGGCATGGACGGTGGGCTCGCCATTGTCTCCATCACCTCAGAACCAAATAGTTTGCCCTAAACAGTAATTATACCGCCCCCCTCCTTCCTTGCTTTGCCATTTGTATACCCACCCCCACTCCCCACCCGCCACTCCTCCAACTCCATTCCCCAATTCGGGTACCCTTTAAGCTCTAATTTGGGTCACAGGCTGTAGAAAGGCATCCCAACCCTCCCACTGAGAGGAAGCCGGCGCGTATTGGCTTTCAGAGCCGTAAGCTGTTAAACTCACAAAATTGTTGTCGTGCATTTGATGACTAGATTGGGAAAACTAAATGAAGATTTTTAATCTTTAGTCTCATGGTCAAATTCATGATGCTTCAAAGCGTGAGACAGTGAGCCATATAAAAGTAACGCCTCCCAACCCCCAACTGACCCCCGTGAACAGCAATTTGTGGCTGTTGTTGCGATACTGTGTAAAAATAGGTTCGAGAACATGCTAGGTTACACTCACTCAAGCTAGCATTTTCCCACCATCACTTGAGCTAAATGCCACTTATGTCCTTATTTAACATTTACAAGCATTCTTTTAGACAGACCCCCCTTCCCCGCTATTTACAAACTCATTGCAGGGGCCTGATTTTTCAGCGCACAATTGTTTTTTGTTTTTTTTTTGGTGGGGGGGGGGGGGGTTCTTTGGAAAGACTGCCTCAACATAAATACATTCCGAATCTGTTGCTGGAGTTGAAACCATTTACAAATCTGAATCACACACATTAGACTTGCCTTCGTCCATATTAAACTTGTTTTGTCCATAACAATCAACTGTGGGTCGAGTAAAAGTTGGTACCGGTATTTAAAATACGATGGCTGCACAAATTTCACTTAAAAAAAAAAATGTCACGGGTGCAGTAGATCGCAATGATTCCCACCGTGCAGCCTCCAACTTTTTTCCTGATTCTTGACATGTACCATAAAAGCTGTGCAACAAAACAATCAGACTCTGTTAAATCAAACGAAACGGTCAGATCTTTCAAATGACGTCAGTAAAAAAAAAAAAATAATGATTTGACCAAGATTGACCCAACCATGTAGACCACAAAGATGTTCAAAACCTTTGAATTCAAAAATATCCCACCATGGGGAATCCAAATCCGGAAAGCCACAAATGAGCCATCGGTGGGGGCCGAAGCTGCAAGAAAGCAAATGCGCTCCTTTCAACACCCTTCTGTTAGAAAACAAGCGCAGGGTACGGTGTTCAGACAGCAGGCTGGACACCGCGGAGTCACTTCGCACACAGCTGTCAACTGAGGACCAACTATCACGCGCACACGCCACCAACGAGAAACACGCCACCAACACACACCAATCATGTTTGTGTGTCATGCCGGGATACTACAAGGAGTCATTTTGCCGCCATCATCAATGCCGTTTGAAGAAAACATTTTTCTTCTACAAATGCATGCATGGAGTGTTTTTGAGCTTACCGGTTGGCATGGTGACAAAAAAAAAAAGTTTTCAAAAGGGACAAAGTGAAGGATTCCCCCACTGCATCAAATAGTCCGAGTATTCCAAGAAGTAAATTGCCTCATCTGACCCGCAGTCTTCATTTCAGAGTGAATCCCGTCTCCAACCCCCTCGGGAGCAAAAAGTGTGCCGTCCACTCCTGGAAATGCGCTCAGCTCACTCATACATACACGGCCAATTGCTACTGTGTCCTTTTGCTTCAGTGCCGTTCCGAGGGGGACCCCTTCCTCGCGGCGCTCTTCATCCTTCAACTGGCAACACATCCACCGCACGCCTGAGTGTGTCTAAAAGTGTTCCCGAGTGGCTTTCGATGCGAGTGCGAGTTTGTGTGTGTGTGTGAATGGCCTCTGCTTCTTCCCTGCTGGCTCATTCCCCTCCCCCTGACTCCTCCCCACCCTGCACTCCCAAGCCGCAAAAATGACAAGGAGTTCTCCATTCAGTTCTCTCATCTTTTCTCTCAACGTCCAAGACTTCATGTGCAATCAGATTGGAAAGCTTTGGCAGAAATTGCGCAATTTACATGCTTTGTATCGGCGTGTGGGAGCGCTTGATCAATCGTCCAGTTCAAATCAAAAGCTCCTCGCTCCAAGGTCGGGAGGGCACCATTGTGTGCAAGATCAGAGGAAACTCAACCGGCAGCACAATGACGAAGAAAAATCGGGGGAGGTCCGGATGCATCATGTACATGAATGTTAGGGGCGAAGTGGGTGGGGCTAAAAAATGACCCGCATTGACACCGGACTCACACCTTGTTTCTCTTTCTCCCATTTTCCATACCTTTAACCTCACTCGGAAATCAGGAAACCTTTGCTACCGCTGCCATCTTGGGACAAATGCGAGACGTAGCGTTTGAAGAAATTTCTACTTGAGGCTAACATAAACAATATGCTCCAGAACGGGCTCTCAATAGGTGAAAATCTGTACCTGTAAGGGACCTGGGTCCTGTTGAGTGACATCAGGGGCAAAGTTCATATGGACGCTACGCTAGAAGTCTAGCTAGCAGCATAGCTAGTGCTGCAATGGGTAGCAAAAGCTGGACAACAGCAGCACTATCGGTGAGGAAAACAAGCTTCACGTGTTCCTTGAAGGGAAAGAATAGCTTCGGGCCAAAGGGTTGACGAGAAGAGACTGTAGGACTGAGAGTCCCAGCGGCATGGGGCCACCCCCCAGCTGCCTACCAATACTATAATCAAGCCCCCCGCCTCGACCATTCTCTGGACCCCAAGAAGCGCGACCCCGTTTAATGACCTGAGGGTCCGCTGACCCGCGAAAGGCCTTCAAGCTTCACTCCCAATCCAAACGTCCCACCCCACCCAACGTAATGAGCACCTCGAACTTTGGTAAACATACACGGCGGCGACAGTCCGAAAATGCTTCGCTTCAGCCAAGCGCGAACCAGCCGATGACAGAGAACTGCCGCGGCGGTCTGCTTTATCTGACGGCCCATAAGCGCTCCCCTGAAGGATGTCGACCTGAGAGCCACTTTGGTTCACAGCTTCACAACACGTAAACAACGGGCAGACAAATTGAGCCGTGCTTTCAAAGCCATCCAGGCATTGAAGTTTTAGCACTCCACCCATCAGTTAGGGGTTCATCTCATCTCGATTTGAACCCTTTCATGCACTCTGTAACCTGATCACATGATGAGCTGTCTACTGTAGTAAGGGTTAGTAGTACTGTCGATATCCCTGAAAGGGTTCAAGTGCAGTTATTCAGGATCTTGTACGACTTTGGATGGAATTTTGTTCAAGCCTTAGGAAACTTAGGACGTGAATTTGTTTCAGCGGTCCCTTGCAAGATTTACCGCATGGCACGACAGCATAAGCTCGGAGGATCAATCACGCCGACCATCGCAGATAAAAATCAACTTGAATTAAATCCCGAGAAGGAAAAAAAAATTGCTGAAAACACACAGCCTTCATGCACTGAGATTTACAAGTGACAGAAGCGAGTCTCGGGCTCTTTTGGACTTTACTGTAAGTTCTCGCAGAGTCACCATGGCGACGGCAAGTGTTCATCCCCAACGCAAAGTGTCATGGTGTGAGGATACAGCGGGCAAATGCTTGTTGCCAATATAGTACTTCATTTCTCATCATGCCGGGGCAGCGTTAACCCTAAAGCGGTGCACAGGGTTCACACACGTGCACACACACAGACCCCCACACACACACACACACACACACACACGGCCTATTCAACATTTACTGGCGCGCACACACACGTAGTATTTGCTTTTGGACGGCATCGTAAACTCCAGCCTTAAAGGGGAAACGGCCTCTTGCAAACGCTTAAGAGTAGGTAACAAGACATAAAAAAAGGTCGCACGCGAGCGCGCGACAATCGCCGAGTCAAAATAGGACACATGGAAGTGCGAGGAGAACGGCTGGAAAGAATGAGCGAGACTGTGACTAATGACACGAGTTTGCGGGTGGCGGAAGGTTGGGGAGGTCATTCATATACAGTTTCCCCCCCCTCCCTTGGAGACCCTCGCTGTGCTGGTCACAGGCCAGATGGATCATCTGCAGACACACGTCGTTTTTAGTCCGGAGACGCACACAGACACTCAACTGACAGGGATCTTTGTTGTCACCAACTTTAATTCATCGCTCTCGTTTTCGCCCGCTCAGCTCCCCCTTTCAAACTTAACACCGGACAACCATTGCCAACTACTTCAATCTCACATGCGCTGGTCTGAAATATTTCATTTCATGGTTCTGTTACGGAATTCATTAAACGCCTGAGTCCTGTATCGATTTTCCTCTTCCCGGATTACACGGGGGCTTCCAGATTCCCAGATGCTATTCCCCGAGGTAGTCTTGCTGCCTGCTTGCAGCGCCAAGACTAATTCGGGAATTTGGGAGCCTTGCTGTCCTCCTCCAAGACGTTTCAGCTAAAAGAGAACCGAAAGGAATTTGCAGCAAACTGAGGAACCATCCTGGTGGAACACACACACACACGTGTGTGTGCGCGCAAGAGTGCGCTTCAGTGCGCGTGAGCTATTGAGAGTATACATTGGCGGATATGTGGAGGAAGCTGTGTTTGGCCTGAGATTAAAAATGCAGGACGAGGGTCCCCGCTTCAGGAAAAGGAGTCCAGCAGAGCAGGGAGCGAGGGACTTTTCGCCATCGAGGGAAAACATGTGACTTGTACTAAAATCCACATTCATGCTAAAAACTACATCGCCCATGATTAAGTCAAAAGTTAACGGAACGTACATAGGCAGGCTTCAAAGAGATTTGGATTTTTTTGGAACGTGAAGAAAATCTTCTATTTACCATGAAAAATTACGTCAATGGCAAGAATATCGAAGCGGTTGAATGTTCTAATGTGCCATAACGGTCTCAACCGCTGTCAGCCACAATAAATCCGTCCCCCTTGGTGTGTGCTCCATTTGCTCGCTGCCCCAGTTCACCTAAATTGGGACGTGTGTGTGTGCACTCAAATTGGTCCCGGAATTGCCCCTTTTACTTTCACGTGCTTTAGGTTAACACAGACAAGCACATTTAAATGAGTTTTGAACACAGGCAAATTGTTGGAAGACGCGCCGAGTATCTTAAGAGAAACAAAATGTTCAAGTATCGACCGAATTGGACATTTCGGCCAATGAGATTTAAAAAAAAGTGTTATTTTGCCAGCTGTCTAATTAAACAAGCAGACAGAGGTGGCATTTAAACTAAAAAGTCTGCAGTGCATAATTATCGGTTTCAGTGGCCTTGGTGGAATTAGCCAACTAAAACTATACTTGGGGACTTGACGACATGAGCTCATTTTGTTGCATTGCACTTGGTCACGCAACATTTTTGCGTAGAATTCGACTGACTTTGTCATGTTGCAGTTAGTTTGCGCAACAGGGTGACTTTTCCTTGTAGGGGGAGCAGAAAAGTGGGAATGGCTTTAATGCATCAATATTTTTTCACACTAGGGGGTATTTTCGCACATGTAGGTGTCGTTGTGGAGGGGTTTCACGAAGGCACATATTTTAAGTTTGAAAAATCGTACAGCACACCACCAATCAAAAATGTCACACAAAAAAAAAAAAAAGGATACACATGTCAATTTCATACTTTCAACACTCATAGTGCTGTTAGCCTCCAATCACACACAAAAACAATGACAAGGTGTCACTCACCGCCGAGTGAACATTCCCAGGGCTAGCCTTGCCTCTGACGTCGGTATCCCAGCATCCCATCATACATTAATCCCATGTCCGAGGGTTTGAAGGAATATCGTTTGGAAAAAAAAAAAAAGAAAAAAAATACACAGGGTTTTTTTGTCAAGTCGATCCAATAATGTGCTACACACCTGTCTGAGGTCAGCTCCGATGATGAGAGACACTGGGAGAAAGTGAGAGAGAGCCAGGGAGATGGTTGGCGGGGGAGGGTGGATCAGATGGAAGCAACCAAACTGACTGCCCACTGACTGGGAGGGGGGCAGGGGGGGTGCAGGGCGAGAGGAGCTCCGTATCGGAGCAGCAAACAACAGGAAGACCAATCACCCCCGAGGCTCCGCCCGATTTCCGGCATGTCTCATTTGGTTGTTTACAGACGAAGCTATCAAACAGGATGCGACATCATTAAGGCAGGTGAATCATTGCTCATGTGACGGCCTCGTCACCGACACTGATTTCAGCGATGGTATCTCCCGTCTTCTCGGACGTCCTGCGGACACACGACAAGCGGTGCAGGAAATGTTGACGTCTTTTGTTGTTTTACTGCCTTGACGTGATCTTTGTCACTGTCGTTTCTATTCGGCCACCTTTCTAGGGGTCATGAGTTCTCCACGCTCAAGTAATAAACCTCAAAACAACCTTTGGTTTGGAGGTCCTGTGTTGAATGACACGACATGATCTCAGAGTCTGATTGACCTCAAACAACGAGTCGATAGAATGTCGGTCAGTTCAAGTGCACCTCAAGGCTGTTTTTTTTTTTTTTTTTTTTCCCCTGCAAAAGGGTACAAGGGAGACTTCACTGCGCCAACCGGGCCTTTCCTCAGCGAGAACAGAGAAGATGGTTGTTCCAGCATGACATGACCCAAAACTCTCGAGTGTCCAGACTCCCCCATTTAAAAAAAAAAAAAAAAAACTTGGGAGGGACCTGAAGCTTCCAGTTACTAAGCGGCATCTGAGGAACTTGAAGGATTTAGAAAGTTTCGGTAAAGAGGGGTGTGCCAAAATCCCTCCTGAGCTGGGTGCAAACCTGGGGATCATTTGCAAGAAACATTCTCAGCGCTTGCCAGCAACGATTTTTTTTTTTCCTGCAGCGGCACTTTTGTGACATTTTGCTTGGTTAAAATGCACAACATTGTATACTTCCATATTATTGACAAGATGATATCAACAGTGCTGACATTATTGTGACAGTTAATACGATTGCAACGTTACTTATAACAACCTCATTTTACTTCTATTTCCCTAACCGCCGATAATAAAAGCGAGTAGATACTTGCAAAACAAAAAAAAAAAACAAAAACCACACCATCACCTGAGAATGAATTGTTTTCACCCCTGGAGGTTACATTATATTGAGATTGTATGAATACCACAACCTGTTTTTTTTTTTTTTTTGAAAGGCTACATAAGGAGGATTTGAGAACAAATTTGACGGCCGAACTGTTGGAACTTGAATTAATAAAGCCACGGGTGCATACAGCTTTGTGGTTATTAGTTGGTCTCCTGCCTGTGTGGGGTTTTTCGGAGGATAAAGAGGCAGGAGTGTGTGTTGGCAGCGTCCCTTTGACCTGCGCAGGCTTACTTTCCCCCCCTCATATTCATACGGCGCTAATACTCTGCGGTTCCCATGCCAAGCTTGAGCCGCGCTCTCTCTCTTTAGGGAACCTAAGATGTCACGGCGCACAAAAGGAGCCGTGAAGGCCGTTCCAACTCAAGCGGGGGCTATTATTTACAGTAGCAAAGGAAAAAATGGCTGCTTTCTCGCCCCACCAAGTCCCCCGACAGACTTCTGTGTCCTCGTAATGCTCCCTTCTATTTGACCCTCTTCCAGTCCCTTCCTTTCATTCGCCATCTTCTTTTCTCGGCCTTCGTGCTATCCGCCAATCAGTCCTCACTTAGCGCCGAGATTCGGCTCCCCCAGCATAATAAGGTAAGTGGTGGGTTTTGTTGCCAGTGAGCCCAAAATTAGAGGTGAGCCCTCAACTAAGGCTTTGGCAAATCTTCATTGAGCCCTTTAAACCCCTCCACCCCCCCAATAAAAAGAAAAATCAACTCTAAGGAAGAAATGACTTGTGGTGAACTTGGTCCAAGACAAGTTTTACATGACTTGGGTTATGGCTTTCAAATTGTCCCGCAAATTGTCCAACGATGCACTTTTCTTCGTGCGTTGCGGAAGGAAGGGCTTCCAAATTGCTCCCACAAATTTGAAAGCACACATACCTAACTGAAAAATTAGGATTCAGTGAAATCAACTAATCACCAGAATAAAAACATGTTAAAAAGTACAGTGGAACCTCGAGTGATGAACGAGCCTATTTACGAACGTTTACGAATGGACCTGAACCGTACATTTTCCACTAATATGCCACTTGCTTACTGTACAAAAGAGATTATTAACAAAAATTGATCAAATCTATCGGCAGAAATATTATGATCAGAAATTATGTAAAATTTAATACATTTTAAAAAACTTTACAATAATTCATCTTCAAAATAAATTTTAAAAAAGTCTTTTTTTTCCCATTGCTGTGTTTCAACTGCATTCACACGTTGAGCAACACGTCCTAACTCGCCAATCAGTCCTCACTTAGCGCCGAGATTCGGCTCCCCCAGCATAATAAGGTAAGTGGTGGGTTTTGTTGCCAGTGAGCCCAAAATTAGAGGTGAGCCCTCAACTAAGGCTTTGGCAAATCTTCATTGAGCCCTTTAAACCCCTCCACCCCCCCCAATAAAAAGAAAAATCAACTCTAAGGAAGAAATGACTTGTGGTGAACTTGGTCCAAGACAAGTTTTACATGACTTGGGTTATGGCTTTCAAATTGTCCCGCAAATTGTCCAACGATGCACTTTTCTTCGTGCGTTGCGGAAGGAAGGGCTTCCAAATTGCTCCCACAAATTTGAAAGCACACATACCTAACTGAAAAATTAGGATTCAGTGAAATCAACTAATCACCAGAATAAAAACATGTTAAAAAGTACAGTGGAACCTCGAGTGATGAACGAGCCTATTTACGAACGTTTACGAATGGACCTGAACCGTACATTTTCCACTAATATGCCACTTGCTTACTGTACAAAAGAGATTATTAACAAAAATTGATCAAATCTATCGGCAGAAATATTATGATCAGAAATTATGTAAAATTTAATACATTTTAAAAAACTTTACAATAATTCATCTTCAAAATAAATTTTAAAAAAGTCTTTTTTTTCCCATTGCTGTGTTTCAACTGCATTCACACGTTGAGCAACACGTCCTAACTCATCCCACATGTGACCCAAAAGAGAAGATGGGGGGGGGAAGGGGCCCATAAAGCCGGCCGCGCCCGCAGACGCGCTGACACAGCAACTTTGACGCCCTACAGACACAAATGGGACGCTAATCTCCCGGGTGACAAACGCAAATGTCAATCCAGCCATGTTCACGATATTCTTGATGGTGATCATAACTGGTTGTTCTTTTTAAATACATACGCTGCAGTTCACAAGTTTAGGGCTCATACGCACACAAATCAGTTTGGGGGGAATACGGTCATCAGGCTCGCGTGGAGTAACTCCTAACTGTACTTTCTTTGTGCCGTTATCGGTCTTTAAGTTAACTGCTCACTTCACAAAGCGGATTGGATTTCAGATGAAGTGTGCTGTTAATATAGGCCATAGGCGGCCGCACTGACAACACCCACGGACCCCCATCCTGCGACACACACACACACACACGCACATACACACACTGTATGTGGTCACACGTCCCTGTGGAGCTGTAACAGAACCCGCAATCTGGGACGCCCGCCTGAGAGAGATCCCGTCTTGAAATGTGACCCATCAGTCAAGAAAGGAGAAGCGGCACTTTGTGCGCTTTCCGACGGCATGCGCAATTGTGAGCGCAGGTCAACAGCTTTACTCGGGAAAGATGTGCATTAGTCCACTTGGCCTGGCTCCAGGAATGTGTATGGCAGGATAGGGAAAGTCGTGCCTTCAATCGCACAATTGTTCCCGTGTTTTTTTTTTTTTTAATGATTGAATTTGAGACATCAAGCTTCACTGCTCGGATAGGCTTAGCAAAGCAGCAGAAGAGAAAGATGAAAGATGGAAGTACGTAAAAATACTCAACTAATATATATTATATATATATTTTTTAAATACGAATGGCACTGTACCTGTGGTATCTCAATACACTGCAACTTTCTACAGTACAATCCATGCATTACAAACAGGAACACACACACACGCGCACACACACTGCAGTCGAGCTGCACTCATGCGGCCATGGGGGGGCTATTTATAAACCACTTCCTTTTATTTACCCAGCTCATTGTTCAGACCACATCTGTTGAGGGCCAAGGGCACAATGGCCGGTCCGGAGCTGACCACACACTGACAGACGCACGCACATAGCACACACACACAAAGAGTACGACAGGAGCCAGACACAAGCCGGCATTCTAAAATATCCACAGCTTTTGTTCAACCTCTGAGTGGCAAACTCCAATAGCTAATACCACCTGTTAGACATTCTTTCTAGGTGACACGCCCCCCCCCACACCCACACACACAAACATATTGGGGGTGCCATTCTGGCATTTT
>NW_017806153.1:276307-286938 GCF_001891065.2 Hippocampus comes
GGGCGGCCGCACTGACAACACCCACGGACCCCCATCCTGCGACACACACACACACACGCACATACACACACTGTATGTGGTCACACGTCCCTGTGGAGCTGTAACAGAACCCGCAATCTGGGACGCCCGCCTGAGAGAGATCCCGTCTTGAAATGTGACCCATCAGTCAAGAAAGGAGAAGCGGCACTTTGTGCGCTTTCCGACGGCATGCGCAATTGTGAGCGCAGGTCAACAGCTTTACTCGGGAAAGATGTGCATTAGTCCACTTGGCCTGGCTCCAGGAATGTGTATGGCAGGATAGGGAAAGTCGTGCCTTCAATCGCACAATTGTTCCCGTGTTTTTTTTTTTTTTTAATGATTGAATTTGAGACATCAAGCTTCACTGCTCGGATAGGCTTAGCAAAGCAGCAGAAGAGAAAGATGAAAGATGGAAGTACGTAAAAATACTCAACTAATATATATTATATATATATTTTTTAAATACGAATGGCACTGTACCTGTGGTATCTCAATACACTGCAACTTTCTACAGTACAATCCATGCATTACAAACAGGAACACACACACACGCGCACACACACTGCAGTCGAGCTGCACTCATGCGGCCATGGGGGGGCTATTTATAAACCACTTCCTTTTATTTACCCAGCTCATTGTTCAGACCACATCTGTTGAGGGCCAAGGGCACAATGGCCGGTCCGGAGCTGACCACACACTGACAGACGCACGCACATAGCACACACACACAAAGAGTACGACAGGAGCCAGACACAAGCCGGCATTCTAAAATATCCACAGCTTTTGTTCAACCTCTGAGTGGCAAACTCCAATAGCTAATACCACCTGTTAGACATTCTTTCTAGGTGACACGCCCCCCCCACCCCCACACACACACACATATTGGGGGTGCCATTCTGGCATTTTGCTGACTGTTAGTAATGACAGCCCACTATATACCGCTTATTTCGTGTGAGTTTCAACACAAAAGGAAGTCAGTTAAACAGCCACTGTACAAGCCTTTCACCATCATGCCCCGAAATCTAATAACAAGAGGAGGAGCATCGTTAGCAATGGTCGGAAGTAACTGTACTGAAATACATTTCGTGTTCTGTGATTTTGCTTTTTTACTTTCATCCCCGAATTTTGAAACCGCGGCAGAAAAAGATGGACCGTCATGACACGGAGCCACGTGAACCTGTGATTACTCCCACATCGGCGCAGCACTCCCTCTCGTTGATCCGCTGGCCAGCAATTATCTACAAAAATACCATTACTCGGTCTCACGAACCTCAGTGCACAGATGCACCACGCGCTGCGCAGGTTTGATGCACCGTAAAAAACAAAGCTTGTATTTCTGGGGCTAAAACGGCAAATTTAACAACCTTCAAATATAAAATATTGAAGTATCTGATTGTTTTAATCATCTGCAATTCCATTTTCAGCTCATACTGACAGTTTGCATATTTTTTTTAAAGTTCAAACTGCCCTTTTAAGTATAGGAGTGGAATCAACCCTAAGTTTATTTATTTTTTTTTTATTTTTTTTAACATAAGTAGGTTATTTTACTTGAGTACAAAGTGTGGGTACCTTTGCCACCTCTGTCAGTCAGTCACGCCAACTCAAAGTCACACAGAGCAATGCTGCGGAAATAACAGAAAAATTCCAAAAACAAAAATAGCCCTTTATTTATACGGTGCCAAAATCCCCATGAAGTGGTTATCTCTATTTCGGTTTGTGCTGTCTCTCTTCTTTCTGTCCATTTACTCCGAGTTATTTCCGATGAGGAAAAGTGGCCCTGAAGGGTAAACAGCTCTGATTGTTATCGTCCCAACATGTCCACAGACGAGACGTTGACTTTGCAGAGTTGGGAAAGCGTAAAAGGAGGTGCAGGAAACCGGCGTGCTATTTATTGTTTTATACAGCAGCCCACTGGTTCAATTGCGTAACTATAGAGCCACAAATATGGGCTGAAATCCGCATTCTTTGGGGGAAAAAAAACAACAACAAATCTGGCAATACAAATTTGAAATTTTGCTTTTAGTGTCGAGACAAATTGTCTCCGAGGTAACAGATCTCAGAGATGCAATCGACTTCATATTTCTGGGACTATTTAGTTGTTTTAGGCAAGCAAATCATCAAAAAAATATTCGCTGGAACTGATACATACAGAAAATAAAATCATATCTCAGCAATGATTAAATTTTAGGACTGTTGAACAAGCCAAAGTGATATGGGTGATAAGTTACGCCTTACAAAAAGCTTATTTAGAAGCCAACCGCTGTTCCTTATTCGACGCTTAGAACCGAGCATCCATGCTCTGAGGGAGTCGGACCCCTGTCCTGTTCCAGACGAGGGAGGGGTGGGGGGGCTGCCAAAACGCTGCCAAACAATAAAACAAAGGCATCTTAGTGCGGCTGGTGCTGGGCAGGGAGGGATGGAGGGAGTGCGGAAAGTGAGAGGAACAGCTGCTGTGTGGGAGACTTGGATAAAGGGGAGTTGGTGGTGGGGTGGTTAAGGGAAGCTGGCGGAGGGGGTGAGGGAGGGGGGCTTCTCTCTTTTCTATGGCAGGGGAGATAAATTACTTTTATGTTTGTTGTTAGGGTGAGGCCACCGCCCCTGGCCAAGCCACGCAACACACTGACAAGACCACAAAGACGCTGAAGACCAAAGCCCAAAGCTGACCTGTCTTCACAGGGGGCACCCAACACGTTTTCGGCTGACTCGCTGAAAGCGAGCTTCGGTGAAATCCGTAAAGGAAGACTGAAAAGAGAATATTTATGAAGTTAGTTATAGAATAACAATAAAAAGGGGATTTATCCATCGCGGCCACCTAAAAATCAATTTTGCAGTTTGATGCTATAATGAAAAGGAGCCATTTGTGGAGCACCCTTTCGTACGGACAACATGCATACTGTATGCAGCGGGCCACGCGTAGTAGTTCAACGGCATACGTGCCAAAGTTCAAACACAGCTGCACTGCCCACACAGCCAGCTGCAAGGAGTAAAGCAGCAAAAAAAAGTAAACGTTTGCCACCAGAGCCTCAAAAACATTTATTTGAGCTCCTTCGGATCATATAGTCTGCCTGCTCTCTAATTTAATAGAGAAGCTAAATAACGTTGAAATGTTTGCCAACTTGCTTGCCACTGCTTTTTTATACTGGTCATTATGGTCGTAATGACCCTCCGTACATTCAAATGAATGTGAAGCCGGGAATAGACTGCCGTATTCATGGAAACTGTAGACATAATACGAGAGAGGAAGCGGCATATATGAGGTCTTGGGGAGGGTGCAGTAGGGAGCAAGCGGGGGTTGGGGTTCTGTGCAATTACAAGAATTCAGATCATGTAGAACAATAAAGATAATTTCATGAGCGGAACTCAAATCATTTGAGCCCATAAAAAGGAACTCGCCAGTCTATTGCGCCTTCCTCTTTCAAAAGCATGTTTACATACTTTCAAAGATCATCATCTGAACCCAAACCCTCCCATCTGCCCTCTCGAAGCTGATAAGTACACAAAAACATGTTTCTGCAGCCAATCTTAATAGTAAGTGATGGTTGGAAGCAGAGAGTAAAGCGGAATCCTGAATCACAGTTTGCAGGTGTGATGGCAGGAATGCGCTTCCCCGCTGACATCCGTTTGTCGGCAGATGCGCAAGATCTGTTGTGACACACTGGGGCACAGTCAACAAATATCACAGAGTATGTGCGCGTGTGTTTTCAACAGGCATGCATCAACTGACATCTAACATTGACAGGTCAAATCAGGTCAGTGGCGCCGCTGATATTTGCGGGCATTTGGTACCTGGGCCTTCTGTGAAGACTTGCCGAACTCAGGGTACTATAAATGGCACAAAAAAAAAAGAAAAAAAAAATCAATGCTATGCGAAAAACACGCTGGCCAACAGGCAGTCCAGAAGCCTGTTAGCATACAAGCTAGCTGACGGCTAGTGTCTGGCATCGAATACAAAAATATCACTGCAGTACAGAGCACGTCTGAGCACGTCCGTCTGCTGCTTCCAGTCTCACGCTTGGAAATGTGGGCTGCACCTGAAGAAAGACCAATTACCGCCCTTATCAAATATATATATATAGTATATATACAGTATACACATACCCCCTTATCAAATATATATATATATGTATATATATATATATATATATATAGTATATATACAGTATACACATACGCACCTGACTACAGCAGGAAACACATGGCAATATCCATCAATTTTGGCCACAAAACAAAAACAATGAATTTGTCTGAATTACGGCAAGAAGGTGCAAAGCATGTGCTTATCCATCGGGGCAACAAAACGAATCAACCAAATAGGATTATTTGGACTAAGTAGGATTTTCATGCAAAATGCAATGTTATTAAAGTAAAACCAGCCATCCATATATTTTTTTCGACCGCTTAACCTGTTTGGGTCACAGTTGCGCTGAAGTCTATCCCAGCTGACTTCCAGCAAACGGCAGACTGTGGAAGGGCACATACAGAGACAGAGCACCACTGAAATTCAAATTCATACCATCACTGAACTGAATCTGCTTGCATAGGAGTCAAAAGTCAAACATAATCCATGCCAGATTGGTTGTGAACCAATTACTTCTTCCCAATAGCAAATATTGGAACTAGAAGAGTCCTAGGGTTGTTGTGTTCTCGTAAATACTGTAATATTGTAGATTAATCAATTTTGCAGGCCTGTAGAAACGTTCACGTCATCACCCAGTTGCACTTCATTTAAAAGATTTGACAGCCCGGTGCAAGCGCTGATCCGTCACAGGCACTCTATTCACCAAAGGTGAACAACATACCTTCTTGGAAGGATTTATCACGGCGCAAGTATCAATGAACAAGCGTAAAAGCGAGACGGCCGGCCCGTGTCAGGACCAATCATTTCCCTTTCCTCTGTGGGCCAGCGGGAAAACTCACTCAACTGTGCAGCGGGAAGGAGCATGAGATGATGGATAGGCTGCAGCTTATAGCACTCATGCAGGACCACTAATTCGATTTGGACTCACTGTAATAAAAGAATTACCACCAAGTTAGCACACGCAACAGGAAAAAAAAAATCGTAACATGATGAAAATAAAGTCACAATATTACAAGGAAAATTCAGACTGTGTGACAAGTGTTGAGTTTTTTCCCCACAATTATTTTAATTCCTCATACAAGATTTTTTCCCTTAATATAGTATGACAAAAACTTTACGGATATCCAAATACAAACAAAAAAAAAGTTCTATTTAATATTTCAGATTCAGTCGCCCTTCTCACTTTGCACTTTGTGTCTCCTCCATCCCCCCACACACACACACATTATCAGTTCTGTCACGCCTCTGCCCTAATGTGACATGCCAGCAGGGAAGGCTACCAGCCCAAGGTGAAAGGTCGCGACCCCCACCCCGGTGCCCTCCTCCTGCGGGGAGAGAGGCTTCGGCGTCCTGCCTCAAGCAAGGATTTGTAAAACAAGCAGATATCACCTCTCTCAGCAACAGCAGGCCCAATTCCAAACCCATTAAAGGCCAAATCCCATCATCAGGTCATCTCGAAGACACCCGAATAACAAGCACTGTTATCTCATGAATTAGAATTAAAACTGCGGGATTATTCTTTTAATTCTAGAGAACAGCCTGTTGATTTATGTGGTCATATTTGACAATACAGGGTGTCCCAAAGGACATCGACAGATTCATGGCTGATGGCTATATTTCTTTTTTTGACAAAAGAAATACAAGAAAAGCATACTGTACGGTCATGAAGTCGACTGCAACGCTTGGTGGAGAATGATAAAGCATCATTCCGGGGCTGATTTGAGATTATCTTCAAGGGACGGAAATGTTATACAGCACGAAAGCAAGAACGACATGGGGAGAATTCCCTTTCCAAATGAAATCCAGCACGAAAAACGTTCGTCATGGAGACAGAGCCAAAGCGGCTTGACAGCTGCGAGCTCAACCATTCATCATGTTACTTTCAAAGCTAGCGACCAGAGGGTGTTTGATGTGAGCTCAACAGAAAGTATTTCATAATTTTACGTGGTATTGGTTCCACATGAACAACAAAGCGCCTCTCCCTGTCAGCCTATCGATGGGAAATCTCACAGGTCTAACATCTGACGCGGGGCGGGAGATGTTTGTTGTTTTGCAGGTTTAAAGTTACACCGTAACTGCTCCAGGTTGTTGAGTCTCCAGTTATGTTCTCACCAGATTTAAAACATGGAGAAAAAAAAATGCTGTGATGTGGGCAAAAAAAAAAAAAGATGGCATTCATCTGGCAAAGCTTTAGAGGCAAATTAGCTTTGATTTAATAAAGCACATATTAGCTGCCACATACCCATCTGGTTCACAGTGAATTATTAATTTTAAGCTCGGCATCATGTCCACGTCAGTCGGGGCGACCGATGAATAATATATGTATTGACCAGCAAGCACGTTTTATTAAGTTTGGGGCAAGCCAGGTTAGCCATCTCCCCAGCTGTTAGCGGATAAGCTAAGCTAAGCTTAGCTAAATTGGTTTTTGGCAGTAGTTACATATTTCTGGGCTAGTTGTACCTCCCAGTCTATATTTTCCAACCAATCTCCAAGACATACAGTAGGTCTTCCACTTCTTGGGGGAAGGGAAAGGAAATGGGGTCACAACGAGGATCCCCAGGCAACAGAGAAACAGGTCTATTAGTCACGTCCTAGCCTCATCTTGCCATGTCCTTTATTTTTTATTTTTTTTGCCCACACGAAATGTAATCTTATTCCACTGAGAAATACCTGCTACACATACTCTGGTCATGTTTTTCATTTCAATGTGATTTATAGGTCCCAGTATACTTTGCCGTGAACAATAACGCCGGTGATTTGGCGCTCCATTCAGCCGCCTCGGCCTTTAAGGCTTTTTATGCATACAATCTCGGCTTTCCCAACGCAAGATGACTTCATTGTCAACTGAAACCACTAAAATCCTGCCGGTGATAAGCATTTGGCCTCAGGTAGCAGCCGAACAGACAAACAATACCGACGCTGTCTGTTAACATTGCTGACCTCTCGTCGTGTCAGTGTCTCGCTTTCCAGTGAAAGAAGTTATAGATGGTTTTAATCGTCTCCCCCCCGCCCCGTCCAACGTGAACAGACAAGTCTCAGAGTCCAAATAGTTTGGAGTTCAAGTCAAACATTTATGGTCATAGATCTGCTTAACCGTTACACTCCAGGTGTCAACAAATCAATTTTACCGGCACAAACCGAACACTTCGGTAACCTTCAATGCTATTTACAGGTTAAGTCCGTCTTAAAATGCCAATGTGAATTATAAGCTTCATGTTGGGTTAATAACAGTACCCCAGAAATTTCTTTGCCGCAATGAGAGTTTTTGTTTTTCCGCAATACTATCAAGACCAATGATTATTAAACCACAAGGATCTTTAATTTCGAGTCACCAAGTAAAAAGAAAATGCCTGCAGGTCAAAAAAAAAAAAAAAAAAATCTGTCAGGGTAATGTGTACATTTGTTTACATGCGCGCGGCACTACAGACATTCAGACAGCAATTTCAAACAGATAGGCATCGGGATTACATTGTTCTCCAGTTCCCCCCCCAATGGGCGAAGCTATACGGCTGCATACTGTCGACCTCCATGCACTCCATTCACACAATACAAAAGTACATAGACACCTCCACTCATGAGAAAGTTTATCTCCGCCATCAGCTGGGAAATACTGGGAGTCATGGTCTGCTGAATGTGTGTGTGTGTGGGGGGGGGGGCTTTGTGATACCATACCCTGAGACAGAATGGGCTGTCGAGAGTTTGCCAGGATTAATGGACATGAGCACATGAGGTCATGAGGAAAGCAGGAAATGCCAAAGAGGGTGTGTCATGCCATCGCTGGCCGTTGCTCATGCCCGATTACACTATACATGCTGATTAAGTGGGAACACGGTCGCGGGTTCATACGCACGGCAGACAATTCTGATGTTAAATATGGAGCGACGTCTGCCATGTTAACTCTTTCGGGGACAGCGGTTACTACAGAGGACAGGTTGACTGTCTTAAGGGATAATTACTGGACAAACGATATTCTATGGAAAGGAAACACAGAGGCTGCTGTATGAGACACTTCCTGGATCTAAAGGGGGAGGGGTTAGTGAGTTTGACCTCCAGAATGCGCAATTATTTCCTCTCCTCTGTGCGTCTTCTTCAGATTATTAATAAATTCAAATGTGTCTATTTGATAAAGGAAATGTCAAGTTGACGAATGTCTCTTCATCACGGTTATAAAATGATTTTGAGTCATTTTTCTTGTTAATGGCCCAAGTTTGGAACTCAAAGGACTTGAGCGTCATTCAAAAGAGCTTATTTTACTTCAGCTCATTTAAGTTTAATTTCGCTAGAACAAGCCAAAGTCACTTATCCTGTTTTAGTTTAGGGCAGGCATGTCGAGCGTGTTTTCTTGCTGATTAGCTGACAGCGGCCCCCGAGGACCGAGTTTGGACACCCCTGGCTTCGGGAAATCAGCTTACCTTATTTTAGCTTGAATTAGCCAATCATGATTTAGCTTAATATTGCTCATATTAGTTTAGTTTGAATCAAAGGACCTCTTCAGAAGCTTAGTGTAGCTTAGCTAAGTTTATTTTCGTGTAGTTTAGGTCAAATATGCTTCGGTTATGTTTAGCTTATATTCGTTTGAACTTAGTTTTTGAAGCAAAACTTAACTTACATGGTTTTAGTTAGCTTAAATGTGCGCAGGCTGTTTAATGTCTTCTATCTGCGCTTAGTTTTAATTCATTTTTATCTTAGCGTACCTCATCTTATCTGAAACTATACTACCCTACTTTAGAGTGAGGAGACTGATGGAAGTAGGCTGCCGTTTTGCTAAAGTTAGCATGCAATTAATTCACACGATAATGAGCTGGAAGGGGAGAGGAAGCAAAGCAGATTTCCCCCGGTGCCTGAAAACCTGTTTCGCAGCCTCAATAAGGACGAAATGAGGTCTTTGCAAGAGGGGCAGGGACGATCCGAAGGGAAGCGAAGCATGACAGCATGAAATCAGTTGATGTGGAATTCTATTTAATAAAGGAAAGAGAAAAATGGATTGAATGAGACAACAATAACCGAGTCAATATTCCTCGTTTTAATTCTTGCCTGATGGATTGTTTCGTCAATGGATTCGGTCTGTTCGAGCAACGTGACGCGCACATCTGTTCTCATCTTATTAGAAACGTCTCTCATCCCTGCTCGAGCGCCGGTTTACGTTTCTTTCACGAGCGTTCCCAAGCTAAGCGATTCGTCGGGGGAAAAAAAAAAATGACCGAGGTAAAGTGATCAATAGCGGCCGCGTGTTCCGCTCGACGTCTCCTTCGAACAGTTAACTTGACGCATTCCAATTTAATCCTTTGAGGGACAGCGGACAGCTTCTCATGTTATCGGGTTACAGGGTGCATGAAAGGGTTAAAAGGACATCCTTGTAATTTCCCCACAAATATATGTACTCCTGTTTATCCTTTCACCTCGCAGGCGCAAGAGCGCGTCTGTTCCGACAGGTCCTGGCATGTGCTTGACAGTTTTATGGTCTTTATTTATATATAGTATCGAAACATACTCGTTAGATGGGCTAGCATCTCCCAACAGGTGCCAACACTTTTACACTACATTCCCGGCATTTTATTTTTAATTTTTTTCAGTCAATTCTCAATGATTTTCAGGGACTTTGTGATTCTCTGAAAGCGAGGGAGGTCCCATTGTTGGGGGAATTTTGCCATTCATGCACTTGTACTCTCCCCTCACCCTGAGGGACAAGAAGCGGAATCCCTCCCATTTACCAGAAGAAAGAAAGTGATCCCGATGTAAAAAGCTCAACCGCAAACGATGTGTACGGCTCCCCTTTGACGAAAATACTCCCTCGTGGAATTTAGTTTCAAGTTCTGTCTGTTTTATTTCGTAAGGCTGGCGTTTGGGGATTTTCGGACCTGAATCTCATTTTTCATCCTTTCGTGAAAACCATTCCTGGTAGCATTTGTACTTTCTGGTTCAAAGTTACTGTCTAGCCGCTACGCTCGAACGTTCACTGCGTGTTGCAAGCACACACACAACAATTGCCAGAAGGAGAGCCATAAATCTTATCGGCACACCTAGTTGGGTCCCTAAGTGGTCGTTAGGGGCTAAAGACGTCCTAAGGGACCTTTCTTAGTCAGCGTCCACCACTGCAAAGTACCAGCCTTGAATTCTTTCCCATTCTAAGAGTGACACAGATCTTTTCGTATGCTCTCATTAACGTGAGCAAATCAGGGAGAGAGGAAACAGGATGTCTGAAAATATTCAACAGATGTACCAGATGTGTTCTTGTTTTAGTTTCTTTTTCTCTGAGGAAACAAATGAGCAAAAGTAAAGCGCTCAGAGATAAGTGGACAGCAAAACAAGGACAAGATCTAAAATGGTCCACATCTGATGTGGGGGTCAGGCAGTTGTTGCAAGTGCATTTTTTTTTTTTTTTTTGGTTTAAAGAAGAAAAAAAAAGCCCCACGTGTGAATCTATTCCACCAGGCACTTCTGACACTCATATGGACCGCAACAATGATCCTTTTCTCTCCTCTGCCTCACGCTTGGCTGGGCTCCCTGAATAGCAAATCATCCATACTTGTGAACC
>NW_017806153.1:286948-299720 GCF_001891065.2 Hippocampus comes
ATTTCGGACGCCCCCCCCCCCCCCCCCCACACACACACACACACACACACACACACACACAATTGGTATTGAGATGATCGTATGTGTTGGGCAGCCTTTAAATAGATATACGGCAATACTCAACTGAAAGTTGAAAGATAATAATAAAATGAATAATTAATAATAATAATAATAATAATAACACAAGTTATACAGACCTGATCCTTGAGTTAAACACATGTAGCATATGGAGTAGTCCGATCAACAACATTACAACACTGCCCTCGTGAGAAAATTCGAGGGACTTACAAAATGTCCACCCGAGGCCAAAATGTGACGTTCAAACTACGCTTGCAAAAGATGAAAGTCCGAGACATCCCCCGAACTCTGAAGTTGGCAAAATTAGCATCACCCGCAATCATTTCCTCTTCCTCAAGCTCACTTTTGTTACACAGTGGAAAATATCAACAAAGCCTCGCAAAAACATATTAAAGTATTTAAATATATTTTTTTAAACTTCAATATTCTTTTAAAATGAAGTCAACAGCTCAAAAGTCGCAAAATAAATTTTTTGGAGGTAAAGCTAGTTGACAAACTTTTTTCTTTCCCGCAATAAATCTGATTCAAACGCGGCCCAAAAAAAAAAAAAAACATTAATCAAAGCCAGTGTTTTTAAATGGAGTTTTGTGTGTGTACATGTGCCTACATGCGTGTACGTCTCGTAAGAAGTGGGCGAGTTCCAAAAAGGATCCAGTTATCTTCAGTCTACATGCTGAAACATCGCCGACACTCACACACAACAAGCAGAGAAACAAGTAAGGCTTTCCCTTATTTTAGCTAATTCGTCACACGTGATGTTTCAAGTTTTTTTGTTGCATTTGAGGTGCCGCTGCCGCATTGATTAGTTGAAATCACTCCACTTGTTGCGCTTATTTTTAATTGTAATGCAATGCCATGTACAATTTGTATGGAGCTGTGACATCGGGAAAAACGTATTCTTATTACCGTATTTCATTCATCAGCGTGGATAAAGTAAAAAAATATAAATATATACATGAATAAACTGTATTTGAATTGCAAAAATGGTTTTCGAGCAGCTTTTGTTGACAACTCAGTATTTAAAGGGCAGCGGTTTTCATTCCCTCGCAGAGCAAGTTGTCTTGCCTTGATAAGAGACTTGAAGTGGTGTGAGGGTCTTTATCTCAATCGACATTTGCAGCACCGGTGTTCTTTTTTTTTTTGAACCCACGCACAAGCTTAAGTTATTTCATCCCATGAAAGGGAAAAAGAAAGGAGATCGTTGCACAACTTACAGTGCATGTACGTTTTCCACGCGTCCACATGACACTGAGGCACTCGGTTGCTCTGCCGCCATACATTTGGATCGAACCATCTATGGAAATAAGCGTTGATGCTATCAAAGCGGCACACGCGTCAAGTCAAAGAATCGTTCAGAAAAGAGCTAAGAAGCCTTCCAAGAAGCATTTTCCCATGGCGACGTTGCATCACTTGTTGCTACGCAGAGCTCATGAAACGCAAGGATCGGTGGCCCCGTCGTCCAACTTTAAATACATGAATATGCCATTCATGCGAAGTATAGCCGTTTGAATGGAAACCAGAGGTAGTGGAGCAGTTTGCTGGACAGCGAGTCAGCATGATTGACTCATTGCCACATTTCCACACCTTATTCCAGCCTCACCCAAGGAGCTGAAAGTCAGCACCAGCTGAGCAGCACATAAACCGCAAGCTGAATGATCGACTTGTCTTCCAGCGACTCAACTCGAGCATCAGGAGCCATGGATGATAACTCAAAGCCAGAAGCCGAAGCAGTGGCGGGGACATCGGCGGAGGGGACGTCCCCGGAGTGGACGTTGGAGGCGGACAACAGCCAAGTCGACGACAACCCGGCGACTCTTGAGGTGACGGCCGAGGGTTTGAACGAGCTGATGAGGAGCATGGAGACCATGCTGTCGGATGTGGAGGAGCTGAGGAGCCAGTGCAGCATCCAGGCCAAAGAGCTACTCGAAGCCGCCATGGAGCTGAAGCAACAGCAGGATGAGCTGAAGGAGAGCTACAAAGATCTGGCGGCGGATATGCAAGAGATCATGGACGCCATGGACGACCTGTGCATCAGCAAGAGTGCCTTCGAGGCCAGAGAGAAGGACATGGAGAAGCTGAACGAGGAGTTTTGAAGGACGCAAAGTGACGTCGGGCTTTGTGGGCGAAGAATGAGGGGCTGTGGTTTAATTATTTGAATGTGTGAGCTGAAGCGCGTTGATTATTGTTTGGAACTCTAAAAACGGCATGATGAGCATATGACTTCCATTTCGGGCAACAGTAAAATGAACGACTGCTCATTTCGTATTCCATATTTGTGTGTTAGTAACTATATCAGCCCAAATTGTTCTCTTTATTGCTTTTCAGAAACTATTTGTTTTTAATTCAAATAAACATTGAACAGTATCATTTGAAATGACCTTTTTTTGTAAGCTAAAACAGCTTTTCTCGTGCATATACAAAAATACGTTTTTTAACCCTTTCAGGGACAGTGGTTACTACAGTGGACATCTTATGTTATCAAGTTACAGGGTGCACGAAAGGGATAAATCCGGTTCATCTATTAATGGACAAAATAAACGACAGATGATTTAATAATCAATCCGTATAAATGTTTGTTGCAGTCCTATTAAATATGCTATTCAAAAATAATTTTTCCTCCTGATTATTGTTACTATAGGGGACTATTTTTGTTCGAAATCATCGCTTTGCACTCAACACCTCAAACATGAGTCCTCGGATCATAAAGACCCCATTTACACGTGAGTGTCATCTTAAACCACATGATTATCTGCTAAGGAAAAAAATATATATATATTGCCTTAGAGTGGTCAATTCAAAAGTGCATGACTGTGTCTGCGCCTACTTTGCTGTAGTTATCTTTGGAATTAAATGGTAACCTACCTCCCATTCTTAGGTATGGATGTTGTCTGGATGGGGTCACTGCCGCTAACGGATTTGGGAGAGCCAGATGTCCGGAATACCGTACCACAGTGGTATGAAGAATGCTTCCGTTTATATTCTGTTAAGAAAAGATAATAACTGGTCAATTGAAATCCTGGGCGTCTCATCATGCCTTAAAACAAACAACAACAAAAACCTTCCCAATTTTTGCTAGTGCTTGCATCCTGGTAGAAATGAAAATAAGTGTCCCAAACATGACCACCCGGAATTCACTCACTGGCATCCCCTGGAAAGCCAAAAGCAAATTTGCCTTTGACACTAGTTTCATCAAACCAACTTGGAGATTCGGTCGATCATTACAAGAGCCACAAAAAGAGTCTCAAGAAGCCATGAACAAAATGAAACAGGAAGTCAGACATTTTGTTTTCAAGTAGCCATTTTGGATAACCTCCGAGGCTTTACTTTGACAAAGTGGAATTTGCCCGATTCGACAGATGCGGGCTAAATCAGAAAGCTCTTTTGTGTTTACCTTTTAACGTGAGTGAAGAATGACAATCGTATTTTTTTTTTTTTTTCATTTTAAGGATTCACCATGAAAAAGGGCCTCACAGTTTTGTTTAGCTTATTGTGCTCATCTGTTGAGCAATATGATGCAAATTTGAACTGGATTTATTTCCACTTAAATTAATCTCCCACTGCAGATGTGATTCATACTGTATTTACCTTGTCCTTCGCAGCACTGGGGAGATCCAGCCACTCTTGCTCCACAGACCATATGCTCCCTGCCACGTGACAAGGGCCCCTGCAATACCTGGAAAAGACGATTCTATTTCAATGCAAGCATCGGCGAATGTAAAGAGTTTGGGTTTGGAAGATGCCAGGGCAACGCGAACAACTTTGCTTCTCTTGGAGAGTGTCAGAGAGCATGTGAGGCCACACCCGAAAAATGTAAATGCTGAATTTGTGCACGATATGATTGAGGTGACACACAGTGCGCATTTGTACTGTATAGAGTTACAAGGCCTCCTTTCATTCGACTTTGCATGAAAAACATGTCAAGAATTTGTTCATATAATAAAAAATGGATTTGTCCTATTGTTTTTTTTTTTGTGAATTGTGGCTCATGTGCAAGGGACAAAATAAAGCAACATGATTTCACACATTAAATGTGATACATTTTCTGCCATGTATTTTACTTTGAAGGGTTTTACATCACTTTATTTCGCTAATCGCTTGTCCTCACTTGTCGCTACTGACTGAACTTGGGCCTCTGCCCGCTACTGACTGAACTTGGGCCTCTGCCGCTTACACTCTGGAGTAATTGCACACATTAGCAAAGCTGTGATTGGAGTCGAATTCGCTCGGCGACGCAAATTCTGCTTTTGAAAAGACGCAAAAAGTTTGTACTACTGGCATGGAGGTACGCGAATCTTCAAAGCAGCCCAGAAACGGATAAATGTCCCTGATAAACCCACTTAAGGGTGATTGCTCGACAGCTAATGGCGACAACCGCCATTGTATTACTCACGGCAAAACAAACGATTCCAGACACCCGACACATCACGCTGAAATAACCAATTCACAGCCAACCTACTGTAATCAAGGTAAAATAACCAAAATAACTCTTTGGAAAGTCAAGTTTACTTACCTTTATATCACCTTTCCTTGACCTTTGTTGGATGATGTCATCGTTAGCACCGATACAAATGAAATCGACTCAATTTTTCCCAAGACGTCATCTTTCGGCGGCAAGAATTGCAGACATAGATCTCGAGCTTGCCGACTTTACCTTAAAAATATTAGTTTAATAATAAAATGGAAAAAAAGATACAGGTACTAATTGTTGTTGCGAAAATTCACTGTTGATTTTTTTCATTATTTTTGGAATTGCCCATTCTCCAAGAACTAATGAAGTGTGTTTGTGGTTAGGCGTCAGAGGTCGACGCCTGCATTCGAGATTTTGAAGGCATTGGTCGAAATATGATTGGCGATAATAAAAAAATATATAAATAATCCATAAACGACTGGAAATCGCGCGGCCAACACACAAGCTATTAAATGAAGACAAAACACTGCTGGAAATAAATTATTACCACTGCATTTAAAATGGAAATGTAGGTAGGTCTGTGCTCCTGGAAAATAATACTGTACAGGGAAATTCGGGGCTCTAAACGTTTTATTTTGAAACCCTTTCGCTTCATACCGGAAATGACATCTCTTCCCCTCGCGATCTTGCCGTAAACAGCTCCAAAGCACAAGACATTCGTCAAGCATAGAGTGTTGTTTCATCCCAAATTTTTCGTACCAGAATTTAAACTAGGATTCAATTTAACACGAACATGGTGAGTGATTTATCTTGTTTTATGCTTGAACAAATAAATGTGCACCCCAGTCAATCGGATGGGCAGCTGCAGCCAAGCTAACGAGCTAGCCGGGTAACTGAGTCAAACGTGCTTCGGCAAACGTAAAAATCACCAAACAAAGTAATATTGTTTTTGTATTGATCATACTTACATTTTTGTGGCATTCATATCACCTTTCATCTCCCAGTCGCACACGATCCTGTTGGTTCAGCCCACCAAGAGACCCGAAGGCCGGACATACGCTGACTACGAGTCGGTGAATGAATGCATGGAAGGTCTGGACGCTTTACCGTCAAAACCTCTTAACTCGCTATAAAACTACCCGTGGCTTATCTTGAGCGAGAAAAGTTTGCAAATTTCCTGCTATTTTGTAATTGTCTCAACCAAAATGCTATTCAAAGTCCATATCGCACAGTTTTTAAACACCTGCATCTTTCTCACAGGTGTGTGCAAAATGTACGAAGAGCATCTCAAGAGGATGAACCCCAACAGCCCCTCCATCACATACGATATTAGCCAGTTGTTTGACTTCATTGACGACTTGGCAGACCTGAGCTGTCTTGTGTAAGTGTTTCAAGTGTGAATTTGCATTCCTACAAATTTTGAACGTGGCCTTTTTTTCAGTTACAGAGCAGACACCCAAACATACCAGCCGTACAACAAAGACTGGATCAAGGAGAAGATTTACGTCCTGTTGAGACGTCAAGCTCACCAAGCAGGGAAGTAGTGAGACCGATGTCACCGTTGTCCTTCGCTACACATCCCAAAGGAGTCGAATGAAACACAGCTACATTTCGAAAACTTCTCTTGAGATTTGTGTGATAAGAGGACAAGGGGATACTTTAAATGAGAGGATGTCCATTTTGTTTTCGGGGACGGTCTGGGTCACCTGGCGGTGGCCCTTTGGTTTCTAACTGAGTTAACTTTTTTTTTTTTTTTTCTTTCTAACTTGCTGTTCTCAGTAACGCGTCCAAGCCAGTTTCCGTGCTGTGGAATTTCAATTAAAATTGTTATGGAGTGACGACACAAAGGGGATACTTTAAATGAGAGGATGTCCATTTTGTTTTCGGGGACGGTCTGGGTCACCTGGCGGTGGCCCTTTGGTTTCTGACTGAGTGAACTTTTTTTTTATTTTTTTCTAACTTGCTATTCTCAGTAACTCGTCCAAGCCAGTTTCAGTGCTGTGGAATTTCAATTAAAATTGTTATGGAGTGACGACACAAAATTTACAAGAGTTGTATTTTTTTTTTGTTATTCTGACTACTGTGGTTACTATAGTGACACTTAATGCTGTTTTTTTTTCTTTTTTGTAAACTTTTTTTTTTTTACATAATGTATCGGACTCCTTTGATTCAAACATCATCATTTTGGCTTTGGAACTGTTCTTTAATAAACAACTTGAAAGCGATCACACTTTTTGCAATCTGTGCCCCCGTGCGTACATCGTTGAATGAATTCGTCCAAAATGCACTCATGCTAGATGGGAAAATACTTCTGTTATTATGTTATCCCTGTTGCATGAATATTGTTGCTAAATGAACGCTGGATTATGGAAGTATTGTACATTAACAGGTGTCACAATATTTTCAAATGCAAAGAAGGTGACTCCTGGTTAGTGAGAAACCCAACAGAGGGAACAGCAATCACAAATTTCTCAATTGCGAGACTAATAAAGGCGATTGTTCTTCCATTGTCTTAAAAAAATGTTCTCATAAGATTTTTTTCAATCAGAATATTTTGTTGGAAGGGGAAAAAAAAAACCTCATAGCATTACTCCCTCCCACCACCCACAAATCAAAATCAATTGACGCCTTTCTTGAAAGTAGGCCGCTTTTTAATTTCGTCACGGGGTAGTTATATTTAACCTTTTCAGGGACAGCGGTTACGACAGTGGACAGCTTATCATGGTATCAATTCTGCTGGACGAGAGCCCGTTCATGTTTACAGGAAATGGATGCGGAATGTTAAGTTTGAAGCGCAACAAGAAGGCCCCGGCAATGACACTTAACCAATAAGCACTCGCTTACACTGAAGGGATCAACAATGCGCCATCAGAGCCTCTCCACGCACATGGCGATGCCCATGCCTCCTCCGATGCACAGGGACGCCACGCCCGTCCTGCCGCCGGTCCTTTGGAGCGCGTGCAGCAGCGTCACCAGAACCCTGCAGCCCGACATGCCGATGGGATGACCCAGTGAGATGGCGCCGCCGTTCACGTTCACCTGCAGCGGGAAATTGTGTTTCGCGGTGCCACATCGAGTCTCATTTCTTGATTTGAAAAAGGTACCTTTTCTTCTTTCAGTCCGAGCTCTTTAACAACGGCAACGGACTGCGCGGCAAAGGCCTCGTTGATCTCGAAGAGATCGACCTGATCCAGTTGCCACCCTGCCTTCTCGACCTAAAATAAGAAAGACATTTTTTTTTGGGTGGCAAGAAATGGTCAAGATGAAGATTGAATGTAAAGCTTCCACTTCTCACTGCTTTCCTGATGGCGGGTATGGGCCCGGTGCCCATGACGGACGGGTCGAGCCCGGCTTGAGCCCACGACACAATTCTGGCCATGGCCCACAGGCCCCGCCTTGAGGCCTCCGATTGGCTCATGAGCACGGCGGCGGCCGCGCCGTCGTTAATACCTACGGCGTGAGGAGGGAGGTTGGCAAATATCCCGTTCCAAGAGTTTATTTGTGTGCGACGTCACGCTCACCTGAAGCGTTGCCGGCGGTGACGGTACCGCTGGCGTCTTTAATGAAACACGGCCTAAGTTTGGACATGCTCTCGAGACTGCTGCCGTGCCGAGGGAATTCGTCCGCCTTCACCTCCTCCGTGCCTGAAGAAGTTTGATAAGTTTTCTTTTTTTTTTTTTAATGCTTCCTTTTAGTTTAGTTTTCATGAGCAATGTTTGAATATCATTATCTTTGTCTTATGTCCCAGTGTATAAAAATAATCATCATCAGTGCGAAACAGTGAAATGCTCAAGTTGTTACGTGCCTTTCCTGGACGGAACCACAACTGGGACAATCTCCTGAAGGAAGTATCCCGCTTTCTGCGCCACTTCCGCCTTATTCTGCGAGCGGACGGCGAAGACGTCCTGCGCCTCTCGACTGACGTCCCACTGCTTGGCCACATTCTCCGCTGAGGGGCGGGGACACACACACATCACATATTCATGCCAAAAAATGTTTTACAATTATTATCTTGGTCTCTTTTTTTAAAAATATATATTACAAAAAACATTTAAACAGGGGGTGTGTAGACTTTTTATATCCACTGCATATGATTTCAATCATTTCGCACCGCCACAACCGCCACACCTGTGATGCCCATGTGGTAGCCGTGAAAAGCGTCGGTCAAACCGTCGGCCAACATGGAGTCCTGCAGGGATGCGTCGCCCATTTTCACTCCGGCCCGCATGTGCAACACGTGAGGAGCCTGAAGAGGGAAAACAATTCACGTGATGTCACGCAACTCCTTCCCGGTTTTGATGAAAGAACAATACGTATTTTTTTTCCAAACATTTTTTTTCAGTGAATCACTTGATTAGTGTCGTTTGTAGTACTAGAAAAGTGAGTTTTACAAGGGTCCATAAAACAACGAGAGAGCATGTGTAGACTGTAGGGTTTTTTTTCTACTATGTTGTCAGCCACTGCAATCCTCACCCTGCTCATACTCTCCATGCCTCCTGCCACCACCACAGTGGACTCCCCGGTCTGGATGGACTGAGCTCCCAAACACACAGCTTTCAGCCCAGAGCCGCACACCATCTGGCAGCTCCAGGCTGGGACCGAGTAGGGAATGCCTGCACCGACGCTGGCCTGACGTGCCGGGTTCTGCCCGTGCCCTCCGAGACAGATGGCAAAGAAAATATTAGTGAGTGGATGTTCACCACGCCAACTTGGCCACTGGTGGTACCTGCCGTCAGGACGTGCCCCATGATGACCTCGGACACGTCTTCTGGTTGCACTGCAGCCCGCTTTAGGACATCCTTTATCACCACAGAACACAGATCATGCAAAGGCACCGTGGACAGAGAACCGTTCAAGGACCCTTTAGTGGGAAAAATGGAAATGTAACACATGGATTCTGTTATGTGTGAGGGCAGGGTCGTTGCTCATCCTAGTACATCTTAGAAATATTATACGATTGTTGTTGTTGTTTTTTTTTTTTTTTTAATCAAGGAAGAGAGAACTTGAAATATAATTGTTTGCATTAGATAGGAACCGCAAATGAATATATACTGTAAAGTATGCCAATTCATAAATATTAAACTGTGACACAAAACATATAATATTTATATTTCACATAATATGATTGGTTTAACATTAACATTTTTTTCCTTTCACAAAACGCAAAAACCAAACAGTTGCTATCAGTCATCTCGAACGTCAATAATTTCCTGGTCCAATGTGCTCGCATGTTGTCAGTAACCAATCACATCGTGTCATTTCCGTGGCCCTGTGAATATTCACCAATCACAGCCTTCGACACAGAGCGGACACTCAGATGCAGCCAATAAAAACACAGCGTGACCGAACGTCATGAATTCACTAATTTCAATCCAGCTGAAAAAAAAACATTTTATTTCAATATAACGACACAATTTAATACGATTAACGTTGGATTTCGAGTTAGCTTCAAGGCGAATCGGTTGAGAGGACGACGAGCCACAGTTAAGATGAACTCAATGAGAAAAATACTTAAAATGGAGGAGGAAGTGAGTGGCTTTTAAATGAATGAGAGTGGTGTGGAAAGTGTGTGTACTTTACCAATTGGTGTCCGCGCGGCAGAGACGATGACAACAGGATCCTTATTCATGTCGATGAAATGTTGCCTTGGATGCATTCAACTGCTTGCTTTGACTGGCTGTCCTGTCCTGTTGTGGGCAAACTTGCAGCAGATCCTGTTGACACAGCTGCTGTCATTGGAGTGGAAAGGCACGCCAGCGACATCAGGTGTTGTGGAGGTGGTAGCGCTCGTTATAAATCCAAGCACATACCTTTTGTCGTAAAAAAATATATAAACACCAGTTTATTGGAACAATAACACTTTATAATAATCTGATAAAGCAGCTAGCCTGTTTTTCAGCAATGAATGCGTTTCATGTCAATGTATTGATCAAGAGTAATTAATAAGTGGCTTTTCCTTTGTATTAAAATTCTTTATTGGTATTTGGTCAGTACATGAAAAGGACTGGAGTCCAAATATGAACATCTCTTAGAAACTACTCACAGAATCTTTTGAACTTTTTTTTTTCAAATGAAAGTTTAAAATTGAAATAAAAAATAAGAACACAGGTCAAGAGCTTAAGTGAGATGTTTATGCCGCTTAATTATTGGACTTGACGAATTACAACAGCGGATGTGAGTGGCCAACTCAAATCAACAGCAGAATGAAACATACTAAGGTTGATGATGAGTTTTTTTTGTTTTGTTTGAAATGAAACATCCACTCAATTGTGTCGAACATCAACCATTTCCCATGTTCCCAAATGTGTTTCACAAGAAGCAAAAGGGTAAGGGTAGGAAAACAAAATGCCTGACAGCAATTCTGCATTACACACTATGCATTTGTCATCGTGTTCTGTATTTAAAAAAAAAAAAAAAGAAGGGAAAAAAAAACAAGAAAAAAGGAAAGAGACCCCTCCAAGGGTACATTACAAAACGGCGCCGTCGCTTGTGGTGGAGTCCAGGCCGTTTTGAGCGTGCCGTGAAGTCCTGGTGCCCTTGGTGACCTGGGCAGCAGCCTTGTCCTCGTGGGGGTCAGTGGTGGAGTCCGTGTCGTTCGAGTGCTGAGTCAATGAGGTCTCGCTGCCCGTCGGAGAGTCCACGCTCTCGTACCCTGCGCTCAAAGCGACGGGCGCCCCCGCCCGGCCGCCGTGGCTCCCCGACACCTCCTCCGAGTGGTTGGACAGTTTGGTCTCGGCTTCTCCGGGGCTGGACGCCATGGGTGACATGGCAAAGTCTTCGTCGGTACTGCTGACCTCCCGGTACAGGCCGCCGCCTTTCTGGGAAGGGGCCCCCTTGCTGGGCCCGTTGGACACCCTCCCGAAGTCTTTGGCGGCGGGGTCCGAGGGGGCGGCGGTCGACTCGGGCTGGGTGGCCAGCTCGGCGGCGGCTGACGTCCTGCTGGGCCCCGCGGAGACTCCCTGAGGAGGCTGGGTGAGCTGCTGCCGGGTGTCCTTGAGTTGCTGCTGCAGCACTAGGATGGTGCTCTGCATGCCTTCCACCTCCTCATCCAGCTGGATGATGAAGTCATTCAGCTCTATGGGGGGTGTCAACCGGCATCACAACGTCAATAGCACAAAGGGTTCATAGCAGTGATGGACGATGATGAGCAGGAAAACGCCTCCTTGTTTCACTTCACTTATGAGTTTGTCGGCCATCTTAAAATGGCGGTCATGTTGAGAGATGTCAAAATTAACCGGCAACGAATATCTGACCGAAATAGTCAGAATCAGTTTCAAAAAGGTTGGTGAGTACATTCATCGCTCAGGTGACATTACTTAATTGTTTTTTTTTGTCCAACACGAAACATTTCAAAACAAGATTCTAAAAACGATTGGGAGAGTGATTGTCCTTTGTCACGTTCTCACCATCTTGGCTGCTCTTCAGCTCCTCGCTGTACTTCTTCTGCAGCGCCAGCTCGGCCTCCAGCTGGGCGATGCGCCCCTGCGACTGCTGCTTCCCCAGCTCCTGGTTTTCCTGGATCAGCATCCGACACTTGGCCATCAGCTTCTTGCCCGTCTGGCTGCAAGGGAAACAAGGCTGACATCACATGAGGAACAAGTAGACCAAAAAACATGGCGAGGCCAAGGCATCCCAGCGACAACATTCGAAACGACCATCAAATTGAATCAACATAGAGAACGTGGAGAGAAACTGGTCATTTCGGGGGGGGGGGGGGGAAATCAAAAATTTAAAAACACTTTTGGACACAAATAAAACAAAGCCTATGTAAATGGAGAGACTCTTGAGAGTAAACAGATGCAAGCCGGTACACATTTGGATGAAATGTGATGAAATGGTAGTCACCTCAGTACATTCGGTATTCAACACAAGCACAATTTGGCTCCGTCATATTGGCCACATGGTCCCAGAAAAAAAAAAAGGGGGTCAATTGGAACGTGACGAGTTCAAAAAGATTACTGAGGGGGCGGCTTTGTGAGGTCATGGCTTTGAACGTAGCACAAAACAGTCAAAAGAGCCAAAACAATGCTACAACAGTCCTGCCGGTTGTACAATAATATGAATCTTGCACCACAGACATTTCAATATATTAATTAAAAAAAAAAAATTAAATCTGCATTCCCAAAGGAACCAAGTGACTCTTAATGCAGCTGAAAACAATGGATGCTACCGTCCCTGGACCTTTAGCAACTCACAGCGCTTATTGAGGACGTGGGGTTTCAAACCCGAAAGGCGCTGTAGGTCATGTCACTGAATAAGAACGTTAATTCATGGGGGGGGGGGGGG
>NW_017806153.1:299744-302117 GCF_001891065.2 Hippocampus comes
ACTGAGCACCCGCATAAACACTCAAATCCAAGCGGGTACATCGTCATCAACGTGAAAGACCATTTTGCATTGACAGCTTGTACTGGCGGGCTTTCGCCTCGGTGTTCAGAAAACACGCCGCTCAACGTCGACGCGCGCGCGCCAACCAGCCCGACGGTCGCAAAACAAGTCACAAAAATTGCAACAAACAGAAAACATGGAAACACACTACCATGAATGAGAGGGTGGGGAAATGGGGGAGGGGGGCAGTGGACCCTCACACCTCGATCCCAAAAGTACATTGCGGGGCGAGGTCGTGGCTCCGCCCACAGTTTTAAGTCTTACTTTTAAACTTGCGCTGCTGCTGCGGTATCTAGACTGTCCCACAAGTCAGTACGCTTCTCAGGTACACGCGTGGGCCTGTTCCACAGTTTAGACGAGTACGACAATTGTCTTTAAAGGCTTCCAATTGCGCTTTTTCGGCTAGCCGCCCCCCTATTTTAAGCTGTCGACTGTCTGCTTTGAGCCGACGAGGCGGATGGGGTGGCCATATCCGGGTGGTAAAGGGACAAGTCTTCAGGAACAGTCCAGACTCCTCAGGCCCTGTGATGCCGATGAGCGGGGTGGGGCGGGACACAAGTCTCACCTGACCATACTGTCTTTTTTTCCCCCCCCTTTCTTTTTTTTTTTTTTAATGAAGTTAATGGCCTGCAGCTGCCGCAGCACAGTTCAAAATCACCAATGTTTTTTTTTTTTTTTTCCATATCCGGGTGGTAAAGGGACAAGTCTTCAGGAACAGTCCAGACTCCTCAGGCCCTGTGATGCCGATGAGCGGGGTGGGGCGGGGCACAAGTCTCACCTGACCATACTGTCTTTTTTTCCCCCCCTTTCTTTTTTTTTTTTTTTAATGAAGTTAATGGCCAGCGGGTTTGGGAGGGGGGTGTTATTTCGATTGTCGTTACCTATCAGGTGTAAATTTCCAGGCACTCAGTTCATTTTGGGCCTGCTCCAGTTTGTCTTTAGTCTGTTCCAGTTCCGCCTTCATTTTGAGGAAAAACAAGTTGATGGCCGGGTCCACCATGGACGAGCGCAGTTGGGCCGCGCTGGGCTGCTGGGCTTGCTTCAGGTACTGGATGTGCGTCTAAGGGGAGAAACAAAAAGCTTACTGGGCTGCAAGGGAGAGCATTTCCCAATACCCTCTCTGACAGTGCCATCCTTACATCGTGGCCAATGAGGCTGCTTTAACTGATGACACCCAAAATTATCCACAGGCAAAATCTAAACACAATCACCATGGCTCATTTTTTCCACTCCACTTAACGCCTATTATGTTGCCATCGATAAGAGCAGAAAGATGTACGTACCGTGCACTCCTGCTCCTTGGTGGCAAGCCGCATGACCAAGATGTTCTCCCTGCGGGCAGAGTCCTGCTGCTGCTGCTTGAGTTTCTCCTCAGATTCCTTCAGGCCTGTTACATCATTGGCTGGCGGTCCCGGAGAGAAGAAAGTAAAGGCGTCAGGAAACTAACCCTCGGCCATCATCAACATGTGCATGATTGCCATCAAGAGTCACACAAGCGTGACGGAGTATGTGTACTTACAACAAAGCTCGGCATATTTGGCCTCCAGGACCTGCACATACGACTCGTGCTGTTTCCACCTAATAACAGGAGAATACATGTGACGTGAGGCTCCTCAAACAAACAGGATATCCCACCAGCGATGTAATACAGTGAAAGGCTTTTTTTTTTAATCCACCCAAAATAGGCATGTTCACTTACGAAAGACTGAATTTGCAGTCTTTTAAGTGTTCACGACCCCAACCAAATTCTATCAAACAAGCGTAAACGTAAGGCTGCCTGTCATAAATTAGACTGCAACAAAAATGTCAAGCAATTTGTAGCTTCAGCACTTTAACTTTTTTGTTTTGCTTCATCTTATGTCAACATGTGGACTGTACTTCTTAAGCACTGAATTTAGACACACGCACACATATATACATGCATATATATGTATATTACTGAATGTCTGAAATGAAGCAGATGTTTACTTTCCACATTTTCAGCCATTGCAATTTGAAAATTGCATTCACCACACTGCAATGTAGATTTCAATTGAAATAATTGTTGAGCCTTGGTCCAAAACACACGAAAGTGGCAAAACTAAAATTTTTGACATGAGGCCTATCTACTCCACGGATTTTGATCATTGATGCATGGCTGCAGTAACATGTCCCCAGCAATAAACGCGGGTTCACTGTAATGCATGTGTATAAAATGTGTGTGTGTGTATACCGTGTGCACAGCTCCTCTCGGGTCAAGGTTTTCATATCAGATTCACTGAGGCGAACCTTGATGAAGAAACAACAACGAACAGTCAATATCAAGGAGCCATA
>NW_017806153.1:302128-330126 GCF_001891065.2 Hippocampus comes
GAGGTTAATGGCCTGCGCCTGCCGCAGCCCAGTTCAAAATCACCAATGTTTTTTTTTTTTTTTGGGTTGATAGTTTGACTGGTTTTAGTCAGTTCCCCTCCCCACCGTGGTTGCTGCAGTGAGAGTGGTGGGGGCGTGCAGAAGTCTTGACTTCTATTGGGGGAGGTGGCGGTTTTGGGAGGGGGGTGTTATTTCGATTGTCGTTACCTATCAGGTGTAAATTTCCAGGCACTCAGTTCATTTTGGGCCTGCTCCAGTTTGTCTTTAGTCTGTTCCAGTTCCGCCTTCATTTTGAGGAAAAACAAGTTGATGGCCGGGTCCACCATGGACGAGCGCAGTTGGGCCGCGCTGGGCTGCTGGGCTTGCTTCAGGTACTGGATGTGCGTCTAAGGGGAGAAACAAAAAGCTTACTGGGCTGCAAGGGAGAGCATTTCCCAATACCCTCTCTGACAGTGCCATCCTTACATCGTGGCCAATGAGGCTGCTTTAACTGATGACACCCAAAATTATCCACAGGCAAAATCTAAACACAATCACCATGGCTCATTTTTTCCACTCCACTTAACGCCTATTATGTTGCCATCGATAAGAGCAGAAAGATGTACGTACCGTGCACTCCTGCTCCTTGGTGGCAAGCCGCATGACCAAGATGTTCTCCCTGCGGGCAGAGTCCTGCTGCTGCTGCTTGAGTTTCTCCTCAGATTCCTTCAGGCCTGTTACATCATTGGCTGGCGGTCCCGGAGAGAAGAAAGTAAAGGCGTCAGGAAACTAACCCTCGGCCATCATCAACATGTGCATGATTGCCATCAAGAGTCACACAAGCGTGACGGAGTATGTGTACTTACAACAAAGCTCGGCATATTTGGCCTCCAGGACCTGCACATACGACTCGTGCTGTTTCCACCTAATAACAGGAGAATACATGTGACGTGAGGCTCCTCAAACAAACAGGATATCCCACCAGCGATGTAATACAGTGAAAGGCTTTTTTTTTTAATCCACCCAAAATAGGCATGTTCACTTACGAAAGACTGAATTTGCAGTCTTTTAAGTGTTCACGACCCCAACCAAATTCTATCAAACAAGCGTAAACGTAAGGCTGCCTGTCATAAATTAGACTGCAACAAAAATGTCAAGCAATTTGTAGCTTCAGCACTTTAACTTTTTTGTTTTGCTTCATCTTATGTCAACATGTGGACTGTACTTCTTAAGCACTGAATTTAGACACACGCACACATATATACATGCATATATATGTATATTACTGAATGTCTGAAATGAAGCAGATGTTTACTTTCCACATTTTCAGCCATTGCAATTTGAAAATTGCATTCACCACACTGCAATGTAGATTTCAATTGAAATAATTGTTGAGCCTTGGTCCAAAACACACGAAAGTGGCAAAACTAAAATTTTTGACATGAGGCCTATCTACTCCACGGATTTTGATCATTGATGCATGGCTGCAGTAACATGTCCCCAGCAATAAACGCGGGTTCACTGTAATGCATGTGTATAAAATGTGTGTGTGTGTATACCGTGTGCACAGCTCCTCTCGGGTCAAGGTTTTCATATCAGATTCACTGAGGCGAACCTTGAAGAAGAAACAACAAAGGACAGTCAATATTCAGGAGCCATAACAGAATGTAGGATCTGATTTGGGTCAAATAAGCTCACCTTTTTGGGCAAAGGCTCCTCGTTGGTCATTGTGAACTCTGCAGGTAGGGGAGGCACAGTTAGCAAAACAAATGCTTTAAACACAACGACGATGCAGTTAAGCTACTCGAAATGTTTGTTTTGAAATGCATTCTTTTGCTGAGCACGGCGTTGAAGCGGGACGCTAAGGGGAAGGCGAAGCTACCGGCTAGCACAGAGCGTCCGGAGCCTCGCGAGTGTGGCAGCTAGCACTTAGCACGACACCCATACTAAGCTAATGTTAACGCTCGCCCGCTGACTCCGCGTCGCCCCCGCTGCTCGAATACACGCATTTATGTTAGCCCATTGCGTGTGGCTTCCACAACCCCCCCGATTTAAAAGCAACAATCATGCCAATATCGCCTATGTTCTCGGCACCTTGTTATCACAAAATGGCGGTGAAGGAAACGACTCCCTCCCTCGCTCGCTCCTTCTCCTCAAACGAGCCCACGGTCGGGCTGCACGAAACGGGAGGCCTTCACAAGCCACTTACCAGCACCCCCTCCACCTTCCGTTTGCGGCGGTGGTCTCCGGGCGTCTCGGCTGGAACGATTCGTTCACGGCGTGGCGTCGAAGGCGAGGTTATATTTAGGCGAGGAGCTCTGTCATGTTGTTTTGCGAGGGGAGGACACAAGCGGAATGGAGCAGGCGAGTTGGATGGCGGCCACCTCCTCCCGAGTCACACAAAGAGCGCAGCAAGGGAAAAAAATAAGACGTATCACTCTCCAGATATTTAGTGACACACACACAATGAACATTTCCGCATTATGGACACCAACTAAAGTTTAAAGTATTATTCGGAACTGTTTATTGTGTGACAGAATTCCATTGTTTCTTCATTCATTCAATTTTGCTGCTGTAGATTGCGAATTTCTCCATTGTGGGACAAATAAAGGTTTTCTTATCTTATTCAATTTAAATAATTCTTTCATGGGTCAAAACTTGTTCAAACCATTTCAACTTTAGCTCATTTAAGACACCATGGGAACTATTGTTTTCATACTGTCCAAATTTTCATATTGTCCAAATTTTAATTTTCATGTCCAAATTTGTGTTTTGAAGAGAGAAATTCCTTATACTCTGATAGACGATCTTTGAAGATCAGTCTGACGTTTTTTGTGATTTTTTTTTGCCTTTTTAAGTATACAAAATATTTTCAAATATTTACTTCATACAAACAATATTTGTATTTTCAATTTTGTTTGCAGCGCTTATTAAAATAGTGACATTTAAAATAGGCATAAAACATCATGCATACATTTTATTATTCCGACAAATTACACAGTATAAAAAATGTTACGTGTGTATAATACAATGAATAAGGTTTTAAATGTAATTCAGAAATACGAAATCCATACAATACGTTTTCATTGATTTCAGTGTAGCCCATTTCATTTCGACAACCCCCCCGCGTGTTGACAATGGTACGGTCGCACGCGGCTGTCAAATTGAACCAGCCCAACTTGAGTTCAAGGGCAGTTGTTGAAAAGGCTCAGAAAAGAATCCACTTCTGTCTCGGTAACAGTGGGACAAATAAAGGTTTTCTTATCTTATTCAATTTAAATAATTCTTTCATGGGTCAAAACTTGTTCAAACCATTTCAACTTTAGCTCATTTAAGACACCATGGGAACTATTGTTTTCATACTGTCCAAATTTTCATATTGTCCAAATTTTAATTTTCATGTCCAAATTTGTGTTTTGAAGAGAGAAATTCCTTATACTCTGATAGACGATCTTTGAAGATCAGTCTGACGTTTTTTGTGATTTTTTTTTGCCTTTTTAAGTATACAAAATATTTTCAAATATTTACTTCATACAAACAATATTTGTATTTTCAATTTTGTTTGCAGCGCTTATTAAAATAGTGACATTTAAAATAGGCATAAAACATCATGCATACATTTTATTATTCCGACAAATTACACAGTATAAAAAATGTTACGTGTGTATAATACAATGAATAAGGTTTTAAATGTAATTCAGAAATACGAAATCCATACAATACGTTTTCATTGATTTCAGTGTAGCCCATTTCATTTCGACAACCCCCCCGCGTGTTGACAATGGTACGGTCGCACGCGGCTGTCAAATTGAACCAGCCCAACTTGAGTTCAAGGGCAGTTGTTGAAAAGGCTCAGAAAAGAATCCACTTCTGTCTCGGTAACATCGTCACCAACATGCTCTGCAGAGTTGCTCAGATCCGCAGGTAAAGCGAAAACTTCACCAAGCCAGCGGCTCATTGCGCACTTGCTCTACAGGGTTCGTGAAATAGCCACGACACAACAACGCTGTGCTGCTTATCTAAAGCTAACATTGCACATGCTAACACAGAGGAGCTGTCCGGCTAGGTTACTTTGTTGCGCACTCTTTTTTGAAAGACACACCAGACTGGTAAATAATGCGCTTATAATGTTGTGCTCAGGTAACATTGTCGTGGATAAAGTTGTCAATTCATTTCAAATCATCAAACTAACTTGTAATCAGTCATTTTTGAATCATCATTGATTTGAAGCAAAAAAAAAAGTCCAATATGGTTGCCCAAATGGTGGCACTGTAATCAATAAATGTGCAGTTGCCTAATTTATTTATTTTAGCCAATGCATAACAGCAAACCGAAACATCACATTTCTTTACTCTGTCTGAGATGGTTACCAAACAAGTGACGTAAACATAGTCATAAATCGAGTTGCAACTATAATGCAAACAGTGGCTTATCACTTCAACTTTTGATATGATTTGCTACATAAACACGTGGACTGAACTGATCTAGCCATGACATAAAATCCCACTTCAAAAAATTAAATAACACCGTATCTTAACAGTGACCCTAATGAAGGCAAATGTGTCACCGTGTGAGTGTCAGGTGCGCTGCTAGTTTGAGTCAAGCCGTGCAGCAGGCGCACAGACAGAAGCACACGCTTCCTGACCTGACGTACGACTATGGCGCCCTGGAGCCACACATCAACGCGGAGATCATGCAGCTGCACCACAGCAAGCATCACGCCACCTACGTCAACAACCTCAACGTGACGGAGGAGAAGTATAAGGAGGCGCTTGCAAAAGGTTAGCGAACCCGCTGGCATGGCGACGAATCAACGACAAGTAGTGAATTAGAATGATTCATCCTACGCCCCTTTTGGTCGCGGTGTGTTTTAGGAGACGTGACTGTGCAGGTCGCCCTTCAGCCTGCTCTTAAGTTCAATGGAGGAGGTCATATTAACCACACCATCTTCTGGACTAACCTCTCTCCCAACGCTGGCGGAGAGCCACAAGGTAACATTAGCCAATTAGCATACATTGCCCTTCCCTTTTAGTCTTTGAGAAACATTTGTGACCCCGAGTGGTGAGACATCACCCAACACCGAATCAAAAACGCATGATACTAAGTGGCATTGTTTGTTAGGGGAGCTCATGGAGGCCATCAAGCGGGACTTTGGCTCCTTCCAGAGCATGAAGGAAAGGATGTCTGCCGCCGCGGTGGCAGTCCAAGGCTCAGGCTGGTCCTGGCTGGGCTACGACAAACAAGGCGGAAGACTTTGCATCGCAGCTTGCGCCAACCAGGATCCTCTGCAAGGGACCACAGGTCAGCCTTGTCTCACTTTTTCCTTGAGTGTCTCTTCCCAAATGCTTCACTCCTTCCGAACTCTCACCCCCCAGGCCTAATCCCTCTCCTGGGCATCGACGTCTGGGAGCACGCCTACTACCTGCAGTACAAAAACGTCCGGCCTGACTACGTGAAGGCCATCTGGAACGTCATCAACTGGGAGAATGTGAGCGAGCGTCTCCAGACTGCAAAGAAATAAAGACTAGTCCATCCTTTAGGTGGCTGGGGAAATAAAGTTTGTACAATTTGGTATCATGAACACCTTGCACGGACTTCAATTGCAAATCCATTACCACAGGTCCTCTTCCTGTTGATAAAGCGCACAAAAAGTGACTTCATGTCAAAAACTGACGGTTTAACTGAATCTTAGTGGCTCTACATGGAGTGATGCAATCATAACATGTTGGAATCCGCCTCGGTAAAACCAGTTCATGTAATTCTTTTAGTTTTTTTGGATGTCTAATAAAATCATGAGGTGAATGGATTTTCTTTCTCGGTTGTTAAGCAAGCTATGTCACAAGTCCAGATGGAAAGGCAACCCCCGCTTAAAAAAAAAAACATTAAAATACACCAGAGGAGAACATTAAAACTGTACTTGAACATAGTGCCAAAGTGTAAAACGTTCATACCGGCATGCAATTATAAAAGCGCATAGTTTTGGTCGTCACAACTGTTGGATCAATGCTAATCTAGCATTAGCACTGGAAACAAACTGACATTCGCGACAGCTGATTACGTTGGAAACATTCCTCATTTGTAGTCGTGTTACTATTACATCAATTTTTAAAAGTGAAAGAGGTGATAAATGTACCTGTGATACGCCCTTCCATCTCAGGTTGTTCTTCCTCAGGAACGGTGTTTTATCAAACTTCCCCCTCTTTTAAGTAGATTTGGTAGACATGCACATCAAACAAACAAAATAAAATCGCGAAGGAACTTTCTCATTTTAGATGCGATGGAATTACTGTATTAAAAAGAAAAAATATTGACCTCACTGTGCAGAGGATTATTGCCACAACAAAATGCATACATTATCATGTCTACGTCTTTCACGTTGAACTCTCACAGTCAACCACATGAGACAAATAAAATATTCAAATTGCACACTTGTAACCTCACGAGACAGAGAAAAAAAAAGTCTCTATGTTGCATATACATATTCTTTGTACAATAGAAACCATCTCCAAAACAATTCTTCCGTCACATGAACTCGGCTTGTGTAAAAAGTAAGGCAATAAAGCAGATACTCTCAAGCCACCAAAACAGTCGCGTGGCTACTACGAGATCAGGTTCTTATTCAACCGCTTTGCAAACCAGGGAGTAATAGAGCTACACTGAAAGGATATTAAAAAAAAAAAAAAAAACGTCGGGGCATTTTGTTGCGTTTTTCTGGGCAAAAAGTTCCCATGAAAATGAAGTTTTCATTCATTTTAATATGCCACGATTAAACGTAAGAAAACTACACAAGTGCATTCTCAAAATCTTTTTTTTTCCTTGAAAGACTAAAAATCTGAAATGATTTTTTTTTAAAATCCCAAAATATAAAACCATCTTCCTTCAATGTGCATCTACGAATCTCAGAAAATACATATTTTTTTTCCCTCCTAAATTATCATATTTGACCTCTTTTCTGCATGGCCCTAATACTCCTTTGTACTTTTTCAAGTGTGTCACAGAAAGAAAAAAAAAAGAAGTTATTCTTTGTGCTTCAGAGAAGGTTCACCATAAAAAAAAAAAACATTTGATGCTCAGCTGATTGCATAGCTTGACTTATTTTTTTTCTTCCTAGCAACAAATCCAGCATTCCGGATTGTAAAAGCATCACGGGAGAGAAAATTATTTTGCACACTTTCCAAAACATAAATAGGTGTCATTATATTACAGCACCGTCCAGTTCTGGATCAGAAATATAATACATTCATCAGAAGTAAAAACCTTGTACGCACAAACCCCCCAATGCCCCCCCCCCCCCACCTCCCATCAAAAAATGTTATAAACACACCAGTTATAAATATTCCCTCCCTCTTTTGGTTATTGGTCCCTCCACATGCCGCCACCCCATATCTTTGTTGTGCATTTCTAAAGCGCTTTTGGTCCCGGGTGTCAATCAAATCACGCTCGTTTTTTTTTTTTTTTTTTTTGATTGTATCAACGCAAATGGGTGCGACGCAAATTTAACTCATGAAAGGAAAAAAAAAAAAAAACTATGATGCCAGAATAACTTCAACACATTTATGAGGATAAAATGTAATATTCTGGGGAACAAAAAAAAAAGACAAGTATTGAAAATATAGTTGCATCAAGAAAATAAGGTGCAAAATTCTGACAATTCAACAGTATTTTGGAGGAGGAAAATGATTTATAATCTCAATGATGTTTTCCGGGGGAGGATATTTAACTATCCTCCCGATTTTTTTTTTACCTTCATCCATGCCTCATAAATACACACAAACAAGTGCATATCTCAGCATGATACGTGCAACTGGTTGCCCCATGACAAGTTTGAACAACTGCGAAGCAAAAAAAAAAAAGGTTGGGCTTGAGGAAGTTCAAAACGTAGCCGGCGATCGTCGTGATTAAGCGGTCGGGACTTCGCCTCGCTGGGGCTGTAAAGTGTCATCAGTAGACGGAACGGAGAAGCGTACTCACAGGCCTGAAGTCTGGGCTTGAGCCTGACCTTGAGGGTGACGACCGGCGGGCTGGGACGCCGCCTCGCAGTCGCCGGCGCCCTGCTCGGGCCCCCGCGCGTACATGAGCACCAGCGCGACGGTGGCGAAGGTGGCGGCGTTGACGGGGAAAGCGCGGAGCAGTGTGGAGGTGAGCCCCCGCGTGAACACCACGTAGCCCTCCTTGCGCACGCTCTGCCGCACGCAGTCGGCGATGCCGCCGTACTGGTTGACGCCGCCCACGCCGTCCGCCTGCAGCCGCGACTTGATCACGTCCACCGGGTAGGTGGAGAGCCACGAGGCCATGCCCGCCAAGCCGCCGGCGAACAGCAGCTTGGGGATCAGGTAGCGGTCGTCGGGCTCGCAGCCCAGCTGCCTCGTCAGCACGTCGTACGCCAGGAAGTAGATCCCGAAACCCGGCGTCTCGCGGACAAAGGTGGTCACCATGCCCCTGTTGATGCCCCGCACGCCCTCGCGGCGATAGATGCGCAACAGGCAGTCCACGGAGTTCTTGTACATCTTCCGGGAGGACTTTTTCTCACCCGAGCCCTGCATCTGCATACGCGTCTTTGCCAGCTCCATCGGGCAGCAGATGACGCACTGTATGGCGCCCGCCGCCGCGCCCGCCAAGAACTGGTTGGTGGGCGTGTCCCGGCCCAGCATGCGCATGGCGTTGCCCTGCACGCCGAACACGATAGCGTTGATGAAGGTCAGGCCCATCATGGGGGAGCCGATGCCTTTGTACAAACCAAACATCTGGAAAGAGGCACGGAGGAGGCGCTTCAATACGACTTCTGCGGTATTTCAGGTCAAAGAATAAGGGAGTGTCGTCAATACGTACCGACTCCTGGCGAATGATTGATTGGAAGCAGTGAAAGGTGCCGCGGTACAGAGGCTTACTAGCATTCTGGACCTGCAGTCTGACCTGGGGGGGAAACACACAACCGCATTTTGTAGCCACACTGACGACCGCCATTTCCTGCGTCAGTGAGGTGGCATGTCACGCCATTTGGCTGCGTGGACGCATTACGCTAGTTTGTACACTTCTGTTCACGAAAGAAAACCCCAACAATGGTCACTGAAATCACTTGAAGCTAAATAAAAAGTCAAAACAACTACAAATGTACCGAAAATGAACACTGTCCCTACCGTGAAGCTTGGAGGACGCTTGCGTATGTTCTGGGGCTGCTTTGCTCCATCAGGCACAGGCAAGTGTCTTGAATCTGTGCAGGGTACAATAAAATCTCAAGAATATCAAAATTGTCTCAATATTTCGCGGCTGTACAAGCCACATTTTTTTTCCTTTTAAAGATTCTGTTGAACCACAATTTAACCTATTTCAGTGACCTTTGTGGATTTCTTTTTTCTCATCAACCGAAGAGTACAAACATTCCCCCCCGCCCACCAAATATGTAAATTGGTGTTAAAGTGTTCTTTCCTACCTTCACTGTGTCAAATGGGTGACCAACTAAAACTCCAGCAGCACCTGAGGACAAACCACAAACGAGGCATTCAAAATATGTGAATTTGTTCCAGCGCGATACACACCATCAATCTTGTTGACTCGACATCGAGCGCGGCTGGTATGTTGCAAAGCGAGGCCTGAAAACAAAGAGAGGTTTTTCCTGCCAACAATTGAAAACAGATTCCCCTCAAAAATCTGAGAATTGGCAAATGGCGGAGACCAAGTATGCTGGGTTCACTTGAGGTCACATTTGGACTATTTTTAAAATGTTTTTTTTTTTTTTGTACTCAATGAGCAAACATATTTTTACTTACCCCGGTACATTTTTTTTTCCTAAGAAAAAAAAAAATCACAATTTTTTTTCTTAAAAAAAAAAAAAATCATCCAATAACTTTTTCCTTGCAATGTTTTTTAATGGGTTTTAAAAATAATGTAAGATTAAGACTACAGAAAAACCAAATAAAACCTTTTTTCTCATTTTTTTTTCATCCCCACGAGTATGATCATGAATGATATTTGAAGATTTTAAGTCTTATTTTACTCAAGAAGCAAATAACCTTTTCACGTTACGATCAAGACTCTCGTTCTAAAAAATGAAATGCACACTCAACTTTTAAGTTGACTGACATGTAGCGAAATTATGATATCATCATCTTTCTGAGTGACGACAGGCACGCTGTTAGGTCACCTGGCCCTTAACTGAGGTCATTTCTGTCACGAGCCACCTGAGTCTCGTACGGAGTCTGCAACCAGTACACAAGCACCTTCACAGCGGATAAAAATAGGGCGTGACATTCTCTTCCCACGCGTGACTAAAAGGCAACTCAAGGGCACGAGATTTAAAAAAAAAAAAAAATCGAGACAGGTCAAGTGAAAGTAACAAAAACAGGAGTGATTTAACGCTTTCATACACCAATAAAGATAACCTGCAACCTGATAACCTGATAAGCTGTCCACTGTAGTAACCGCTGTCCCTGAGAGGGTTGAGGAGGGACACCAATCTTAAAACTTTCCACTCGAAAGAGACGAAGGGCGGTTTGCATCGAAAACCTGCGGCGGTTGCCGTCCTCAGTTGTAAACAAACGTCTGAAAGCTAATCCCCACGTAAGCACCTGCTTGACCACATGACCTGTTTGTAAAGAGAGCGCCAGGAAAAGAACACAAGCATGTGTGTGTGTGTGTGTGTGTGTGTGTTGACTCAAATGACGCCGGCCGGCCATTGATCTCAATCAACTACTACTAGCGTGTGCGTCACGGACACAAGAGAGGTCACCCAAAAAAAAAAAGTGTTTTTAAAATACACGACAGAGGCTCCCTGCGTGTTTAAGTAGCAGTTTGAAGTTTTAGAACTACAATGACACCTATGCTAGTTTCTTCTAGCCAGCCTATGGCGTTTCATATTAAATGTTAGCATTAAGCTAGCAATTCAATATGATAATTTGGTTGAACATTCACCTTTTAAAAACAAAAAAAAGGCAACATTTATAGCTGATGTTGTTTTTGGCCCACCACAACACAGTTACATGAGAATGTTGGCAAGCACGTGCCCCAGCAGTGTACTGTCGACAAAGCCCGCCATTGGTCAGAATAGGGGTGTGTGTGTGCATACCCATTCCTATCATCCGTGTCATGTGTGTGGAAACTTCACACACCCGCCGGTAGTTGACAAGCTCAACTGCTCATTTTGGTCGCACCTCAAGCGGAACAACACGGGCTTAAGGAGGGCTTAACCTTCACGAAACGTCATTCGTTCTCCTTGTTTGCCGCGTAATGGTGGCCCAACAGCTAATGATTGCAATTACAATCTCTAGTCAAAAGTAATGACACAAATCCACCCACCCCCCCCCCCAAAAAAATTGAAAATTGTGAGATAAGGAAGTGATGTTAAAAGAAAAAAAAAACATTGTTAAGTAAGAAGAGGAAATGCAGGAAAACCAAGGTTACGACAATATTGCGACATTAGGAGATTAAATCGAAGTTACAGTACAAGAATAAAGTTGCAATGTTACGAGAATAAAGCGATGTCATAAAGAATTTCAAAGGCACAAGCCAAATCTGAATGATACGATATGAAGTGGCGGCGTTACGAGGAAAAAAAATTGTATAGTTGAAAAAACGGCAATGTTTACGCGACAGAGAAAGAGATTTTTTTTTCTTTCTACAACATTAGTCATTTGCACTTGATATTCCAAATCTATTTTGTAAAATGAGGATTTTTTTTCTCATAACAAGCAACCTAAAATTACAACCTAAAATTACATCATATCCAAACAACATTTTTCTTGTAATATTCTGAATTTACATTAAATTGCTACTTTTTTCCCTCATATTTGTTGGGGGAAAAAAATGACCTCTCCCTTGTGATCCGCCTTGATTTTCGCATAATACATTCTCTTGACCCTATTTAAACTATTTCCGAGCCGCATTAGACACTTCAAGGGTGATCTCTAGATGTAAACAAACAAAACCAATAAAAGCAAAGTTAACCTCAAAACGCGTTTGCCAATCAAAATGTAGACGCGGCTGCTTAAATCGAAACTGATTGAATTGTTCAATGAGCGTCTTGGCAAACACCAGTGATTTTCCATTCCAGCAGACATTTCACGGACCTTCAGTGTCCCATGACCATCCACAAACCACCCAGAAGTGCATGAAACTAAACTCGGCGTTGCTCTCGTGATTTTTAATCTAAAAACCTGCACGCAGCTCCACTGTGCAGACTCTGGAGTGACGGCTCAGGAGCGATCTCGATACGCTTAATCGTGCCCGCGGATCGACTTTGAATTTGCATTTAGTCGTAATCAGAACGCAGAGTTGCATCACTTTATCAAACGGGAAGGGGTAGGGGGGAAACCGCACTTACCACCGATGCAGCCAGCCACAAAGTCCATCACCGCTCAACACCGAGTCACCTGCCCGCGTTTGAATGATTCCCCACTCTATGCAAAACACGTTAATCTCGCTTCTTTTCCACACCCACTTAATCGATTTGCCTGACGCCCAGGCGCGTAGTGACGGCTGTAATCTGTTTGATGAACTAATGGAAGCGACGTTTAAGCGAGCACTTGGCGAGCCTCTTCCTTTCCTCCCTGTTGGCCTGCGTGTCACGTTTGGCGACTAATTTGTAAATCTTTATGCTAATACAAGCACCACGTGGCCTTTTCGTCCTCACGGAAGCGCGCTGAACAGCTTTGTGTGCTTGCTTCACAGAAGTTGCCTTGGAACAGTGGGCGTCATAGGAAGTCAACTCGCGAGGGGAGGGGTTTGGCAGCTTTTTGACCAATCCGAGGTCGGGAACGGAGCCGACACCCGCTTGTACCAATGTTTATGTCCCATTATTGGCTAACACGGGGAGTGGTGGGGAGGGGCTCCAAAGGTTTGAATTACTTCAGGGTGGGGTTTGGTGGGTTCCTGACCATTAAAAGGGCTGGAATGAAGTCAACACCTGAGCGTATCGACCGTTCTCGCCTGCGATTGGCTAATACCGGGAAATGGCTCATGGCTCTCAACAGCGTCACGGCACGAGCAACGTTTATCGAGATTCCGAAAAAATACACGTGGCAGTCGCTGTGTGTTATAATACTCCACAAAATCATCTGTCAACTTTTTTCAATAGTATGCAGTTTTCAGAACGTAACCGGAAAGAACATAGACCGGCGTCGTAGACCAATCAGCGTATGGTAATAACGCTGCCATTTTGTTGTGTACACCCTTCACGCCTGCCATCGACCAACCCGGGGGGAGGGAAGGGGAGTGGTCTTAAATTATGTCACGTGGGGATTTACATATGTGAAACGTTTCGAGAAAACACTTTAAATTACTAGCAATTTCTTTGACGTGCGGTCAAAGCCGGAAATTGTGATGACGTTTGGCTCACAGCCACTGACAGCATCTCTCGTTTTATTTATCTATTTGTCACGAACAAGTCTCTTCCCGCACTCCATCCATCCATCCCGAGGACGTTACATAACAGTTACTCGTGCAAGGAAGTCAGCGAATGCAGTGCGAGGCAACAGCAGCGCCGGTGACAAGGAGAATGGCCATATGCTCGGACATAATTTCACGCCGGGTTCTATTTACATGCTATTAGGATGCACGTCGCCGATTTCGTCTCCGGCTCGTTGGCAGGTAACTGAAAACTGACGAAGCTGAAAACAACATTGTGGCTACTACATTTTTTTGACGGTATTTGTGTGTTTGAACTAATACCGACATCGTACGGGCTGAAATTAGATATCAGTGAACATGTAGGTAATAAACAACGGATAGCCACTCACTCTCGCTACGTGTATTCTCTCATTCTTCAGAGGGAACATACCCGGCAAACCGGTTATAAACCAAGTTTTAAACTGAACCGTACGGCTTCCGTAGTATTTTCTTCAGGGGCGTAGCTAGCCATTGAGGTGCCCTTCACATTCACAAGAGAGTAACTGTAATTCTTCACGTAGTGTACTTTAATCTAATGTTGACAAAACGTGAGTGAGTTTAAAAAAAAAAATGTAACAATTCTATCACGGCATAAATTATTAGTTGTATATCAATCTTTAATCAGATATTTTAATCTTAATTGTTATCATTGACCACAAAAAAGTATACATTTGACAACATTCTCCTATTTCTTGAGCTTGCTTAAATCCTTAAAAGGATTAACTCGCAAGCAAATCCCAGCAGCGGTTTTGAGGTTACGAAGTTGTTAAAAGTTGTAAAGTTATGAGAATGAAGTGACGTTACAAGAATAACATCACAAAGTTCCAAGAATAAAGTTGCGATGTTCCATAACGAAAGATGTATGGTTGAGAGACTAAAAGCTGCCGAGTTATAAGAGTGAATAGGGGTTACAAGAAAGTCAATGTTATGAGAATAAATCCGATTGCGGAGAAAATAAGCAATGTTAGGCAATCGGTTACGAGGTGTGTGTGTGTGTGTGTGTGTGTGTGTGTATGTGTGGGTCCTTGCTTTCCTTTCTTTGCGCAGGGGCCTGTGGCCTGGCTGTGGGATACCCTCTGGACACCGTGAAGGTGACGGTTTCAATTTTTATATTTTTTAATTTGCAAATATGATTGGAAATTCCATGTAAAAAGTCAGCACTCATCTACTTCCATTCTCCAGGTCCGGATCCAAACCCAAAGACAGTTTACGGGAATATGGCAATGTGTCGCCACCACGTTTTCCAAAGAAGGGGTGAGAATATATGCGCATGGCCTCTTCATTAGGAACACAATCCGAGCATTAATTTGGCAGTATTTCGACGAGAGTGGGTGTTGCAATGGCGTCGAACAGTAGTTAGAAGTTTGAGCTGATCATTTTTATTGCGCTTGATTTAATTCATGCTTTGTCTTGGGGTTTGATTTAAATCATGTTTTTTTGGGGGTTTTTTACTTTGGTTTCCATTACAATTTTGTTGAACCCCCCCAGCCCTTCCTCTATTATGGCACACCTGCAGATGGAATGTGTTGGTGCCTTATGGCTTAAAGCAGGAATGTTGCCCCCCAGGTATTTTTTTTTTAACCCCCTAAATCCATACTGTGCTCGCCTTGTAGGAGCGAGGGTTGTCGCCCCCCCCCCCCATGTGTTTTCTTTTAATTGGCGCAAACGGGGCGCTGTCAAAAAAAAAAAAAAAAGAGGCGACCTAGCGGCATCAGATATTTTGCAGGATTACGCAAATTCTACATGAGCATTTCTATTAATGCTTGTAGAGGGATAAGACAAGACAAGGAAGAGGCCTTACGATTTCCGTGCAGATGGAGGAAATTACTGTTGGTCCGCTTGCAGTGGGGCCACATTGTCACGGATGTGACCCATCCGTGACAAGTGAAAATCTGTAAAAGAGAGATCAAACATACTTTAACCCTTTCAGGGACGGCCGTCGGTTACTCCAGTGGGCATCTTATCATGTTGTCAAGCTACAGTGTGCATGAAAGGGTTAAAAAGACTTTAAAAAAAAAAAAAAACATACCAATGTACAATATTTTCCATGATGACATCAGGTGCACGGCTTCTTCAAAGGCATGGCGCTGCCGATGACGACGATCTCCATCACGTCGTCGGTGGCGTTCGGGACCTACCGAAACTGTCTGCAGTGTCTGAAGCAGGCGCGAGGGACTGTCCACGTCCCCAGTACCAAGCCGGAGATCTTCCTTTCAGGACTGGTTGGCGGAATAACGCAGGTACCGAAAAAACAAACAAATCACCATCACCATCATCTGCAACACCGCACAAGGTCATAGCATAGCTTGGAAGCTACATACTCGTCACTGTTGACTGTTTCATCTTAGTCCATCCTTCCATTTTCTATTACACGTTCCCCATCTGCGCCATCATCTGCGTCACACAGGCTACAGAACATGGATGAATGGATCATAATAATATCCTAAAGTGACACACATACTTCGCTTTTCTTGCCAAGGTGTTGTTTGTAGCGCCCGGTGACATCGTCAAAGTGCGCCTCCAGTGTCAGACAGAGTCGATGCGGCGAGGGAGCAAACCCAAGTACCGCGGACCAGTCCACTGTCTGCTGAGCATCCTCAAGGAGGAAGGCCCGCGGGGGCTGTACCGGGGAGCCCTGCCACTGGCGCTAAGGGACGGGCCCGGGTTCGGCATGTACTTTCTGACCTACAACACCATTTGCGAATTGCTGAGCGAGAGCAGAACGGAGAAGCCAGGTGAAGGGCGACACTCGATGACAGACTTTTTCCCTACAAACTAGGTTATATCACCCAGCGCTAGCTTGACCGCAATAACGTTTGTCTTGTCTTCTAGCCTGGAGCGCAGTGATGTTGGCCGGGGGCTTTGCGGGAACGGTGGCGTGGTCCATGAGCACGCCGATGGACGTGATTAAGGCCCGCCTGCAGGTGGACGGCTCACGGGAGACGCGGCGATACAGGGGGTTGGTCCACTGCATCGCAGAGACCACGCGCACCGAGGGAGCGGGCGTCTTTTTCCGGAGTCTGGGAATCAACTGCCTACGCGCTTTCCCCGTCAACCTGGTGGTGTTTGTCACCTACGAGCTCCTCACTGGCCTTCTGCAGGCTAAACCGGACAGCGCCGACACCCCTCGGGTGGGCTTGGAATGACAGCAGGCATCCTGTTGATTTTGGGGGTAACAACATTAGTGAAAAGGGACACTTGGAAGAAGCTCCAAACAAAAGTCAAGCGCACAACACGTTCATTGGAGTTTCTTTAGGGAAATCGCGCCCCCTTGTGGAGGGCTGTAGAATCGCTGGCGTTGTTTTTTTTTTTTGTCATTTTTGCTCAAACAGATTTGACGGTCAAAGTAATAACATTTTTAAGGTGTCATCCATGCCATGTTTATGATTAAATGTATATTTTGTGTTTGCATGCACGATTGCCTCAGATATTTATACTTGTCAGGCCGTAAACAAAGACCCACCAGAACAAACCCACGTTTGAATACATTGCATAAGTGGACATGGTGAGACAACCTTCAAGAAAAAACAACCCTCAAATACTTTTAACGGTTATTTACAAGAGGCGTCTCGTGTTTTTCAACGCCTCTCAAAACGTGTTTATCGCTTTCTGATGATCTCACGCATCAATTACGCCGACTTTAACGGCCATTACAGAGCAAGTAATGAACCTTGCTAGAAATTCCACGAATCTGACTTGTTACTGCGAAGCAATGAAAAAAAATTCTCAATGTCGCCTTTTGTTAGCTGCTTTTGATTCAAAACCTGCGTGTCATTTGGCCCGGGGGCAACAACGGGGAAATAATCATGCCAAAAAAAAAAAACGGCAGTGGATTCCATTGTACTTCCTTAGTTTACACACTCAACTGTCGAGGGGAGCAGAAGTCTATTTGAAAGAGGCGTCTATTGATAATTATGCAAATACAAGAAAGTGTAATCTCGCCGTTTTGCTGATTTTTTTTTTTTTTGTACAGTGAATAACCCCAGCGTTGTTCTAAAACTCATTTTCCGTATTCTGGGCGTACTGCAATTCTGTTCTTGACCACTAGATGACGGCACACAACTTACTCGAGACCGTGTAAATTTGTAAGAAAGAAAAAGAGCTAAAAGCCAGAATTTTTTTAATGATTATGGTTATCGAGTCATGATTATGCTGTGCAACTGAACAATATTCCATTTTTAAAAATTCCTATTCCATAATATACTGCAATAACTGTCCCGCGGGAATGTTCTTGACAAAATGTAAATGATTCGGACAAATTGTTCTGGAAGTCAATTTCTCCAAGTTGGCAGCTTTGCTGACTGCGGGGGTGGTCTGACGGATAAATAGCGCAATGGAGGGGGAAGTTCTGTTTCGTAAATAAGTTCCCTGTGCAGTATCGAAGATGGATTGGCAATTGGCGCTGCGGGCAACCCTAGAAGGGGCTGAAAATGGAGCGCATTCTTTCCACAGTTTCTACGATCTTACATCATGCCCTTTCACTTGATTTAAAGTGCAGTATACTGTATATATAAATGCATATAAAGTCATATAGCTAAACTAATAATGTTCCACAAATACATAAAAAAACATGCTTATGATGTCATAAAAACTCCACTGGTGGCATTGTTATGGGTTCAGTGGCTACATGAGATCATTACCATTCACAGCAGCACGCTGACATCACGTCTTGACATTATAGCTACACGGAGAGCACCAGCTGTGGAGAAATAAAAAAAAAAGTGATAAAACGCGCTGATAATGACCGCGCCGAGCAAGCATGTGAACAAGTTCACCGCGTCGGTCTTTCTGCCCTGTCCGCATCGCGTCTGCGCACCGTCCGTCCTTTCGTAACGCTCATAACACTCGGGGCCCCCCTTTTTTCGCGCCGATTGCTGTCTGGGCTATTTTGGGACGTCTGCGCTCTCACGGCGGTGACGTGTGCTGCTGGGTAAAATATTTGCAGCAGCTCAGGCGACCCTGGGCCCCAGCGGAAGCCTCAATCGGCAGGGGGGAAATGGATGGAAGATGAGAGAGCAGACGGGAGAATATTAGTCAGCGAAGGATGTTATGTCGGAAAAGGCGCGATGACGCGGGTATCAATGAACAAAAAGTGGTATTAAAGATGATATTTTGCAGACAAAGATAATCTGAAGCGGGAATGCCCCGCCTATTGGCGGTTTCGTTTCAGTATACTGTACTGTACACCCCCCCCCCCAATTTGTGCTCGTTCTGTAGTGATCCAACATGCCACTAGGCGGCGCTCAACCCCGCCCACATAGGAATTGGTCTCGAGGAAATGTTGAAACGATACATCTCGCAAGATTGAATATCAGGCCTGAATGCAAAATTATTCAAGACAGACCAGAGCTGTTACAACCAGTCTTTGCGTAGGAAGCAAAGAAGACACCAGACGATTGAGCGCAAGGATGAATTTGGAGACTACCGAAGAAGGGAACCTTGAGAGACTGTGAACCATTGTTTGTACTAATACACAAGGTCAAGTCATCATCAGATGCCCTTGAGATACAATAGGTCAGCAGCAAGCAAGTATTAAGAAAGAACAGCGGATGCTGAGACCAGAAGGACATTAACTCTTTTATGCACCAATAATGATAACTTGTAACCTGATAACATGATAGGCTGTCCCTGAAAGGGTTAATGAGCAACGCACATAGCGGCAAGGGCAGCTGTCCATGCAATTTACAGATATGGAGAAAGCCTTTTGATAGCCTCCATAGGAATCCCCTATAGAGGATTCGTCACGCATACTGAGTACCAACTGAGCTCATGCTCATTATGTATTTCGCATGCACTGCAGGCAAGTGCACCACACTTTTTTTTTTTTGAAGTGAAAACGAGCATAGGACAGAATTGATGACCATGGCGATGTTTGGCATCAGAGTTGACTGAGCGGCGAGACAAATGACTTGAAGACCCACCAAGAGGACATAGATCGAACAACCGCAGAGGAGACAAAGAGAATCGACCTCTTCACCAGATGATGACAAAAATCAACGGAGACAGAGACGACAGCAGACATCGAGGGTACAACTGCTCAGGAGAAGACGACCACGTCTCAAGGGCAGCATTTAAAAAAAAAAAAAAAGAGCCGTTTAAGTCAGGCACACAAAAGTCACCTCAAGCCATAAGTCGGAGGACCCAATTAAGTGTAGAACTGGACTGCGCTTGTGAATCCTTCCGGTGTGTGTATCTGTGTGTGTTCGCTGGTGACCTGGCTCAAGTGTTGGCTGGTTAGGAAAATAAAAAAAACACTTGAACAAAAGTCGTGTTGTTGTTTGAGCTTATTTGAGGACATCTTAAAGGAGGTCTCACCGCTTGATGTGTTGAGTTACGCAAACTGGGTAAGTCGCGCTTAATAGGTGACCGTGTACATTCTGTATGTCTCCGTGCTAGATTAGGGATTTATGCTCAACATGCACAGTCTTAGCCGCCTATGCGGCGCGACCTTTTACCTCTGCTGCTTACACAGCAACGTGTCGTGCGGGGAGTGAGTGTGTGTGTGTGTGTGTGTGTGTGTGTGTGTGTATCATTCTACAAGTATAATCTAGTTGTTCTCTCAATTGGTTTTCGACAGTGTTGGTCATCTTGAGCACAGGGACCACTTTCCGAATTATTTTGTGGGGTCTTCAAAATCGCAATGTGTGGAGGCCGCTGCCTTAGTCGCCGAGCACCAGGTAGCAGTCTGCCTTGGGAGAGACCCATTCAAGTGGGCGTCAGTCCACCCCGGTGAGCCCCCATTGAGCTTCCTTTACAAAAGAAGCCTTGTGTTCGCAAGCTTTTGTCTTTGCGCCGGCGTAGCTTCAAACCGTCCGTTTGACGCCGACCTCCCCTTGACATCAAAATAATACTCGCGGCCCAATTAATTGCGTAACCTATCAGATCGGCCGGTTGTGTTGTCGGCTTCGCCGCGACGCTCAATTGCGCAAGGCCGCTATATTTGCATTAATGCGGTCCGTCATTCCCATGGATGGGGAGTGCGGTCCAGCCCCGGCGTCATAGCCGTGTTTGTCCAACAACACCAGCCTACTTTATAATTGACGGGGCGGAAGGCCAACTTTTTTGTCCACAACAAACAAACAATGTTGTTCTCATGGCTTGCGAAGCATTGAATTTGACATATGGGGAATGCGGTGGGTGTTGGCCAGAATAATGGCTACGAACATTGCCTCCAAGGGGCTCTGGACGGTTGCATAATAGCGCTGGTTGGTGGGGATGTCCAACGGTTTATCCATGAAACCATAAAGATACTTTATCAATGGTGGAAATCAGCTTTTTTTTGGAAACCTTGGACATGTTGACGTTCATGGGACACGCTAACTTTCAAAAGTCGTAAAAAAAAAAAAAATATATATATATATACACATATAAAAAATCACAATAATAATAAATTAAAATTGATTTTTGAAGTCAGTTAGTTTTAAGAATTTTATTTTTCGAAAATGCTCTTTTTAGTTTTTGATTTAGTTTTTTATTTATTTATTTGTTTTTTAATATCAACTCAAGTCAAGCAGTCGAATCAGGTCTTGTCATTTTACTCAAGCGTGAGTACATGATCACAACCGGTTTTCATTCACACACTAACACAGTTTGCTTCCAGTAAAGTTCACGTCAGGTCTCGAACGCACGCAGGAGCCCAACGTCTGCCCCGCCTGTGCGCTAGTTATGGTAGCAAAGAGTAAACAGGTCACCCAAGCAAGTGTTCCAGCTTGTACAAAAGGCTGGACACAGCAGGCTAGCATCACAGAACCCCCCGTGCTGGTATTCTCTGGATGTCAGCAAACAGTTGTAAACGCTCCAAATGACAAAAAAAAAAAAAAAAAAAAGCTGCCCTACTTAAAGTCTTTTGTGGCAAAAAGGGGTTCCAACTGTCGCTGGAGTTTGGGATGAAGTATCTCCCCGCTGATGCCATTGTGGGGTCATGAGAACAAACGCAGGGGCCTTATTAAGCCTAATTGTCAGCATCCATCTGGAGAGCTGGCGCGGCCTCACGACAAATAGCAACACTCAATGACTTTGAGCAAATTCGTTTCTCTTGGGCTTCTTTGCGTGACGCCACCCTCGACGAGCCTCAACCATCCCCGCTGACCTGCTACAACCCAGGCGCCCGTCGGCCAAACGCTGCAAGACTACACCGAATTTTGATTAGTCCACGAGTGGGGAAAAAAAAAAAGGGCCTCATTAGGAAAGAAAGAAGGTCGCGTTTGGAAGCAAACGCAAAATGGACGATAATGGCGTTAACGTCATCCGTTACGTATCTATAAATGAACATCGGATGGCCGATCCGGTCGTCCGTCCGTCCGTCTATTATCCAACATCCATTTAGCCCTCCAAGCGGCCATCACTTCATCATTTATCATTCTTATCCAGTCATTAACGGCCACTCTCTTATCCTTCCATCCGACCCTCTCCCTACTCTACGATTATAATTTACAACACCAAAGGGTGTCATTGGGGGAGGAACAAAAAGTCGACAGTAAATGGCAACGCCCTTTTCGAGACACTCATCCGTGTACATTTGTAATCCGCGCTCGTACATCTGGACCGACAGCGTGGACCAGACCCACCGGGGCCGGCCTCAACGTCTCTCTTTCCCAAGACAAACGGCCGAGTGGCTTGACTCAGGAGCCCGAACGGAAAGCCGCGTAGTGCATTGTAATTGCAATTAGTCACAAAGTGAACGTCTGAGTGGAAAATGCCACTCGGTTTCTTTTCGGATTAGTCCAAATGCATCTCATTAAACACTCCAGCAAGCGATTGGCCCCCCCGGTGGGGTCGTGAGGTGCAAACACAACAATGCGGCTCGCTGTACGTTGCGCTTTGCGTTAACAGTGACGGTGACAATGAAAGGGCAGAAAAGCGGTTTTGCTATTTATTTTAACTGATTGAAATCTACCCTTCAAGATAGTTCGCGGCGATAATAAAACACAATTGAGGCTCTAAGATTGGAAGGAGCGTGAAACCGTTTAATGGAGTCAGTAACTGGAACAAGTTTAGATCAATGGGCAATCCGAACGCAAGCCGATTACGTTGATTTTTGATCCGCAAGCAGTCCCGGCACGGAAACATGCCTTATACATCTCGGATAAGTTCCCGGGATGCAAATATTTAGACATATACAGCGTGGCTGAGGGAAATAACTCAACTCCGGGGAGATTATTGGGTATTACTGTAAATCCGGTTCATTATAAAAGTACGAAAGTGGCATTTTGAATCACAATTTAGGGATTTGCGCTTTGCATTAGCTGAGCACGGTGGTGCGTCGTTGGGCGATCCGTTCAATGCGTGCGTGCTGCCGTGACGCAACGGCACGCTTGTGGCAGCTGCCGACTAGATTTGAAAAACGTTCAATTCCGGCGCGGAGCGGCACTTGATGACGGACGCGGCATCCAATCGGAGAGGGGGTGGCGCCGTGCTTTTTAGAGTGGCGACAGCAAAAGATTTAGGTGGATTTTTAACTTGTACAGAGAAAATGGAGGGAAAAAAAAATTCTAAATGCGGTGTGCTGAGCTCTGGGACACAAGGCAAATGTGGACTCACTGCTTTGGATGCAATGGGGAAAAAAAAGCATCGGATTTTACTTTATTCTATTATAAATATTAGCCTAACATTAAATACAGCATTAGCAAACATGCTTAAAACTTATACTACATTTTGGCCTCCTCCTCCTCACTCCATTGCAACACTGACGAATACGTATTTGCTGAGCGGCGGCCTACTTTATGTCCTAACTGGCAAAAAAAAAAAAAAAAAAGGCACCGGGTCACTTCCCGTTTGGTCACTTAGCAACCACTGCCAAATATGGGCAAGCTCTGTTGCCATCCCCGCAGTATCCTTTCGTGCTTTCCCGGCGAAGGATGCCGTAAAGAACAAATGCCTAAGTTCATTAAAGCACAAAAAAAAAAAAAAAAAAAGAACGTCGGTGAGTCATGTGTTCTCATCGGGATCACATCAGTCCAGCGAATTTGCCTTTCTTGTTAGTTTCATGTAAATACAAGGGAGAAGCTTCAGTCAATAAACTTAATATCTTTACTCTCGCTGTAATATTACCGCCCGTCCGTTAGCGTGGCCGAAACTGCCAACGTTGGCGAATAATTCATGAGACAGATCCAGCGAGAAAATGGTTCGCATAGCTTCAGCGCTCAAGCCGAACCAAAGGCGGCGCGTCGGTGAGTTATGAGAGTGTTTGGTGCGCCAAGAGGCGGGGAAAGAGGGGAGGCGGGAAAGGTGAACCGAGGACAGGATATGAGAAGGAGAGAGTGTACTAGAGGACAGGGCACGGGCAGGGCAAAGAAAGGCAAAAGAAACGAGATCGGGGAGCAAAAACGAAAACATTGAGGAAGGAAGGAAGGAAGGAAGGAAGGAAGGAAGGGCACGTTTGCGCCATGGCCGACGTCCAAGCAAGTGCTGAATTGTATTTCTTGGGCAGTCACACAAGTACAGAAACCTTGCAGTCGTAGGTTTGACCGAATGATACAGTGGAAGCCTGCGGGACCATCTTTGCGCTTTAAACGATGGGAACCAAGCTATCGTGCAGTGAGTGCCTGGAGCGACACACGATCGCCGAGCCCCAAGGACAGCATTCGTGGAAACGTCTCAAAGGACGACTACGAGAAAGAGCTGACGAAGATCCAATATCCCGCTTCCACTCAACGACTTGGAAGGAGATTTTTACGACTCCCAGTGAGGCTCCTGCTTGTCTGACGCGGGACGATGGGCTGCCCGCCTGCCTGCCCGCCCGCCCGCGGTGGGTCAAACGAGGCTGGGGGTTTAAAACCAGGTGGTACACAAACACCGGGTCAAGTGGCGCAACAAGGGAAAACGCCCCACCCCCCACCCACCCAACCCCACTTCCGAAAACTAGGACACGGCGCCCTCGTAAACATGACGGCAGCAGGACGAAGAAGTGTTGCAAAGGCGCGCGTGCTCATCGCATGAGTCACACTTCGAAAGCACCTGCTGCTCACAGCTGGAAAAGAACTACATATTCACACACACACACATACACCAGACGCAGGTGGAGGACTAAGTGGAAACATAACCTTAACCGCACACGTGGTGGCCATAAATCTACACCTAAGCCAAACCGTTTCCCTAAAGCGTACAACGCTAACCTTAAAGGCCCTGTGAATCGACACCGTGTAATACGGCGTTGTTAAATTCCAAATTTGACAAGCAAGCCCACGCGTGCTTTAGTAGCAAAGTATATTTCCACCGCCTCTCTGTGACAGAGGCGCACTCGGGGCCAACGACGAGGCACTCTAAAGGCAAGGAAAGCCAACTTTGTGAAGACTATTTCATACACAAGGCAACTCAATGTGCTTCACACAGCCAAAAGCGCGTGTGTGTGTGTGTGTGTGTGTGTGTGTGTGTGTGTGTGTGTGTGTGTGTGCAGCACTGTTCATGGCACCCTGAATATTCAATTAAAAATAGATTTGGCTTTTTACATCCTAATAGAGGTGCAACAACCAAAAGTCAGGAACAATTTTTCTCCATTTCCCGCCCCAAAAAATTGTTTGTCCTAATCTGATCGTCAGGGCACGCCTTTTGCATCAGCCACTGTAGGTGGCAACTTGGAGGAGCCCCCCCCTGCCCTCCTTCCCTTCATCAGATGCCTCCACTTACCGGTTGATAACGCTTGCGTAACGTCAACGCGCAAAGAAAATATGCGCGCTGGATTTGCCGATGCGCGGGGAGCAAGACGGGCGCGCCTTCACACAAAGCAGGACTAATGACGGCAGGACTGTGGAAGTCGCAGCTGCCTCTGTGGGGGGGGGTGCGCGCACGTGCACAGAGTCACAAACGCACTGACACAAATAACACAGTGCGTTTGAGGTCAGGCGTCATCGTGTGCACTTCCGTCCTAAAACGCCGCCAAACGGATTTGGGGTGTCGTGTCGACGTGTGACGCCGGAATCACATGATGAGGAGGATATTCACCTCACTGGCTTTCCAAAACTCATTCGGCGGCGCCTGGAAACAACGTGTGTGACCTCTCCTTCACCCTGCGAGGAAAATTCACTCAAATAAGCAGAAAGCGCAAATGAACGCTCATCATAAACTGTATTCCAAATTTTACCTGCTCATCTATCAAAGGATACATATTTTTATTTTAACAATTTTTTTCGTTACTTTTTTTTTCCCGCCGCGTCTTTCTGGCGAGTGGTGACAAGCGCCCCCCTACTGGCCAGGCTGCCACCGCCTTGTACACCAGTCCGACGTGAGAATGTGAAACTGGGACTTTGCCAACATTCATTCTTGCGACTCATCATGTTGACGCAATTTCGCTGTTTAAACAAGTCGAAAACAAGACTTTTTATCGCACAGGATTGGAAGTCGATTGATTCTTATCTGCTTTTACGTTTGACCCTCGGTAGCACACAAACAACCAGTGCTTCGCTTTCTGTTTGACGAGACGACGTCATCGGGTCCGTTTGAAGGAACACAAAGTGAGCAAACAGTACAACAACAAGGTGCGGGTCACATCACGCATGACGGCCGAGTGTGATAGCGCCACTTTGGCGAGTCCCAAGTATACGTGCGTGCGTGCGTGCGTGCGTGTGTGTGTCCTCTCATGATCCGAGCACGCGCTGACAGGGCTCCAGCAGAACGTGTCTCCACGTGCTCGTAATTACTCAAGAGGCTTATAAAAACACGCGTTACTTCCGCCGCCTTGAACGCAAACATGCCATTTTGCACGTCGCCGCTAATGACACGGCCTGTCATCTCAGTGAAGTCCACCAAGATGAATGTTCCTGCCAGTGTTTACCGATTTAAACGTATTTGTGACGACTCCGAGAACTTAACCGTGACTTTTCCTTTCATTTTTTTTTCCACTCAAAGAAAGGCTCTCGCTTTTGAAGTTGTAAGACTATCACGTACAAAATGTTCCGAAATGCCTTTAAGAGGCGGGGCCTAGTGCGCGCGTGGGTTTCTGTCACTCAAAGGCAGCACCAGTTGTTCACGGAAGCTGTGAAATTTTGGATCTCCCAATTCGGAAAATTTGATGTAGCCGCATCGCAAAACCATCGCGATGTCCGAAACGTGTTTCATCGACGCTTCACGAATCCTTCCAAGGTCAGCGTGTCACGCTCGACCCGGCTGGACGAGGTTCCCTTTGAACTAATGATTCACTTTCAAGTAGCTTATCTTGAATAACGTTGGGAAAAATGCTGCCGTGGGCGCACTTTGTCCGATTTTTATTGCTTTTCCATAGCGGGTTAAGAGAATATTTAAGTGTCATTCACAAACACGGTCAAACGGGGTTAATCTGGTGATGTACGGTCAAGGTCGATTCGTTGAATTGCGCGGGTGTGCCTCACGTGATAAAATAGCCTGTTCTTGCGCCACACTTTGGGTAAACGGATTCACTCGAAAATGTCATCGGTCAGAGTGTGCGTCATTGCGAATCGAAGCCGGAATTTTTGACTGTGATAACATCTCAGATTGCGCATGTCTTTCCCCTCGGCGTTCCAAACCCCCCCCTCCAACCCATGCCACCAACCCTGTCGGGCGCTTTTGAGCAACACCCCGGACCTTCTCACTCTTGCTGCGAGGGTAAAACATGGTTGATCTTTTCGAGCTGTTGATGTCATCCTTGAGAGCATGAGTCAACCCTTGAAGCAGTACAGAGGAACACTTTAACCGTTCATCACCCTCTGACACGCCCCATTCCCTTCAACACCCCCCCCACCCCATGTGGGAAAGCTGCTCACTCTCTTGTGTGTTAATACACATCACCCTCTGTTTGAACCCGCACTAGCGAGGTGGCGTTAGCTTCGACAAAAAAAAAAAAAAACTACAAAGAGAATAAGTGAATGACATTCAAGGCCAAGTGAACGAAATGGGGACGTTTCCAAACCCCCGCTCGGCAAAGCAAAACGGAAAGTCACTTGAGGTGAAATTTGAAAAGCGACGGACCCCGAAATGCCAAAACCTGACACCGCACAACAAAAGTAGCAGCCATTGTAAATGTCAGGAATGCTGCAGTTACGAACACGAGTAACTGGATGATGAAATCCCCTTCAAATCGGAAAAGTGGAACCGAACAACACTCGAGGACCCGTGATGCCAAAATGTGACATCAAAACAACAAAAAGCACAACTCGGCGTGAATGCAGGTTATGCTGCGTTCACTCAAACTGGGAAACTTCCGACCCCCGCAACGGACTGCGTAAGGACTTCTCATTTCTTGAGTGCCGTATTCCGTCGGCAAATACGCCTCCGCCTGAACACCAACCGCTATTCAAGACACCAACTTCCATGCAACCTACGACGCGGAGGTGTTGGGAGTTGGATGACGCGTCGTGGCCGCGGCGCCCGTTCGCCGGCCGGTTTGGGGCGGAGGGCGGGGGGTCGCGCGTGCGGCCCGCCGATGGCAAAGTGATGCATACCCAGCAGCCACGGCGGTCCAGAAGGATTAGGCCGAGAGGGAGTATGTGAGGGTTGCCTAGCAACTATGAACCCACTCAAACGCCGCCTGGCGAGCAGACAGGCCTTGAATAGGCACAAGTTGAAGTCTTGACTCAACCGGCTATCACGGCACAGAATGACACACACACACACACACACACACACACACACACACACACACACACACACACACACACACACACACACACACACACACACACTGTGTG
>NW_017806153.1:330482-334398 GCF_001891065.2 Hippocampus comes
CACACACACACACACACACACACACACACACACACACACACACACTGTGTGCTTAAGGTCGTGCGTGTGCGCGAGCGCCACCTTCAACACGTGTAGTAGTTAATGACAAGACAGTCATACAACTAATGGCTTCAGCTGGATCCCTGCCACACTTTTGTGCTTTGCTGCAGGCTCTTTCCAGCCTGCTTTTCCTATTCTGGGATGTCCTCGCATGAACCGAGGTCTCTTGCCAGCATCTAGCCTGCATCTCATGAAAGAAAACCTCCAACAGTTTATACGAAAGAGAAGAAAAAAAGAAGAAGAAGAAAAAAAAAAGCCAAGTGTGAGTTCACAAAGCTCTGCTCTTCCAGTCAACTTATGAGGAAAGTAAGTCAGGGTCCGAACATGGCCAACAAACTGGAGGTTCATGGAGAAACAATCAAGTTTTAATAATAGCTTTTTGTGTGTGTGTGTGTGTGTGTGTGTTTCAATTGTACAGGGCGTCGTAAAACTTTTTCCTATATTGTTAATTCATCGTGGTTTACATCTTGGACATTATGTGTGACGCACTCTGAAACATGACTTTATTGTGTGATGTTTATGGTTGTGCTCGGGAGTGTGTGGTGATGTTGAGCTCCAACATTTCGAATATTTGGGTTGCCTCAGAGAATGAGTGTGCAGGTGAGTTTATTTTATACATTTACTTTTAATCGTCGCTGCCTTTTATTATAGGTATAAAAGTTATATACATATATTAGTTTTGGGGTACAAAATAAATCGATGTCACAAAAAATACATTAAATACATATTTCATATTTTCTGTGTGTATGTATGTATATTTATTCTATCCATTTAAACAAAGAGAGACAGAGAGAGAGCGAGAGAAATGTATGGAATACAAAAAAACACGTCTATACATGTCAACACAGAATAATTTGCCGACTACAACTGGCAAACAAGAGCAATCATCGTTTCATTTTTGATAAATATCTGGTCGAACAAAGCACTTCCCTGTACAGGTCGATCATAATAATAATAATAATGATGATAATAATAATAATAACGACAACAATTCCGCGTCGCTTCACACGCGGCTGACTGTTGAAAGAACAACAAACCGCATCCCCGAGAAAGACAGAAAGTGCCACACGCGTCCTGCAGGAGGCGCTAACGCCTCCATTCGAACTGAAAGCGCACGAGGGCCGCAACTCCCCATCACTTGTTTTGTCTCCGTCTGTGTTTATGTGATGTTTTCTGATTATAAGTCAATAGGGGCCCCTCAATGGGTTTGTTTGGGGTTGTTTCTACTCGGTGCTCGGGAAGTCGCAGGGTCCAATTGATTTCCTTTATTGCTCTTCAGTGACCTCAACATTCCGCCACGGGTTTCTCCTTGACGCGACACTTTCGCTATTAATGAAGCCAAGGCATTAAAAAAATGAATCCCCCGGAGTGAATATCTTCCGTTTTTCCACCGGCTTCGCGTATGTTCAAGTGGCTGTATCAGACACACCGCCCGCACATCGACAATCATGCTCATTTTTTTTTTTTTTGTTCTCGAGCGGCATTCCTCGACAAGCCTTTTATCCGGCGCTCATGGAAACACACTTCTGCTTCCATCTGCTCAGCGGAGGAGGAGGCGGACGGGTGACGCATACACCTCACATGTGGCAGAGCGAGGGAGGGAGGGGGGGGGTAGAAAACGAGTGGGAGCGGAGGGCAGAATGATGAGCGCGGTGACGTCACATAACATATGGGCAGGGCTGGGGTGAATGGGTTTTCGCGGGGGTCTGGCCAGGCAACGGTGGGAATGACAATCGAGAGCGATGCATCAGAACTGTAATTATATTTCATACTTCTATACGGTGGTGCATAAAAAAAAAAGCAAGCGAAAAAAAAAATTCACGTCGGTAGAACACAGTCTGGACGATGAATAGATGTCTAAAAGTGAAAAGGTAAATGAATACAGAGCAGAGGGAAAAAATGAATGAAATCATCAATAGATTATTTTTAAATTGTATTTTACCCCCCCCCCCACCTCCACCCCCGTCGCTCAAAAATTGAAACAATAGTGCAAATTAAGACAATTACTCTCAATATATAATTTTAAACAAGCAACTGCATTGAATATCCTGGAAGACACGTACTATTAAAATTCATTCATTTGATTAAAACTAACCACTGCTAGCAAGTAATACATTGCTATTTACAACATTGCAAAATACTCGAACAATTCAACGGAATATTGTTACTGTACAAAGTGATTCTTTTGTTTATTTTAAATCAATTACATAAATACATTCAATCAATCTACGCAACTAAATGTATCATTGAATCAATAAATGCAGTACATTTGAATGTCATTTGCAAGACGGGCTTAGTAGTGCGCCTTTTTTCGATCAAAGTTCTTAAAATTCCAACAAATATGAATATCGAACGGCCCGCATGCGGTTTCTTAATGAGGAGGTCCAAACCGTGAATGAGTCACCCACGCAATCGCATCCCGTTTGCACTCACCTCCACTCCTTCGCTGTACGGGGGTCCAGCGCCGTCTAGCGTCGAGAAACGTCCCTACACTTGCTTCAGGAGTTCCCAGCTGATGTTGACGTCAAAAACTTTTTTCCCCCCTTGTTCCCACATCGTCCGCTGGAGAAAGAGAACAGAATGTAACGAATACGCAACTTCAAAAGGGGGGGGGGGGGTTCAAGGTGACTGTGTAGTGATCGGAGGTGAGAGGAGGTAATCCCCCACCATGTGAGTGGGCGGTGATGACTCAAACGGTGCCGGCCCTATAAAAGGAGGGAGCGCGCACGTCGGGAGAGTTCCGTACCCAATGTGTCGAGGCGACTGACGACCGGCTCGGATCTCCTGTGCCGTCCCGTCCCGTCGGTTTCTCTCGCCGCACGATGCACGACTCCGGCGGGGTGCAGCTGACGCGGGCTCTGAAGCTCGCCGCTCTCTTCCTGCTGCTGGTGCCTCGCTTCCTGGCCGCGGCCGTGACGCTGTGGCTCCTGGACTTCCTTTGCATCCGACGCAAGGTGCTGCTCCAGATGGGCGCGCGGCCGCACAGCGCCGACGACCCGCCGCTGTGCGTGTCCGACTCCAACCGCATGTTCACGCTGGAGTCCTTGCGGGCCGTGTGGTACGGCCAGAAGCTGGACCTGCTCAAGTCGGCGCGGCTGGGACGCGCGGCGCCCAACACGGAGGTGGTGCTGGTGCCCGAGCGGCGCCCGCTGCGCATCCTGGACTGCATGCGCGGCACGCGGCCGCTGGTGCTCAACTTCGGCAGCTGCTCCTGACCGCCCTTCATGACGCGCCTGGCCGCCTTCCAGCGCGTCGTCAGCCAATACGCCGACATCGCCGACTTCGTGGTGGTGTACATCGAAGAGGCGCACCCGGCCGACGGCTGGGTGAGCTCGGACGCCCCCTACCAGATTCTCAAGCACCGCTGCCTGGAGGACCGGCTGAGCGCCGCGCGCCTGATGCTGGCACGGGTGCCCGGCAGCAGCGTGGTGGTGGACAACATGGACAACTCGTCCAATGCCGCCTATGGAGCCTACTTCGAGAGACTCTACATCGTGCGCGACCAAAGGGTGGTCTACCAGGGGGGCCGGGGGCCGGAGGGCTACCGGATCTCGGAGCTCAGGAAGTGGCTGGAACAGTACCGGAGGGACATGAGCGCGCGTCCGGTACTGCAAGCATAACCCAGGAGCAGCCTTTAAAAAAACAAAAACAAACAACAAAAACTGTGTTTACCTGCACACATGGAGTGTTTTTCATGCGTTGCGTAGGTGATGACTCCTCAAAATCAGGGGTTCTCAGACTTTTGGGGTACAGGGACCCTCCCGCAAAAAACTACACTTTGAAAACTGCTGGTTCAAAAATAACTTAATTTGGGTCCAAAAAATGACTCAACCTTGGCGTTTAGTCACAAAAAAAA
>NW_017806153.1:334423-377355 GCF_001891065.2 Hippocampus comes
TATATGTAACACAATTTTTGGAGTTATGTCATACAAAAAATGTTATGTACTGTACAAAACAAGCAAAAAAGTTGGATCAAAGTGACCCAAGTAGTGTTCAATTTTTTTCCCAAAATGGGGTTATTTTTGACCCAGCAGTTTTAGGAGTGAATAAAAACGATGCCCATTTTGGGAACAAAAATCACAAATAGCCCCCCCCCCCCCAGCCCTTTTTTTTGAGGGACAAAAACAGTTGCAGTGTTATGAGAATGAAATTGTGTTTGTCCAAGATGTGATCGTAGTCACACAGTCAAAGCTGAACAAGTGAAGAAAGTCATATTTTAACAAAATTCTCATCTCATCTAAACAAGACCAGTCATGGTCATCTTATTTTTTCCCCCCAAGATAGTCACACAGCTTATTCAAATGTCAAAGCTGAACAGAAGACGGTCACATTTTTGACATTCCCAAGTATAACACAATGTCATTCTCGCATTAGTAAGACTTCTTTTTCCCAGAAAAAGAAGTCTTTACTCGCTCATAAAAAACAAGATTATTTTGTTCTTGAAAAATATGACTATTTCTGGAACAATGCCCCCTTTTTTTTTTTTTACACTTACAAAAACAAATGGCCATTTTCATAATGGGATGTCAGCTTCAAAGTGTTATGTCACAATCAAAGCTGAGCTTTTAATGAGCCCAAAGCCTGGTTAGGGAGGAGGAACTGGTTTCTTATGATGTTGTTGTTGTTTGTTTTTTTTGGCACTGTTGTCCTTTCAAAAAGCGTGTAAATTTTTTTTTTTGTTTGTTTAAACAACATCCAATTGCTAATTAATTGGCAGCCACTCCAAGCTTACAGATCACCGGGGGTCCGGGGACCCCAGTTTGAGAACCACTAATCTCGATGACGATTCTATATTCGGTTGATGTTGGGTTCCGGGTGGCACGCTGGGGTGTCTGCGTGAAGTTCAGTTCTCCAACGGCCCGGCCACAGAACTGACACTGATGTTTGTGACACCTCGGTGGGGTTGGTGGGTGACTGTCCCGATGGGCGCCGAGATGACAGAAGAAACGAGGGAGGGGTAACGATGATGACGTGACGTCATGCTGTGTAATTGAACAAACTTTTTTTTTTGTATAAAATAAACGAGGGACACTCAACCTTTTTGAGCGACGACATGATGCTGTTTTTCTTGTTTCTCACTTTGTGTGTGTCAAATTGAGGTTAGGTAAGAGAGGTGTGTGTGTGTGTGTGTGTGTGTGTGTGTGTGTGTGTGTGTGTGTGTGTGTGTGTGTGTGAGACATGGAACAACTGTATAAATGTACTGCACTGTAATATATTTAACTCCCTGTTATTGTATGGGTCAAACGGACCCATTTTAACAATAAAGTTAATTCCCCGCATAGTCACGGTTTGGCACCCGCAGATTCACTCCTTTGTTAATTTTAAAATAATAATTATTATGATTTGTAATTTTTTTTGTGTGGAAAACACTTATTGGACGTGTATCCCCATTTTTTTCAAGAATTTTTGGCGTTGAAAAAAACCAACAATATTCCAATATACTGTATGTATACACATATATCCATATTTATAAACATATGTGCATACAGTACCTATTATAGACAATAAATTCTTATTAATTTCCTGCCAGCTCAAAGCATCATATAAGGTGAATTCAGTTGGAAAATCCATTTCAAACTTGAGAGCTCACGGAAACCCGAAAGAATCCGCATTAAAGCAGCGCAAAAAGCTTGATGTTCCCTTCATCATATTTGTGAAGCGCCGTTAATATAGACTTTCGAGACGCAAATAAATAAATAAATACCCCTCCAATACAAATCCTTATACAGTGTATGTTATATGACACACGCACGCACAGAGGATTAGGGATTACCGAGCTCTTTTGATTCACGTCAGTCCCAGGTGGTTCGGTTTTCAAACGCCCTCGCCTCCGTCCTGGATATTCCTCAGCTCCCCCCTGTTGTTGCGACATTGGGCTTGTCCTGTCAAGGCCGGGCAAGGAGGGTGGTGGGGGGGAAGATAAACATCCACACATGCTAGCAATTCATCTTAACGAATAACGGCAAACACAAAAAATTTGCGATCTAAAAAAAAAAAAGGAGCTGATTGATAATGTCTGTGTGACCAAAAAGCAGACAGACTGCGAAAAGAGAGTGTTGTTTCTGTTGCTGTTTGCTTATGCTTCTAAAGTATTTATTGCCTTGACGATCCCAAGCAATTTATAAGGTCAGCTCAATTAAAAACAAACAAACAAACAAACAAACAAAAAACCCCAAAACGTAGTCCAAGAGTATTTTCCAAGGTGGTTTCGTTTGGCCTCGGAGAAATAATAGCGCAACCAAACTTTGCCCCGGTAGGACCATGAGCTGTAGAGTGATGACATCACAGAACAGGGTGTAACTGAATCCCTACGGCTACTTGCTTGAATGATTTATAAAAATAAATAAATAAAAGCACAACAATTAAGAATGTTTGTTAACATGACAGGAAATATTTCCAGATGTATAAACACACTCGATTTTAAACATTCCTAAACAGCATCAGATTGATCCGAATGGACGGTTTGATGACACGCTGTGAAATGATTGTTCCTCTTCACAGCGTGCAAAAAGCCACCAATTTCAGAGTTTATACAGAGAGCGGGGGAAAAAAAAATCTGTTTTTGTGATGGACTGGTTCTAATCAATTTCGCTACGGTGCAAGTAGTTCAATCCTAGTCTGTTTACACCCTTCTTCAAAGATCACACTTTTGATTTGACCTTTGACGTGTTGCAGCCCTCCACTCAGTAACCTGGCGAAAGTCCAACAGTTTGTTTTGGACGTGTTGGGGGGGTGGGGGGGAGTTCTATAAATCCATAAACAGAGGTAAAAATTAACAAAATGCTTGTGAATGCTTGAGAAAGGGCAATCTAAAGACTGAAGGTTGTTGTCGAAGAAATGGCCTTTTTGGGGAATGTTATTGTGTGGTATTGGCTATAGAAAATCAAGTAAAAAAAAAAAAAAAAAACCCTATGGGGGTATAACGTAATTTTTTTTTCTCAACGTTCTCCTCGACCCTTTCGTCCCGTCTTCTACTCGAGTAAGCCCCCTCTCTGATTTGCTGACAATTTTGTTAAAAAAAAAATATATATTAAAATATCCACCAATTGCTCATACAGGGCAAAATCTGTGCAATATGACACGGGTCACAATGACCCGTGACTGCTCCTCGTGTATGAAATAAATAAATGGAACGAAGGGGTTCCTTCATAATAGATGTGAGGGAGGACTCTGCACATACTGCATACAATAATAATGTGATCTATAGGGCAAAAAGGCCCAATTTATGGAGTGTAGAAACACTGCCGAACACTGACACATAAGTTTAGAAACGTAGCTAAGATGGAGTCGTGAAAATTCTGGAGAAGGACAAATCATTGTGTTACATGTACAAGTACTTATGACCTATGACGACGACGACAACAACAACAAAACTTCAAACACTGCTGGGTGGAAACCCGGATGAAACGTTCACTTTTCTGTTTGAGGAAAGGAGGTGCAAATTGCATTGGATCACATGGGCGCCCCGGTTACCACGGCGACCTGGTTGCCAAGAGATCTATTTTATCTGGAGAGTTCTGTCTGCCGGTGCAGATGTCGCCGGGCACCGATCTCAATAACAAGACCTCCTCTGTGAAAAGCAAACAGTGGACACTTTAGGAAACAAACAAACAAACAAAAAACCAAACCAAAACAAACAAACAAAACCGAAGTGAGTACTAACCGCTAACAGTCTGTGGACTTTTGTTTTTTACTTCAATACCGGAATTGGAGAGCCAGGCGCGCTGTGTGGCACTCATGAATGGAACCAGATGATTCAGGTTGGCCGCATCCTCCTCCTCCTCCTCCTCCGTCTCCACCTCCACATGACGCAAGTTTGGACGCGTCTGACGCGTGGCTCCGCTGTGCACCCGCTCTCTTTCCAGTTGTGAATAACCCTTCGCTGGGATACGGAAAAGTGTTTACGCTTCCTCTCTGCTCTCCTTGTAGACTCCGTGCCGCCCCCCCCCCCCCACCTGTGCTGCGCTCGCTTTCAGTCGACACCACCGCACGTTTGCGCGAAAAGACACCGCGTGGCACATGGCAGCGTCTATTTGAAGCAGGCATTGAGTTTGTTTTGAAGGAGCTTCATTCATCCATTTTCTAATCTGCTTTATCCTCAGCCGCCTTCGGTCAGTAGGCGGGGGACACCCTGAACCGGTCGCCAGCCAATCGCAGGGCACACAGAGACGAACAAGCATCCGCGCTCACACTCACACTTAGGGACAATTTAGAGTGTTTCATTAACCTGCCGCGCATGTTTTTGGAACGTGGGAGGAAACCGGAGTACCCGGAGAAAACCCACGCAGGCACGGGGGGTGCAGGGATCGAACCCTGCACCTCGGCACTGTTAGTCGACCACCAACCATTTTCTCCGAGGTGGGAAAAAGGGGGCATATATTTGAAGGGAGGCATTTCTAGAAGTGGACGACTGGTTAAAATGTAGTGGGGGGGGGGGGGCATCAACACCCCCACAAGGGAGAATCAGGTTTAATGGACAACGAAATGCCGCCAACGCTGCGGGAAGAGTTTCCGCTCAAAGAACCCTCCCATCGATCGAGTTTGGAAGCTGGGCTAGCGCTACGTGGAAAAGCTGCCATTTCCAGGCCCCACAAAAACTTTTGCTCTAGATTACTTTGGATTGCTTTCGGAGCATCCAAGCCAGGCGCAAATTGTAGAGCGCAAAGTTGATTTATAACATCGGAGGCCGTCCGGGTCATCCAGCGAGTTCTCGAGAAGCAAAACGCCTGTACAAAGAAACAATGTTGAATGAGTGATTACACTGGATGCGATCCGTACGAGAGATCCTGGTAAGAGGTTTTGTCTTTGGCTAGCGTGTGGACTTTTTTTTTTTTCTGAGAAATATCGTTGTGAGACTACTCTCTCCAAATGCCGGAGGTGGTTTCAGCCACGTTGTCAATCATACAAAACTTCTAGTGGCCTCAAATATGTATCCCCCTTGGTATCGGATGAAAAGTGCTGATTCCTTTTGAGTTTGTCCCCCCCGCCCCCCCACCATAGTTTGACTCATGCAGATCTATTGAGTCACAAGTGTCTTTGGCTGCCACGCGCTCTACAGACTGTTGAAATAGAAATAAAAAGAAGGCTTTTTCACGATTATTTCCTAGCCGGTTACTAGGCAAACACTTCCAACGATCGGCAAATTTGCATTGGGGAGGCTGTCGTACTCGCGCGCCGCCGCGAAAACCAAGTGCAGCGTGAAAAGGCCTTAAGAGTCAAAACTACAACCAAAAAAATGACAAACGCGATCACCCATCCCATTTCGGACCAAGTCTGTGAAATTGGATCGTGGTCGGGAATTTCAAGTCGAAGGCAATTAAGGGACAGAGACAACGAGAGCGCCAGTAGCATCAACAAAACTGGACTGCATGACTATCAATCCAACTTAATGGGACAATTCGATCAGGGCAAGACACTATTATCTGATTGTAAGTGATGGATTGTTTTTAATTTTTATAGTGGTGCAAATACGTGCTCGCTCTCGCTGCGCTGCAAGAGACGATTCAGACGGTATGACACCATCGAGGGAGTTGCGTTAATGTGGCTTGACTTCAAATTTGGCCGTCGCACTCCAATTAGAGAAAGGCGCGCCTGTTGGGGGGGGGGAGCGCGTGATGTTTTATGGACACCACTCGGGATATTTCACTCACATTCCTGCTCCGTTTTGGTTTGTTTTTGTGATCCAAAAATTTAAGGGAGCAGTTTTTGATGAACAATCGCAAATACTGTGCATGGGGTGCTTTCATTTACAATGACATTTTTTTTTTTTTTTTGTGGGGGAGCCAAGCTTTTGACAAAACCGTTTTTTTAAATTTGTTTTAAAGGTTTTTCCTCCAATTGCCATAACTTCATGAATGCGTTGCGGTAGGCTGCCATATACAGCGTGCTCAGACCTGCATACAAATTCATAAATGTCATCAACCGAGGAGCCCCGCATCAAATTCGTTCACCCTTGTGGAATATGACAAAACCCTCTCGTCTGAACATCCCTCTCGCGAAAGGTCACCTCAGGGAAATTGTGCATATTGCTTTTTTTTTTTTTGCTCATCTGAGTCGAGTCAAAGACCCCCCCCCCCTTCCTCCTCCCTCCCTTTCACTGCCTGTCAAACTGCTGCTTCCTCCTGCACTTCATATCCCTCAAGTGCATCGTGGCCTCGCGACTCCAGACGGTCAGCTGAGGTTGAGGCGTCTACACCGCGTCGCCTCTACCTGTGTCACTTTGAGCGCTTCCGTATGCGTGATTGTGTGATTTGACGCCGCTATAGAGATGTATTGCGCATGTTTGTGTGTGTGTGTGTCCTCAGGTGCTCCAGATATGCTTGTGTTCCAGACAGTCAAGTCAGAGGAGCATTGTGCTCGGAGCCGGCCTTCGATCTACTCATTATTGCTGAAGAGCTCCCCCGCTGCTTTATGTCCTCAACGTATTTACACACATGCGCACGCACAGGCCCATAAATGGGCCGGCAATACTAAATGCGGCTGCACAATGAGAATTACTCGCAAAGCCGTCATATTTTTCAAACTGGGAGACTTTTTAGGATGTTGCGCTTTAGAGGCGCCACTGTAGATGCCTGTTCTGTTTTATCTGCTTTTATAAAGGGAAACGGTTCTTGTTTTGGATCACTTGGAGAGGCGGACTTAGTAACGTGTCCGATGTGTGAACTTTACATGACCTTGCCTTATCAGACTTGCATGATCGGCGAGTCACCGGATGTCCCATCTGGTCACGCAGAATCCTCCGGGGCGGTGAACACTTGAAAGGTCCGCTTTTGTCTTCTCTCCACTGGGAATAAAAACAAAAAAAAAAAAAGAACAGCCTGCGTCTCAACTTCCCATAATAATAGCTTGTTATTTTGCAGAGGAACATGACGTCTTACCCTAAGGTACACATCGTTGTCTTAAGCCGTTCATTGTGTGGTGGCAAGGAGGATATTTGTTCATGCGGCCGCCATTCCGGATTGAACACCCTGGAGGGTGTGGATTCGCCGTCTAAGCTCGTTTCGAAGTCGTGGCGTTGTCGCCGGCGGAGAGTCTGGCTGCGTGAGCGTAACAATAGAATCCAGCTGGGAAGGAGCCAAAGGAGTTGGGTGAGGTGGTGCAAAAACTTTCAAACCAAGAGATACATTTTTCTTCTTGACAAAAGCCAGAGCGCAGAACTTTTTTTGCCCTACTGGAAGATCATCGCTGACACTTTTGTATACCACTTGTTGAAATGAGAGAAAAGGTCATAGGTCAATGTGAACTCAAACATGTTTGACAAAAACAACCCCCCCACAAATATGTGACCAATGAATGCCATCAAAATGTCTTTTTTAGTTCTAGATTTGATGTGGTGATATCTCATACTAACAAAGGCACCCGAGTATGTGCTGTCATCTTTTAATTGGCCTTGAATTTCATTCAAGACTGCCTTGGAAAGCGATCAATTAACCCAGTTGACTTCTGGAAGTTTTTTTTCTTTTCTTTATAAACATTACTCAGAAAGTTCAACAACCGGTATCGCATAGGCATACAGTACTGCATTCTTGAATGGCGCACCCTCGATTTCCTTTCTCTGCACTCGCAGACCACTTTCGAGGGAATTCTTTCCCTCATTTCCTTTGCCGATCCCCACACTCGGGGGGGAGGAATTTCAAAGAAAATGTTTTGGCTTTGGCGACGTGACACAGCATGTCTGAGAAACTTCAGGAGCAACAAGCTGGCAGCGAGGTTACCTGAGGCCACACGGTTGCAATGTGCGCGCATTTCAGCAAGACACACACACACATCCCGACTGGTAAACGGAAGCCCATCGGCACAAATGGAGATGACGGCTTTTTTTATCTCTCGTCTTCATCCAGTCATCCGGGCTTCTCTTCCTCCAACAAAAGTCCTGCTTTGATTCAATGAACAGCAGAAGATTTCATGAGCGGCGCAATTCAGGAATTTTGCGGGTTGTGAAGGCACGAGAACGTTTTTTTTAAAAAAATCATTTTGGGAGCAGAGGAAAATAGCAAGAGCCACAGGGGTTTCATGCAACACATGTCTGAAATAGCGCAAATTATGCAACCAATGAAAAGTAAACCTGAGTGTCGGGGTTTGGCTTGCACAGAGCTGCCCGTCACCTGGCACGGTTGAGGACTATTGACAAAAGAGCAGAAAAAAAAAAATCATCAAACCTGGCAGTCTTTTTTTTTTTTTTTTTAAGTATTGGTTGCTAGCTAAAGGCGTTAAATGGATCATAACTTGACTGCTCTGGTTGTCTTCAATATCATGGTATCGCTCACCACTATGTCAAACTTTTTTTTTTTTGGGACATAATCCGACAGAAACTTTTCTTAGCCATTATGAGGTCATTGTCATGATCCTTGGGAAAGGAAGACGGCCTCATTGAAGCATCCTGTCCAGACAGACAGACAGGGCCCGATTCCCAAGCCAGGTGTTTTGATGCAGCCCGGTGTCAGACATGAAAGAAAGAAGTCTGGCTCCCACCCAAACAATCCTTTGCAAGAAGCAAATTCAAGTGAAGTCCTAATTCCATGCGAGCTGCTGCAAAAAGAGACGATCTCTTTTTTTTTTTTTTGGTCTGAAAGGACAATTTCAAAATAAAGAAATAATCTTCATTGGAGGGGTTTTGTCTTACGGAAGACTGACTGGGTCACACACACTTAAGTAGACTGATGAGTCACTGTCTAGTTTTCAACGCTGCTCCCCACAACACACCCATTTCCTTACCTGGCAAACCAAACTCAATTTCTTCTGGTACAGCGATTGAGTCGGAGATTTCCGGGCTACCAATCACGAACCACGCACACCTGTTCTGATTCAAGATGAAGTAATCAAGTAACACACTTATGAAAGCTTTGTTTTTTTCCCTCCTAAAAAAACCTGAATGCACGGGAAATGGACATTCAAAAGTTTCTTTCTTTGGAGCCTTGTTTCCATAGCAATAGGTTCTGACATCTTCGGTCGTGACGAGCTCTTTCTTTTTTTTTGGTTGCTAGGATGGGAGATCAGGGGAGGGTTACAACAGGCACAATGTACCACATGTCAACAGAGGGCTGTGAGGGTGAGCTCGATTAAAAACAAAAATACGCCACATTTAAAGTTGAGCGCTTTTGACTGCGGGCGACGATCGTGAACGCGAGTGGGATGTTGGAAGATGAGCGTGTGAGAGACTGGTATATTTGATTTGCAATGACACGCCATGCCCAGAAGAATATTGCAATAATCTGTTGATAATCAAGCAAATTGCTTTTTTTGGGGTGGGCGGGGGGGGAGATGGGAGATATTTAAGTGCATCAAAAGATCTCATGGGCTCCAGACTAAATTCCATGCCTAAAAAAATAAAACGTTTTCCTCATTTAACAAACACAACATGTTGAACTCAGAGCAAGCTACATATTAACTGAAGGTGATGGCGCGAGACAAATTGATTCGCTTTTCCTCTTCGCGGTGACTCCAAAATGGAAATTTCCACGTTTGCCTGCTGATCCCAGCAGGGGTGCCAGCAGAGGCAACAGGCGATTGTCAATAATCCCCGTTGTCCGTGAAAGCAACGCGAAGAACCCAAACGACCTTCATTTACACCTTGGTCGATATGCAAAAATGCAAAATCTCAGATCCAAATCAGGGCATCCAGGTAGCGCAAGTAGAGCTGCATAGGTAGCAATTTGTGAGCATATGTAGCTGGCAATTATAAAACTGGGCAATGTGGTTCACTTAAATCTATTTTGCTGACTCTCAAGCATTAACCGTGATTTAGCTTTGAGTACCTATCAATTAATTAAGTGACCCTGAAGGAAGAGCGGTTGACTTTTTATGGATGTACGAGCATACTGGGCAGCAGGGGGCAGCAAAGCACAATATTGTACTTTTTTTTTTTTTTTTTAATGATAAACCGACAGCCAGTATTTCTATGTGGAGGCAAAACAACAACAACAAACAATACTTACTGATTGTCGTTTTTCTTAAGATGAAAATATAAAACTCACATGTTCTCTTTATTTGCTGTATATAGACAGATGTATATCACTGGAGATGTGGATTAAAGCACACACAAACAAAAACAAAAAAGCTTATGTACGAGGATCTCAACACGTGTTGGAGAAATAAACAGTTTAAAAAAAACTATACAGCTTCTAAATGTTTTGTCACAATCCGACTATTTCATCTGTATTCTGTACACGTGTGGGCGCAGGGGGTATTTTGTACAAAATATGAACTCTAAACATTTATTTGTAACCTAAAATAATAGTTTATATGTACAAGCCATTTAGTATGAGACGTATACCTAAAAGACACTTGTAATCGTCATTCTGTGAGAACAAAAAAAGCTTATGTGGAACCCGGAAAGCCTCCAAAAAGGAGACGTTATTAAAGCAATTTTTTTTTTCCCAGGGGGACAGCATCCAGCAACCAGACAATACTGATGACGAGCGACATATTTACATTTCGCACATTCATCTTAATGGTTAAGGGTGTTGGTGGTGGGAGGGGGGGGTGGACCAGGGCAGGGTGGGTGGGAACAAAACCAAGCAGGTGTTTATTCAAATGGACGATGGGTGAGGCATGAGAAAATCTCTCGACGAGATTTTTGTTTTCAACGTTCAAGTGTAATCAGGAAGTGCTTCGTTCGTTCAAGTGGCTCCCCTGCCTTCTACCGAGACCCCCCCCCCCTCACTTTTTGGGACAGGGGCCTTTTAAGCGAGGCATGTGCTTTTGGAGGACTTTCCATTGAAAATTTCTACTTGATCAAACATCCCCCTTCTTAAAAAGGCACTGCGAAAAAAGAAAGGCGCGTTTGAGCTCTTCTAAAAAAAAAAAAAAAAAAAAAAAAAAATGAAGACAAACATACCTCCTGTGTGAAGCAGTGCCGTCCCTACCCGGAGGGTGGGGGTGAGGGGTCTATGAGCGAAGGAGGGGGGGAGGGTTGGATGAGGGGTCATGGATGGGATGAAGCGATGAAGACTATCATGTGGATTCTGCTGTTCCATTGCAGTGGCGTCTCTCAGGAATTTGAAGCTTAACAACCTGTCTCTCCTACAAAAATAAGAGTTTTCGGTTTTCAAGAGCAGAACTCGGGAGATAAGTCGGCGGGACCATCTCCTTCAATACTTTAAAAAGTTGACTGAAAACTTGCCTCCACTTGAACATTTTCTGACATTACACTGGACACATCCTGTTTTTATTGTTTTTTTGTCTTTGATGGAAAAGCACCTGACGTATAGAAAGAGAGGATAGAATAGAACACCTGAGAGGGATGACCACAAGGGGGCAGTGCAGCACTCCAGAAATAATAGCCAAGAGGAAGGGGAAAATACGAAAGGAAGGTGGTGATGGGTGACTGACTACCCAGCGCCGCTTTGTCCACTGCAGCTTCGGGTTGAAACGTGAAAGGGGGGTGGTGGGGGGGTGTCGGGGTTGAACGGATGCATTGTGATGGACCGGGCCAAGAGAAGGCGGCGATTTGTGGCCTGTTAGTGGCCGTCGTGTGTGGTCAACATCTCTTCAGCTCTCCGGTGCAGCTCCAGGGCTGTGACGGTGGAGATGTCCTTGGGTAGCTCTGATTTCCTCCGCATCAGCGGCCGCTCTCGTCTGTGGTCTTTCTGCAACTGAACCGAGCGATGAGAGAGTTTGAGTTTCCGATTTCGATTTTAAAAACACTGAAGCGGGGGACATAAACGATAAAGCTGAATTTGAACGGGAATGTAAATGTAACTCAGTGCTTTGAATGTGTTCTTTGAAGCTGAGCATTATTAGACGCGAAATTGTCAAACTGGGGCGTGTGAAAGAATGACTCTTGATGCTCGTGGCCAACATCGATTTGGGCCGGGCGCTGGACTATGTGATTTGAAGAATAGCTGATTTGGAAGCTGCCTGAAGCTGGCACTGTTGCATCAATACTGTCGACGCTGGGGTGTTCTCTGCTTGATTAAATACACGGCGCACTTCAAATAGACTTATCTTCCTCTTATTAGCTTTCAACTGGCATTTCATAACACCAAATGTCAGGTCACGTCTTTCCCACTGCTCAAATTAAAGTGGGTCTATTTGGATCGTAGGCTTTCGTAAAATGCAAAGACTGTTGCCATTTACAAATGTACCTGTGTGGCCTCCTCAGCTACTGTTTTCTTCAGCAGGCTGACGTCATCGAGCAGCGGCGCGTCTGTCTCCATGTCCGTTGGCCCGCCGGAGCTCACTGGGTCCGTGTACGTCAAAAACTGTGGGAGATTAATGATAGTGATATTTTTAGTGCTGTTAAAAGGCCCAAACACACTGTAATTACTGGACCGGTGTGATAATGTTGACTACCTGCGGGTTGGACTTGGCGAGATTTTCAATCTTGAGCCAGGCTTCTTCTCGCTCCTTCCATTTGGCTTTCTCTCTGTGGATCGACGGCAAAAGACAAACGTTGATACTATAAAAAAATACGTTTTCGATACGCTATCATTTGTGAGAACGAAGGCGCAATAGCTGGCATCGTTCTGCCAGTTCTGAGCGTGTGTCTTCAAGCAAGATCGAAGTTATACAAAACGAAATTGGTCATGTTGATGGGTGACTTGCTCAGGAGCACCTAAAATGGGATTTTATGAGGGCAATGCATGTTTCCCCTCCTTTATACTTTCTATTTGACTCATTTTCAAGAAAAACATGAAAATGGCTGTCCGTATTTATTTTATTCGGAAATATGGTATCCTTTATTTTCATGATGGAATTTTAACATGTTCAAAAGCACTACATTTAAAATTACAAACTTTTTTTTAGAATAAAAAGGCCGTAGGTCACATTGACCCGTTGACGAGAAACAACAGAAGGGGATGGAATGAGCCATAGACAACATGTTCACTTTTTTTTTTTGTTTTGAACACTATTGGATCATTAAATACAGAATTGGTCAAACTGACCCTAACCTTTTGGGCCAACAGTTGCAGCCATTTAGTAAATTTTCATGTGCTGTTTTTATGTCCAAGGTGAATGATCCGTGATGTAAAGACAAAAAAGCTAATGCCTTACTTGCTTTTCTCTGCCCTGAACTGCTGCGTACAGTCGTCAAACAGCTTTTGGTTCATCTCCATGAAAAGCTTGAGCGCATTGTAAATCAAGCCGTGGATGGTCCTGAAAGCACGGCACACATGAGTGCACGTTGTCACATTCAATGGACGATTCTTTTAAAACCGAGCGAGGACTGTGAAAACGAACTTGTTCCAGTGAGTCTTGGAGTTGCGATAGAGCGCGGGAAACATAATGGGCAGGATCTTGGCGGCGTTGTCGCTTATCAGGCTCATGATGTACTCGTTGTTCCAGTAGTACAGCGCTCGTTCGGCCACCTGACGCAAAAGACGGTCAAAAAAAAAAAAAAAAAAACCCACGATGCTTGATGTACGTGCGCGGCGTGTGAGCGATCGCCTAACCTGAAAGTGCGGGCTGGACACGCATTTGGCCAGCTGCCTGAAGAGCGGCTCCATGACTTTGACAAACTCCGACGGCTCAATGACGTCAAGGATCTCCTCCAGCTCGTTGAGGAACATCACCTCTTTGGGGCTGTGGGTCTTTGGCCAGTACTTCAGTAGAGCCATTACAGTCTGCGCGGCCCAGTTAGTGTTCATGTTAGCATTTGAACATGACGTTTGGCAACTCGATGTATCCGTTTGTGAGCCACTATTCACCCGCTCGCAAAAACCAGCTAGTTTCAGCGGAGGTCAAAACAGGGGGTGTAAAAAGTGCGATGGAGTATTTTGGTTAAAGTGGGTTCCAGACACATGAGCAGGGAAGGTGTTTTTGTGAAGACGATTGTTGAGTTCACCCGAGTAAAACCCTGCATTCTGAATGTTCTGCAACTGAAAACGCACGGGCAGACTCAATTGAAGGAAAGCCAGTCAACCTAAACAAGTAAGACTCGCAACTCACCGGCTCTGTAAGCGTGCTATCTTTCTCCAGGAACTGGACCACACAGTAGGCCAGCTAAAAAACAGGCAGACAAGGAACACAACTTTAGTCCGCCAATTACGGTGGACTCATGCTGAGATTTAACACTAAATGATGGTACCTGCGGGTGGTAAACGCTCAACGATTTTACTTTGTGCAATGGCAGCAGAACTTTCAGTAGAAATATCTTGTGTTCTTCTTTCAAGGGTAACGCGAATCCGTTGATTATACTGGAAGGTTGTGGGGAGAAGAATTTGATTCAACTTAGGACACACCACCAAATGGGACTTGCATTTTGACGAAAAAACAAAATATCCCTCTTACCTGCCTAATATTTCCAGTAGCTCAGCAATTCCATTGTGATGTTCAGTCTCATAAATAAATCTGGGAGGGGCGGGGGGCAAAACAAAACAGTGTTTTAAGTGACTGGCAATAAACACCCGCACCTCACATAACTGCACACTCACCTATAAAATATGTTATTGATGTGTTTCCTAATATACGCTCGCAGGCCCAGAAACTTGCCGTAGATTCGATGCAGGGTGGTCTTTAAAAAATCTCTTTCCCGAGGGTCTTCACTGTCAAACAATTCGAGGAGCTGAGTGCAGAGTGACATGATTTAATGAAACCCGGAGGAAAAAAAAAACAGGCCCACAAAAAGCCAGGAGAGCACACCTTACCTGCATTACAAACTTCTGGTCAATATACTTTTTGGCTATGTTAGGTTGAAAGTCAGTCGACTCTAAGAAGCGTAGAAAGAATTCGTAGACAAGCTGTTGAAGAAAAACAAGAGATTGAAACATTGCGGTCCAACGGCGAAACAGATTCATTCCTGTTGCTAAAAATGCACCTGAAGATGGGGCCACGCGGCCTCGAGCGTGGGCTCGTCTTCCTCGGGGTCGAACTCGGCACCCGTCGGGTTGGACGACGGCGGCAATGTTCGGAACATATTCACGGCAAACTGAGGACAAAAGGGAGAGCAACGTTCCAAGAAACGGCAACTCTTCACACATCACATGAAGATAGAAAGGCTTGACGAAATAAAGCTTTTTTTTTTCTTTCTAAGAAACTGCAACACCAAGAGTTTTACTTCATTTTTTGTGTGGCTTTTGTTCGCAAGAGCTGCATCACATGTGGTTACGGAACATGATGTGCAGATTGGGCCGTTCCACCACTCCGTCCGTTACCTAATATGTTCTGTGTGAGAAGTCGGGAGGCCTCTGTTATGTACCGAATGTTCCATATAGCAAAATGTGAATCGGAATATTTGTCCAGACGCAACATGTGAGGACGAAGTCTTGGCGCAAACACTCGGCTCAAAAAATGTTTGTCCTTCCGCTCTTTGATGACGAAAGCTGCCGGCAGGGTTTCAAAGCTCGATTTGGAAGGTGCGAGGGTGGCGGCGTGGCTACATTTTCATGATGATGCACGGATCAAATAAAAAAAAAAAAAAATAGGAGCAGGGAGAGCAAATTTGCACCTAGATCGGCAGCTGCGCGTCACGCGGCACGCTTTGATTTACTTCAAAGGTAGTTAGCGCGCAGCCTGGCCCATTTCGAATGAAATAACACCGACCCCACTTGTATTCGTTAACACGTACCAAGCCATAGAGATTACTGACCATGTGGACCACTTCGGGGTAGATGGGCTCGGTGATGACGTTGCGGTTGTGCGTGATGTACTCCACCATTTCGCTCAGCGCCGCCCGCTTCACCTCCTTCCATTTGAGGTCACTCAGCGGGTCGGAGATGAAGTCGAAGAGGACGCAGCACTGCCGCAGCTTCTGAATGAAAAGCTTCTCCTGCTCAGTCGGGGGAACGTCTGCGCATTCGTGGAGGGGAGGAAGCAAATTTTCAATTCAGGTGTACATCATGTTTTGGTGAATGGAACATACAGTAGATGTCATGTTTGTTCATATCATAGCCAAGAACGTTTGTTTACTAAAAGTAAGAGTGAGGAAAATGGTCGGACGGATCTTAAGGGGGAGCCCTACTTACAGCAGGACAGTTTAAATAACTAGTTGCAGTGGCGTGACTAAAATGCTACATCGCCATATGTTCTTACTTTTAAGAAGGAAAATAAACAGCTTTGGTTGAAATAAAGCCATTCATGATTTTATCGCCCTTCAAAAGATTTGCCGCCTGCCAATCAACTCCATGAATCAGTAAACCTCGCCGTCGCCGCCAAAAGGCTCTGCAGCGCTCATCAAAACGTAAATCAATAATTTAGCGGACATTAATCATGCAGTGGCTGAGTCACACCTATGTGCTGCTACCCCCCCACCACCCCCCCTTTTTTTTTCGCGGTCCAGAGGCTTGTGTGCTGGAGATGGTGTGACGAACAAAAAGTACAGCGGGTTCAAATATATTGACGACCGGACCTTCGTCCTGCAACTTGCTCCCCATGGGGGCAGCACCAACTCTGGGGGTCCACATAAACAACTGGCATGAGGCTGTCACCATGGCAACTGTGGAACAAAAGAGCAGGACTTTGGACCGGGGTGGGGGTCAATTTGGCTAATCAGAGATGCGTGCAGGTGCTGCTCACACTGAATGATACATTACTGCACAGGTGTCAAAGTCAAGGCCCGGGGTCCAGATGTGGACCGCCACATCATTTTAAGTGGCCCACGAAAGCAGATCAAGGATGACAACTTCCACGATGCTTCCTGAAATCTGTACCAAAATTTCAAATTTTCAAATGTAATACATCTGGAACATATTGTAGGCATTTTCTTGTGACCAAATCAATCATTACAACAGTTGAATAAAACGTCATTCTTGCCTTCTTTATACAGTTTCAGTCGTAAAAGCCCTCCAAGGGAAACAGTAATTATAATGTGGCCCGCAACAAAAATGAGTTTGACACCCCTGCTATTCCGAAGCTGCTCAAGTGGTTGTCTGTCGTTGTGTGTTTTGATCAGTTTATTTTTTTTAATGATGTGCTTCCCCTATCTGTCGCATCTAAATAGACTAAAGATTGTACTAAAACGCATTAGGTGGTCAGCTGTGGGCCAGCCGCTGTCTGGCACCATGGTAACCCCAGTTCAAGACCATCCACTCCCAACATCCCTCCGGGACGCACGGCTGTGGTATCTTGAGCAAGACGCAGATACACCAAACTGCTCGACAGGCGCTTAAGTAGTCCCCCTGCTCCACTGTGTGCCACTAACAGTGCCGTGATGGGTCATATTGCTGCTATGTGTCTGCATGTCAGATAAAGACAATTCTGGTTCGAGGGTTTGCGCACAAGCCACTTCCTGTCATGTAAGCTTTCAGGATATCATCATTCATCGAAATGAGCGAGCAAGGCAGGCAGGCCGATGTTAAACACGACGCATGTTGTCATTCCTGTTTGCAGAGTTACGTGATGTGGCTGTTTTAATCTGTGCCTAGTAGTTCTGTTTTGTTCATTAAGTTTTAAAAGCAAAAGGTACATACAACATTGCTAGTTGCCGATTTTTGCTAGGGGCTGTATCATGGCGATGTCACTCAGTACCACTACCTGGAAAGTTCCCAAATATGTTGACTCCCAACATCATTTTTCACTGATCGATGTGTAATTGAGTGGCGATGCCTATCATAGCGACGCATAAAGAAATCTCAAAAGGCCATTTTTTTTCTTAGGAGAGCTCCACATCTCATTAAGGCAGGTTTAGAGAGGTCGGCCAGCTCCTGTTGCACGACGGCACTTGGGTTTCTGCAAGCATGAAATATTAGGAGGCGCGCCTGCTGCACTTGCGGGCCTTGCACACGGACGGATGAAACAACTAACCTTTTCGCATCTGAGCGCGCGCAGGAAAACCTCTAACTAGGTCATAAGTGTGAAGACTTTCCGGAGAAAATAACCTCGTAAAACAAACAAAAGAAAAAAAGAAAATAACACCCAGTGCAGAATTTTGGTAAGACAAGTTGACAACGGGAGGCTTAAAAAAAAAAAAAAAAAAGTCAGAGATGACGTTTTGACCTCACTTCCTTTGACATCCTGAGTCCTGGTAGGGAGGATGGGAGACTCCACACAACATTCTGGACACTTTGCTTCCTGACTTGGGTTGGGCTATGTTAGCAGCAACAGCAACCCAGTTGCAACAACTTCTCGAAAAGTCACCGGACAAGTACACAACTTTGCAACACAGACACAGCACGCACACAAACGCTACTTTGGTAGATTTCCTGCTCTCACCTCTAAAATGCATTAGGGCCACAAGCTGGTGAGGCCTGTTGGAGCCCGGCACATCCAGAACCATCCCGCTGGGCGCTCGAGCGCATGCCGACATGAGTGAGGTGCACCGACCGGGAGAGCAGAGGGAGGGAGGGAAGCCCGGCGCTACCGAGGTGAGGAGCCGGCCTCCATTTTAGTACAAACGCTCTGAGCAGAAAATGAAGCTCCCCTGCAGCTGGATGGAAGCCGCTAGCCCCGTGATGTCATCAACACCCTCCACCCCTGCATGCGGACGCCCCGATTGGACGACGGCGTCCACGTGGGCCGGCCGTTGCGATACATAAACATGAGGCGGGGGCTCGGCTTGGGGAGCGAGGAGGGAAGTGGTGGAGCTGAAGCGGTGATTGGAGGGGAAGTGGCCACAATTTTTTTCCCCTCCAATGCAAACAAGAAAACCGCCATCAATTGCTGGAATGTAAACATAGACCTGAGTAGTCAAGTTAACAGCCAAAAATCACACATTTTCAAACCAGAATGACACTTTCAGCAGAGTGCAGATGTCCAACAGAGGTTGTATCATCCCACTTTGGATCAACAAAAAGTCATACATTACATAATATACAGTAGGGAAGGGAATTAAGGTATGATCTTTTACCGAAGATGACAACATCATGATACAATAATCGGTATACTGGGGAGGAAGCCTACGACGTACTCACAGGTCTTCTCTAACCTCGAATACTAATGTCCTTTATTTCCTCGCGCTCAAATTCAAAAGGCGACAAGAAGCGCCGGGTCTGTCGCCTGCTTTTCGGGTGACACCGCCTGTCATACAAACGCTATTTCTGGTTTTCTGCCGTGCATGCACATGACAGATGGCTGTCTCGAAGCCCCAGCAGGAGCCCAGGTGGATGTGACAGAAACAGGAAGGCAGGAAGCATCGACATCGGCCACACAGGATGTAAGCGTATGCAAGCCAGGCAGCGGGGACGGCGACTAAACCCAGAAGCCCCGATGCCAACTCGACGCAGAGTAGAACAGGAATTGTCTTAAGCAATTTGTAAATTGGAGAAATGGGAGACAATATATATTTTTTTCAAATGATTCAAAGGTGTCTGTGCTCTCTCTCTCTCTCTTTTTTTTTTTTGCTTGATCTATTGCAGAAGTATCGGATCAGAATTTCAGTATCGGCGGTGACTCATAATTAAGTGACTGACTCGGACTTGAGAAAAATGAGGCGCGACATCCCTAATTGGTTGTTTAATTTCACACTTGACGGGTGGGCCAGAATAAGCAGGGAATAGAGAAAAAAAAACATTTACATGCATCTTCATTCATTCAATATTTAGAGTCCGAAATGCGACTAACAAGCATGTTTTTGTTTTGAGTTGTTTTGAGAGAACCACCAGACAGAAGCGCCTGAGGCAAGATTCGGATCCACAACCTCTTGACTGAGATAAACATGCCAATCACAATTTCCATAATTAGTGCCCTTTCAAATCAGCAACAAGCTGCATGAAAAAAAAAAAAAAAAAAAACAGCACCACAGAAAATTGTTTCATCAGGCTGGAAGGCCAATGCCGACTCACATAAAGGGCTCTCTTATGTTGTGTGGTCATGGGACCACTTTGGGCCCCCCCGCAATAACGTTAGGCTGCAGCACAGCTTCTCAAAATTCACTGTCGGCGAGACAACAACTCAGCTGAGTGCTTTATTTCTGTATGTGTGTGTGTGTATGTATACATACATACATACATATATATATATATATATATATATATATATATAAAAATCTTGCCCACCTCCCTCGATATCAGTGTCGCAGCCTTTTCTGACGAGCGCTCAAGGCGACAAAGACTATTTTGCAGAGATCACCTACTGAGACGCAGAGAGCAAGAGCTCCCAAAACAGAAGCCCAGTGTCATTTTGACCCCCTTCGGCGTCTTCCTCTGAGGAGAAGGGGGGGGCTTGCCATGCATCTCTGTGGCAAATCCCGCTTAGTTCATATATCCAAACTGGGCAACCATTTCCAAAAATGTGACTTGTGTTTTGTAACATTTGTTTTCCAGAGTAGAGACCCAATACGTAAAAAATAAAAAACTTTTCTTTTGGACGCCTGAGGTAACATTAAAGCTCAAACCAATATCACCCAAATGTGTTTTACTCTTTTTTTTCCGCTGAGGCCACCACAGGATAGTGCTCGCGGTCGCCAAGACCAAACATGATGACCACAGAATAAGCACTCGTTATGAGGCTGCTCAGTACAAGACGAGCATATACGATTATATTCCGCACTTCACAACACTAATTCATTGCGGCAACAACTTTGAAAGGCCAGCTACACTGCACATGTTTTTTTTTTTTCCTCCCACGGTCTCTCTTGGTGCGGTCTCTCTTGGTGCGGGTGTCAAACTGTTGTTGTTTCCGTTTAGGAACAACAACAACTGGCCATCAGATGGCACCTGCCAGGAGAGCGCCTGCATTCAAAAGGGAACACACACACACACACACACGCACGCGACACCTGTTGAGGATCTGGCTGAGCTCTTCTGCCGATCCGCCCCCACACGATCCACTTTACGATATAAAATATGCCCGCTTTTTTAAAATCTAAAACATGGCAGCAGCAGTTGCGCCAATGTTTTGGGTGAGAATTGGGTTTTCGTGGGAGGTCTGGGTGCGGTTTAGGTACCCTGCGACGTCCAGTGACAAGCAGAACAATTGAACACTCTTCCACGAGATGGCGGAAGGGACAATTACGCCATGTTTCCACCTGAGGCCAAACAACTGAACTAGCTTTCTGTTCAATTCAACAGACCTCGATTTCACACAGAAAAGAAAAATAAATAAATAAATAAATAAACAAATAAGTGGGTGCCTAAATTGTGCCCAAAGCATCACAAAAGCCGACGGTAAGTCAGGCAAGCGGTGCTGCTTCTCGGCACGTTGCCAGGCAACAGCTGCAGTTCCAAACTCATTCGAATATACGGTCCCGATGGGGAAGGTCAGAGAGAAAACTGCCTCTTGAGTAGTTTTACATCTCGACTTTTGCATGATGTCGGATTAAAAGAGCGTGAGAACGACTGCTCTCGCTCCCACCGTTGATAAGTGATCGTTTATTGCTTTACATTCCATAAAGTCGGCGTGCCGTTGACGCTATCGGCGCCGTCCTTTTAATAGGTTTATAAGCACGTTATCTGAATAGCCTTTCGTTGTTGTGAATTTGCTCCACTCTTCTCGGACGGCATGTCACCAATTAAGCGCTTGATGGCGTGTTCAACCAAATAAATAAACCTCAAAATTGACGCTTCAAGCCATATGAGGATCTTTTGACATATTTTTTTCATATGGGACAAGTAGGTGTTCAGTAATCTAAAAACACCTTTGTACTAACAAAAGCCTCGATATTCTTCTGGCAACAAAAAGCCGACATGGAAACATGTTTTCATTTGAAAGTGGGAGCGAGGTGCGCCCCAATTAAGCGCCGGGCGTGTCATTCACAAGTAATAAATAAACACCGCACCTCAAATAGATGCGATTGCCAACCATGCCTGCATGCAAAACTGTAATTTTCAGCTATCCTTTGGCAACATGGAGGTTCATACGCCACCAAGAACCTGCCGGAGGCCAATCATCCGGTATGAGGAACGAAGGGACGGACGGCGGCACGTCTGAAAGCGCCGCGTATCGGTTCACCGGCTAACATTGCGCAACACGAGGGCCTGCGGAATTAAAGCTTTATCTGGATTACCACTAAATATAGACGCTTGGAATAAATCCAGTGCAAAGTCAATGCTGTGTATGTTCCGTGCCCTCCCCCAGGCCCCCCCCCGTGTTTGTTTCCGCGTGTCATCAGCTCAATATGAAAACGAGGGTGGCGGCGGTGTTTGAGCCAAAGTCCTGCTCTCCATCTCTGCGACGAGATTCCTGGGATTGGAACATCTTTTTTACGCTCTGTAATTTAAACGCGGCGGGGGGGGGGGGGGGGGGGGGGGGGGGGACGGACAGAAGCGAAGATTAAATGCACAATTTTAAGGTTGAGCTGCTTGATGGCATCATTCAAGGAAAATCCCACGTTATGTAAAAGCTTCCGGGTGAACCGCGGGGTTTCGATTTTGGGCTTCGCGGTTGGGTGCAAACATGAAAATACCTTTGAATGCGGACAACTTCTGCAGCTCCCGGTTGTTGCTCAAGCTAAAGCGAGAAGAACTCTGCCGCTTATCCTTCTTGACGGGAGTCTGCGAGCCCGGCTGCTTGCCCTTGAGCAACTGGGTGGTCGGCGGCACGCTGTTGCCGGTCTTCCTGTTGGAGCCCTGCTGAGAGGAGAAGAGAGAGAAAAAAAAAACATTAATTCAAGGAATAACCTTTCATCGGACTGTGCCAGAGATGTGGCAAATATAAACAAAAGCAGGTCAGAGTTCTGATTAAGGAGAAGGAAAAAAAAAATTGTGTTCTGACATTACATAACTATTAAATTGGCACTTTGGTTCACATCACAGGAGATTTAAAAATACGGCACGTTTCTTCGCCAAGGTGCTCTATCCAAGACGTAAAGGGAAGTAAAGAGAAAAACATTCTTATTCGCAAATCTGTCCGGGCCAGCTGTGGTGCCGGCAGACAGATGCGGCTTCTCCTCTCCAATGTTGCAGGTTTCTCACAGCTGTGAGCCCCCACCTTCATCAACCCCCCCCCCCCCCTCGACTCAGTTGCACACGGCGCTGACTTCAGCGAAATGCAGCTGTGAAAGTGTGTCATTCACACAGTCACGGGGCAAGGGGGGGGGGGATTCCATCACATCGTTGGCCACACTGTGCTACCAACGTTCACAAGACGGCGGCGAAAGCCGCAAGCACAGTACTGTATGTCCTGTTAAGTTGGGGTGTCATGAGACTAAGAAAAATGGAAGCCTTGTAGATTGTGCTTTTTTTCTTTTCCCGGGGGTCGACAAGCTAAGTTGCATGATTACCAAGCAATGGAGCACACTCATGAGATTTCAGCTCAGTGAGTGTCTAACTCCACAAGGTGTTTCACCCCACCCACCTTTCTTTTCATATCATGACAAGCAGAAATATACTGTGTAGTTTTAATTGTTAAAACCTAAGATACTGGCAGGTATGTTGCTGGTTCATAAAAGGTGAAAACGACCAATTACTACTTCCCTGTTCGCCAATTTATTCCATTTTGGACTCGGTAATACACATACATATGTAAAACCCCACATGAGAAAATGATCTGTGGAAATTTGTGAAGAAAATCACCACGCTCAAGGAAGAACAACCAATCAGAAACAAAAGGCATGACTCATGAGGTGGCAGTCAGAATTTGCCGGGAACTACCAGGCATACCCCTCCAGCCTTGCGCTGACCTGTAACTTTGAACTCTAGTACTGAAGCTTTGCTGAAAATATGGAACACTATAAGGAATACACAGATCCGTCAAAATTAAGAAAATGCTCATCCCTGCAGTAACCCTTCATTTCGAATGAGTCGTGCTACCAACGGAGTAGCGGCCGGTGACTTTTATGCTAACAAACAATGTAAAACGCTAGTGACAGGCTAAGGTTTGCTATGTTCAGCCTTTTTCAGCCATTATGCGGTGGCCCTTTCAGAATCAGCACTGCTCCTGTATATGCAAATATAATATGATAAATAGCATCATTTCACAATGTGAAAATACATTTTTTGCTGTATTAGTTAAGCTCTTAAATCTGTGTAGAATTTTTTTCATTGTAAAATCTAACTGAATATTAAATATTCGACATTCTCTGGGCTTTTTATCTTATTCAAGCCATTCCTCATGGAAGGATGCAACCTGACACAAAAAATATGCACAGCATGGTAAGAACATCAATGATGATTTCATTTGAATGGATAAAACAAAAACATAAATATTGAATATTTTAAAAAGCAATAACATATATTTAATTGCATTGATTTATGAAATTTGTACTGGCCCAAAAGGACCACTGTCAGTGAAGTTCGCGTGGCCTGACACAATGAGACAGTGGCCCTTTACAATCGTTCATGTTGACCCCTGCATGATTCCTCAAGAAAAAATATGAATATATTTGTGGGGCCATATCTAAAGGTAACACTCCATCACGATATTATTAAACTGAAGATTCAATGCAATTGTTATGCTTTAACTTCGGCTGCCCCCAAAGGTTGGGAGGGCTTTTACAAGACGTTTTGACCCCCCCCCCTCCCCAAACAACACAAACACTAAATGAAATTCTGCCAAAATATGAGGAGTATAATAAAACTTATATGTCCCACAGTTAGCCTCGACAGCTCGCCTACCTCATGTTGTGAATTCTCCTGCCCTCCTCCACTCTTGCCGACTTTGCCAGATTTAGACGAATCCTGAAAGAAAGAAAAACATTTCTCAATTGAGAACCAAAAAAAAAGCCAACAATAAGCAAACCACTCAAAATCCCAACTCGCATGTTTGACAAGTAAGCTAACGGTACTTCAGCAGAAATGAGAGAGAAACCATGACGAAAATCAGTGTCGCGCCATTCAGAGGCAAGCGAGTGGGTTGAAACGATGCTATTTGACGTGTGGATGCGGGAGTTTAGGTGAAATAGTGCAGCGTAAAACCTATGCAGGACTGCGGGGAGCTGAGAGCTAGCTGGTTTAGCAATTTATGAGGAGTGGTAGGGGGTGGTGCACTCATAGCTTCATATTCTCTGCTAAGACGGTTTTACCCCCTCATTAGGGGCGCGTCCACGAGCTCGAGTAGTGGAAAAATGGTCCAAAAAGCTACGCTGGCGTGAGTTTCCCTGCAACTCACCTTTTCTTTTTTCGTTTTGTTCGGCATTGTCCAAACGTCGCCGCCCTAGCTCCCCTCTTGAATCCTCCACTGGCGAAACCACAGCAACTCTCTCCTTGTGGCCCGTCGCACACTGCGAGGCGGTTCATCCTGTCCTCAACATCCGATTGGTTCCCGGTAGTCAGCTGACCCACTTACGCGAAAAATGACGTCTTCCAACTGCGGAAGGAGAAAAGGCGCCCCCAGCCGGCCACTATCGCGAGAGGTGTGGTCGCGACCGGCGAGGGGAATCTCGCGGTGACGTCGTTTTTATGGAATGGAGAGCAAAACGAAGTGTTATTTGTTGTACTGTATACAAACACAACACCGCTACAATTCAGTATCGTCAGTGTCAGTTTAGAAGAACTAAGTGTCCCACTGTATTGCACCCCGACCTAAATATAACTTGCTGTCTTGCGCTGGCATGTTTGCCACAAATGTTAACTCTTATAAATTGGTCCAATATAACTTCTCGTTTTAGCCCCAAAACATCTCTGACAAGTTTCCATTGGACCATATGTGCTTACTTGAAGCAGAGCAGCTGAGGAAAAAAAATAGATATACAAATAAAGACGAATTTATGTATTACGATTTAGGTTGGAAATGCAGGTCGATGCTTCTATTAGCATTTGTGCCAGCCAAGAATAACTTGTTGGGCCCAAGACCCACAGCTCCCATTTCCAGAGTTCCATTCAGTAAACCAGACTTTTTCATTATGTTCAACTTTATTCGAGGCTCCCACCACTTTTTACAGCTTCACTTAGCTTGCACTGCATTTACAGTTCAAGTCAAACATATGGAATGCTTCAACATCAATAAAATAGAAAAACAAATACAAAAAGTGGCGAGTTTCAAAAATCAGAATTGCAACAGCATTGGAGGGGGGGGGGGATTCCAAAGGGAGAAGTTAAGGGGGTGTTCCAGTATTGACAGTGCGCTCGGATAACTTTAATGAGACGTAACCGTGGGGTGTGGGGAGCAGTTTTAGTCCACTTCCTCCATCCTGGATGTGTCGTCGTCACCTTCCAGTGGGGGCATTTCCTCAACGGGGCCGGTGGTGTCATCTAGAGTCGGCTCATCTTCGTCGATGCCTAGAAAGACCATCGGGAATTGTAAATTTGCATAAAAATAAATGCTAGTGGCTCAGTAGGATAAGAGCTTGTTCAACTACTCACCAAGACCAAGCTTGATCATCCTGTAGATGCGATTCGAGTGCGTCTGCGGGTCGTCCAGCGTGAATCCCGAGGACAGCAGTGCCGTCTCGAACAGCAGGATGACCAAATCCTTCACAGACTTGTCGTTCTTGTCCGCTTCTGCCTTCTGCCGCAGCGTCCCCATGATGGGGTGCTCAGGGTTGATCTCGAGGTGCTTCTTGGCTGCCATGTAGCCCATGGTGGAGTTGTCTCTGAGGGCCTGGGCCTTCATGATCCTCTCCATGTTTGCCGTCCAGCCGTATGTGCTGGTCACAATGCAGCAGGGGGATGTTACCAGGCGATTGGAGATTGTGACCTGTGGAGGAAATCCATTTGGATGTATCAAATTCTTGACTTCACCCAGGTTTGTGGAATTCTCAGCCAGCGCAAGCATGGACAAAGAACTTGTGACAGGTATGGTGCATTTATGCATTATGGCCATAGTGCGACTCGTCGTTCATATATGTCACTGTAAGTCATGCTTTTTTTTAAAAAAATTTTTGATGCTCATTTTATATTATAGGCTTTTATTTCCTGTTTTTTGTTGGATAAATAGAACTCTTATCCCAGGGCTGATACTGACACATGTTTTTAGAACCGCTTGACAAGAAACACAGAGTAAAGAAGTTGCTCTTCTGCAGTCAATTTGGAATCCAGTTTTTTTTTTTAATGTGCTTACCTTCTCTACTTTCTTCTCCAAGATGTCTTTCATGATCTTGCACAGGTTTTCAAACTGAGCCTTTTTCTCCTCCTGCTTCTTCTTCTCATCCTCATCCTCGGGTAGCTCAAGGCCTTCCTTGGTGACCGAGACCAGGTTCTTGCCCTCAAACTCCTTCAGCTGTTGGACGCAGTACTCGTCGATGGGCTCGATCATGTAGATGACCTCCAAGCCGGCCTTGCGGAGGCGCTCCACAAAGGCCGAGTTGGCCACCTGGTCTTTGGTCTCGCCTGACAGGCAGACGTTTCCGTAACTACGACGGTTTCAACTGCTTCAACTCAAGATACGGAGATGAGCGACATGCTCACCTGTGATGTAGTAGATATGTTTCTGGTTGTCCTTCATCCGCGTCACATAGTCCTTCAGAGAAACCATCTCCTCTCCGGAAGCGGAAGTGTAGTATCGTAGCAGCTCGGACAGCTTCTTCCTGTTCTGGGAATCTTCGTGGATGCCGAGCTAAAAATATAAATGTGTGTCAGTAAACAAAGTCTTGAGTCCTCGAAGGATGTGGACTTTGTCATCAACCCACTTTGATGTTCTTTGAGAACTGCTCATAGCACTTCTTGTAGTTGTCTTTATCTTCAGCGAGCTCTGTGAAGAGTTCCAGGCACTTCTTGACCAGGTTCTTGCGGATGACCTTGAGGATCTTGCTCTGCTGCAGCATCTCTCTGGAGATGTTCAGGGGCAGATCCTCAGAGTCCACCACGCCCTTGATGAAGTCTGAGCAAGAGGAAGAGAGTCAGCGATTTGTTTTGGGAAGCGAAACATGCTCTGTGGCAAGTCTGTACTCACTGAGGTACTCTGGGATGAGCTCATCGCAGTTATCCATGATGAAGACTCTGCGCACGTACAGCTTGATATTGTTCTTCTTCTTCTTGTTCTCAAAGAGGTCAAATGGCGCGCGGCGAGGCACAAACAACAGGGCGCGGAACTCCAGCTGACCCTCCACTGAGAAGTGCTGCCAAAAATAAGCGCATTGATATTATTTGGGGGGGAGGGCGGGGCAGTAATAGCACTTACAAGACCGGAATTTAAAATGTAAATATTATTCTTAAGTATCTCTGCTTTTCCTCTTTAGTACAGAGCGGCAGTAATTTTTCCACCCGAGACCAACCTTGACAGCCAAGTGCTCCTCCCAGTCATTCGTAAGGCTCTTGTAGAACTCGCCGTACTCCTCGTTGGTGATATCGTCGGCACTGCGCGTCCACAGAGGCTTGGTTTTGTTCAGCTCCTCCTGGTCAATGTACTTCTCCTTGATCTTCTTCTTCTTTTTCTTGTCTGAGGACTTGTCGTGCTCTTCGTCGTCCTCGCCGATGTCCTCCACCTCGGGCTGGTCGTCGTCTTGCTCTTCCTCATCCTTGTCTTTGTCCTTCTCTTTCTCCTTCTCCTCGCCTTCTTCCTCTGCCTCGTCGTCACTCACCTCCTTGTCTCGCTCCTTCTCAACCTGAAGGAACACAATTTCCTCGTCACTTGTGAGTTTGATATTTAAAAGAACAGTCATTCCGAGTCAGACATAGGGGAGGTGTGCATCATCCATACTATGCTACCACTGAAAGGAAAAGAACATGGTGAAATGAAATGACATTACTTTTACTCCTTTAGCATTTAATTTTCTGATTATTTTTTTTAGCTTGGGATAATGAATAAATGTCACAACAATAAATTAACAAACACATTTTAATTGAGATGAACCAATTGTCCCCTTTCACTTACATAGAGCGTGATGGGGTAGCCGATAAACTGCGAGTGCTTCTTCACAATCTCTTTGACCCTCCGCTCCTCAACGTATTCCATCTGGTCATCCTTCAGGTGCAAAATAACCTTGGTTCCACGACCAATCGGTTCATTAGCTGATGGGCAAGAAGTGTCAACTCAGGTTACAGATAACGCTCTTCGCGTAGCAAAACTGTGTGCTAAGCTAACGGTGTGTACTCACTCTTGTCCACCATGACGGTGAACGAGCCCCCGGCCGCGGACTCCCACACGTACTGCTCGTCGTCATTGTGCTTGGTGACAACCGTCACCTTGTCGGCCACCAGGTAGGCCGAGTAGAAGCCCACGCCGAACTGACCGATCATGGAGATGTCGGCTCCGGCCTGCAGGGCTTCCATGAATGCCTTGGTGCCCGACTTGGCAATGGTGCCCAGGTTGTTAATCAGGTCGGCTTTGGTCATGCCGATACCCGTATCGACCAGGGTGAGGGTGCGAGCGTGCAGGTCGGGCCGGACTTCGATCTTCAGGTCTTTGCAGGAGTCCAGTCGGCTGGGGTCGGTCAAGCTCTCATAGCGGATTTTATCCAACACAAGTGGCTGGGAATCACATGACTATAGACACAGCTATGACATTGACGACGACCATTATTTCGCAACTTACATCCGAGGAGTTGGAGATGAGCTCCCTGAGGAAGATCTCCTTGTTGGAATAGAAGGTGTTGATGATCAGGGACATCAGCTGAGCAATCTCAGCCTGGAAGGCAAAGGTCTCCGTCTCCTCCATTGGATGATCCTCAGGCATCTTTAAGCACAAAGAGATGTATGAACATTAAAATAAGCAGTCATCATTATCATTACCCATCCGTTTTCAACCGCGCTTGACCCGATTTGAATTGGGTCAGCTCACAAGCCGGACTGTCGCATTTTTTTTTTTTTTTAATGACAAATTAATGAACTAAACTTCAGCAGCTTTGTAATGGCTAGTGACATAAACAGAGGAGAGTGTGGGCAAAGCAGGTAGTTCAACAGACTGCCTTAACCCGCCTTTAATCCACCTTTGGGCCTTGAAGCTAAAATCCCATCACAATCTGCTCTGAGGACGCTTTGGGCTTAAGCGTTTTATTCTATAGTGCAGCTTCTGCATTCATAACACGGGGCGGGGCTCCTGTGGCGTTCCGGTCCTATGAATGACGTTCCGGTCCTATGATGACATAAACCCTAATTTACACTGAAGTCAGAACGTACTTTGTATCAATAACACAGGAATGAAGTCATAACCACAGAAACTATTTTACTGCGCAAAACACAAATAGGTAATAAATAACCATATTTTTATCATATTAAAATATATTTGCTAGTTTTCTTTCTCTCACATTGTTGAAATATATTTGCAATTTTTCTTTTTCAATGATTTTTTTTTTTGTGGCTCCCTTAAGTTCACTGTGCATCCCGCTGATGTGCACTGCTTATACTAACATGGCTGAAAACAGAGGAACTAGATATCCACATGCTGCAAATATTTTGACTTGCCTCACCCACACAACTCGACATTAGAAATGACCGCAACAGACGTCAGCATTGGCCGAGCCAAACAGTTGGAAGGATTGTGCTTGCAAATGTTTTGACACAATTCACATTCTCCTAAGAAGCAGCATTTATTGTCATGTCATTATAATACTTTAATGGACGCTAAGTGATAATACTGAGGAAGAAAACGTTTTTTTTTTGTATCTGAGGTGATGCAAAGCACATCCGTTTTAGTTCAAAGTTCATATCGCCCAGCCTCAAGCGTTAACTCGGCGTGGATTCTTCGTACACGTCGTACTGTTCGTAAAAAAATGACGTAAACCGAGGACTCCTGTCATATTTGGCAAGCGGTTGAGTTGCATGGCGTAATGGCTCTGCGACGCCCTCTAGCGAATCCACCGGGAAACTGCAAGTTTCCAGAAGGTACTCTGCAGTTTCTATTGGAATCTCAATAGAGCAATGGGTTAATTCCTCACAGTATGTTAAAACGTCTCTTTGACTCCTTCTCGTGTGTATAAAAATGTTAAAACATTGTTTGGCATCTTGCTTTCCACCCATTACACGTAAACTTAGTCTGGCAAGTGCACCACCACCGTGGGCCCATGTGTTCGTCTTTCGCGAGAAACTATGAAAGAAAAAAATGAGGATATCGTTATCACATCTAAATAAGACACAACGGAAGGATTAAAATCAATCGTTGAACACCCTATTTACTGCGAATAATACTGTATCACACGACCGTGTGGATACTAGCTTCAATGGAATTCGCACCACCAAAGGATGGAATTGGGATTATTCATACAATTAAACATATTCACATCATTTTTTCAAATATTTTAACCAAACATGTTTCGAGAACACAAGTAGTTGTCACGCGACACACTAACAATACCTTAACACGAGGTCAATCCGTATAACGACAGCGACGATAACGATTTACTAAGCAGGATTTGAAGGGGCTCATTCCCTTACCTTGGTCCTCGGTGTTTTGGGAGAGTAAACTCCGACGTTAAAGTGCTCAGACGAGTATGACAAGCGAAGACTACAGATCTCGTCTATATAGCCCTTCTTCAAAAGGCGTTCGAGAAGTGTCGAATTGAGCTCAGAGCTTCTGGAACTCTCTGGAATCTTCCTCGTTGCAGCCGGTAAAACATCGAGCGCTGGTTGGCCCAAATGGGCTGTCAGTCAGGAAAACGGGGTGGGAGCTATTGAAGCCAAACGTCATAAGGGGCGGAACACAAAAAAATAAATAAATAAAAACATGTGGCGTTCACGGAACGTTCCAGAACATTGGAAAAACTTACGGAATCTCACTTTGTGACGCAATTAACTTGACGAAATAAAAAGTAAAAGTGATACATACAACACAAAGGGCAAGGGAAGAATTTCACTTGTATTTCTCAGTTGATTTTATTACAAATACGAATGCTTTCATTAAAAAAGAAGTTACAAAAGACACAGGCTACATATTTCCAGTGACTTAATATTTTCCTTTGAGGTTTAAACAGTAGACTCCAAAAGAAAAATGAATACATTGTTCCAAGCAATTATATTTTCTTTGTTGAGATAAGAACGGCGCTCCGTGATTATTATGTCTGCCTCCCAGTATGCGAATATGAGTGTTTCATCGTTTGTTTATATGTTCCTTGTGATTGGCTGGGAACTAGTCGTGGGTGCATAGCACCCAAGAAAGAAGCATCTCAAATAGGCAGGAGAGTGGCCCTTGAGGACTGGAGCTTGACACTTGCGGTGTGTAGGATGGGATAGGACCCAGGTCACCTATGACTCTTATGAGAATAAGTGGTACAGAAAATGAATGGATGGATGAGCTGTAAACATCCATTCATCCATTTTCTATAACTTAGCCACCAGCTAAACGTAGGCCACAGAAAGACTGAGATTAATTCAGACCTATTTTGACATAAGTGGGAAATGACCCGATGTCTGAACGGACGCGAGTGGACCGCTACATCATCAATGAATTGTATTATCTGTAAATAACAAAAATAGAATTGGTTGGAATTAGTCAAAATAAAAATATGTTTTGTGTAGTTTCACAGAAGCAGCTGAGGTTCGATTGTGACAACGCCATGGGCGCCTTTTTTTTTTTTTTTAACATTGTTATGACAAAAAGTGACTGTTCGAAACAAATGACTCAAATAAGTTACACCGTGTAAAATTATGAAAGCAGATGTGTTCAGTCGACTTCCTCCATTCTTGACGTGTCGTCATCGCCCTCCAGGACTGGCATGTCTTCTTCAGTGGGCTGAATGAGGTCCTCAACTGCTGAGTCATCTTCGTCGATGCCTGACAATTATACATTCATGTGAACGCCTTGGCTCTCTTCACAATTACTTGAGGATAAAGTCGACTAAAATAAGATAAGATCAGACAAACGAATGGAGAATCACTCACCGAGACCAAGCTTGATCATCCTGTAGATGCGGTTGGCATGCGTCTGGGGGTCCTCCAGCGTGAATCCCGAGGACAGCAGTGCCGTCTCGAACAGAAGGATGACCAGGTCCTTCACCGCCTTGTCATTCTTGTCCGCCTCTGCTTTCACCCTCAAGGTCTCCACAATGGGATGCAGGGGGTTGATCTCGAGGTGCTTCTTGGCGGTCATGTAGCCCATGGTGGAGTTGTCCCTCAGGGCTTGCGACTTCATGATCCTCTCCATGTTGGCCGTCCAGCCGTACGTGCTGGTGACGATGCAGCAGGGCGACGAGACCAGGCGGTTGGAGACCGTCACCTTGAAAGAATGCCGCATTTGGTTAACGCCGCGGCAAAGACGCAAGGATAGACAGTCAGTGTCTCCTGCACGCAAACCTTTTCAATCTTCTTGTCCAGGATGTCCTTCATGATTTTGCAAAGGTTCTCAAACTTAGTCTTGAGTTCCTCCTGCTTCTTTTTGTCATCCTCATCCTCGGGTAGCTCAAGGCCTTCCTTGGTGACCGAGACCAGGTTCTTTCCATCGTACTCCTTCAGCTGCTGGACGCAGTACTCGTCGATGGGCTCGATCATGTAGATGACCTCCAAGCCGGCCTTGCGGAGGCGCTCCACAAAGGCCGAGTTGGCCACCTGGTCTTTGGTCTCACCTGTTTCAGAAGTCAGGTGGTAATATGCTTTACATGCTAAATAGATATGCAAATGGGGCGAAAGTCGGGATGACAACAGGATGATGACAAACCTGTAATATAGTAGATGTGCTTCTGGTTGTCCTTCATGCGTGAAACATAGTCCTTCAGAGAAACCATCTCATCTCCAGAAGCGGAAGTGTAGTATCTCAGCATCTCTGACAGTTTCTTCCTGTTCTGGGAATCCTCGTGAATGCCGAGCTAAAACACAAATGTGGCTTCATAACGTCGGCGGTAGGATTCTTTGAGGGATGTTAACTTTTGAGATCAATCTACCTTGATGTTCTTTGAGAACTGCTCATAGCACTTCTTGTAGTTATCCTTGTCTTCCGCAAGCTCGGAGAAGAGTTCCAGGCACTTCTTGACCAGGTTCTTGCGGATGACCTTGAGGATCTTGCTCTGCTGCAGCATCTCTCTGGAGATGTTCAGGGGCAGATCCTCAGAGTCCACCACGCCCTTGATGAAGTCTGAGAAGAAACAAAGGAAGCCAAACTGGTCAGTTGTGAAAGAGTTGGCAAAAAATACCTAAATGGGGATCCTTTAGAATGAGATACTTACTGAGATACTCTGGAATCAGTTCCTCACAGTTGTCCATGATGAAGACCCTGCGCACATACAGCTTGATGTTGTTCCTCTTCTTCTTGTTCTCAAAGAGGTCAAACGCAGCTCGTCTGGGTACAAACAGCAGTGCCCGGAACTCCAACTGTCCCTCCACGGAGAAATGCTGCAGACCCGACGAAAAGAAGCCACATGCTTGGATGGATCCTGTTGCGGCAAGTTCATCGACAAAGAGCTGCGGCATTCATTTACCTTGACGGCCAGGTGGTCCTCCCAGTCGTTGGTGAGACTCTTGTAGAACTCGCCGTACTCTTCGTTGGTGATGTCGTCAGGATTACGGGTCCAGATGGGCTTCGTCTTGTTCAGCTCCTCCTGGTCCATGTACTTTTCTTTCACCTTCTTCTTCCTCTTATTCTTGCTCTCCTTGGTGTCCTCGTCCTCATCGGAGCCGACGTCCTCGATCTCTGGTTTGTCCTTGCTCTCCGCAGCAGCGTCTTTGTCCGCATCCTCTTCCTTCTCTCCTGCCTCCAGATCAACCTCCTTCTCTCTCGTCTTCTCCACCTTGAGAATAACAGACGGAATTTAAATGGGATTTTCTTCAGTTCCATTGCGGGAAAATAAAATATCTTGAACACACTCCCTTACGTAAAGTGTGATCGGGTATCCGATGAACTGAGAGTGCTTCTTCACAACTTCCTTGATGCGCTTCTCCTCGCAGTATTCTGTCTGATCTTCTTTGAGGTGCAGGATCACTCGTGTGCCTCTGCCAATTGACTCCCCTGAAAGTCAGCGATAAAGAGATCATCAACGGGTGGTGAATAATCTCAAGAACTGGAGTGATAAAGTCCATCCGTTTTCGAAAGAACCGCACTAATAAATGCTAACCACTGGGCCAGTGCGTTGAGAAAATAGAAATAACGAGTGAAATTTACCAGTGTCAGGACGGACAGTGAATGAGCCCCCGGCCGCGGACTCCCAAATGTACTGCTCGTCGTCGTTGTGCTTGGTGATGACCGTCACTTTCTCAGCCACCAGGTAGGCCGAGTAGAAGCCCACGCCGAACTGACCGATCATGGAGATGTCGGCTCCGGCCTGCAGGGCTTCCATGAACGCCTTGGTGCCCGACTTGGCAATGGTGCCCAGGTTGTTGATCAGGTCCGCCTTGGTCATGCCGATACCCGTATCGACCAGGGTGAGGGTGCGAGCGTGCAGGTCGGGCCGGACTTCGATCTTCAGGTCTTTGCAGGAGTCCAGTCGGCTGGGGTCGGTCAAGCTCTCATAGCGGATTTTATCCAAAGCCTGTCGGAGGGAATCTCATTTGTACTCAGCAGCGCTATTTATTTTCCGCCTCAGGCGTAAAAGTAAAAAAAATCAAGGTTCAGCATGTACCTTGGATTTAAGATCACAGTTGGGTTCACGTTGGGTGCAATAAGGTGATAAAACTTACATCAGAGGAGTTGGAGATGAGCTCCCTGAGGAAGATCTCCTTGTTGGAATAAAAGGTGTTGATGATCAGTGACATCAGCTGAGCAATTTCAGCCTGGAAAGCAAAGGTCTCCGTCTCCTCCTCCATGGCATTTGCGGCGTTCTCGGGCATCTGGCAGAGAAAATAAACCCAATTCATCATCGATTCATCCATCAAACGCCTTTCGGAATTGGAGGAACGGGTGAGTTGGAGCCTATCCCAGATGACCTTGGGGCACCGGGTAGGATACAGAGAGGGTCGGTCGGCTGATCGCAGAGCATGTAGCTAGGCAGGCACTGTGGAGAATTTGAGCATTTAGCAAGTTTTAAGAATGTGGGTGAAAACCCGGAGAAAACCAGACAAACACATGGAGAACATCCAAGCTCCACACTGAGCCAGGATTCAACCCTGAACCCCAGAACTGCGAGACGGACGTGCTAACAGTGAGGCTACTGTGCCGCCCTTCCAAACCAAACTCCAAATATCTAAAAATCAGAGTCCAAGTTTTGGTGATAAAAGAGCACCACGTGGTTTCAGGGAGTTGTGGGGCGGGGCTTAGCAGCTGCTTCTGGTGCGCCAGCACATGTTCCTCCTGTCAATCAAACACCTTTGACCATCCCCCTCCCAATGGGTTACCTAACAGCCCAATGTTAAACGAAGCCGATTTAAGATAAAATGCGAGTCTTTTTCAGCAAAGAGTTGTTGTGATAGCACACACGTGCGTCAAATCATCTCCTGCTCTTAGTTCCTGCGACTCTGGTGTTTGCCATTGCACTCACGCTCAGGGTCACCCTCCACGCCATGTGCTCAGCCCATGCTTCGGTGTCGTTAAGATACTCGTGGCACACCGCTCCGTCCGAATAGACCATAACTCGTCACCATGGAATATTGTTGTCTGAGTATTGCCGCAATCCGGCCGCGCATTTTTGTTGATAAATTCCTTCATAAAATATTCAGAAATTACCACAACGTGTTTGATATCGCGTGCTTCGGACTTACCTTGAATATGAAATCTGTGGCGGTCGAGTCTGTCGATGCCTTTTGTGAAGAGCTCTGAATCTGAATTGGGACTTGCGCTGCTGCTCCCTCCGGTGAGTGTCTTTGGACTCGATGCAGACTCCCACGGCACACTGGGGGGCTTTTTATACCTCAGCGAGGGTGGGGGGCTTCTGGAAGCTCCCATTCAGAAGGTTCCAGAAAGATACTTCCACTACCGGGAGGGGGTCGGGTGGAGCGGGTGGCGAGTGAAACGTCAGAGCCCTAAAGTTGATGTGCCCTTATAGGGGAAGCAAAGTCACAAGCAGTGCCTGTCAGTCAAGACGAGAGCCTTCCTGATAGCTAGGCTGGCCATTTGGCTGCAAGACCCCCCCACCCCACCCACCCTGCAAGTCCTCACATCTGTGGATTGCCTTTGCTATCAGCTGCCGTGACACACAACACAGGCCTATGGGCAGGATGTCTATTTTTTGAAAGCACACGGTTTTACTTTTGGGACACCGGCCACACACCTGAGCATTCCTTTTTTTTAAGTATCTAAAGCTAATCAGCAATCAATAACAGCTATACATTCAGATCCCACTTTAATAGTTGTTGATCAGAATCAGAATCATCTGAATTGGCCAAGTATGTTAGCACACACACAAGGATTTGTCTCCGGTATAGTATGAGGGGATTGTCTCCTTTTTTTTTTTTCTTTTTACCGGTAGTTGGGAATTACCACTTACTTTTATAAGTAAGAAAAATACGTTGAGAATAATTATTGCATTATTGTCACTTGTGCCTGTTCCTCAACATTGCGAAAGAATATTTTGTAGCCAGTCTGGCCCGTTTGGTGACATAGCAGGTTGGTGTTCAAATGTCGTGGCTGATACTTTAGATTGAGTTGATGATTTGGTGTGAAATCGATACACATTGCGTTCACACAGGATTGAGGGCTGGAAAAAAAAATGTGCTAGATGACCAGGCGGTAGCAGTACATGACACTTGCAGCACATTCCATGTTATGTAATCCAAATAGTTGCTGTTGGGAAGGAGTAGAACATTCTACGCTCAGGAGGAACTCGCGGTGTCGCAATCCATGCAAGACGATATTGTCCGAGTTGTCAACATGTCAAATGGGAGTAAAATTACTCTTTCCGACAGCAGACACCACTGATCCCGCCCCCACTGTTACCTTCAACACAAATTAGTCTCGGAACCAATTCAACACCTTGTGATTGGGATGAAATCCACTGCTGCTAATGGACGGTACTGTCAAAAGTTGACAAAAATCATCCACATTCCCAGGAAAGCGTAAACGTGCCATTAGTACGAAATAAGTAGTAAAAAAAAACCTTACAACTATTATACTATTCTCACATTTTACCCCAAACTAAATTTAATTCAAGAATTGTCACTCTCTCGTCTCGTCGTTATATGGTTGAAGTTGTATTTTCCCTTAATGCAGTTACAGCTTATGTCCACACGGGGGCAATACACGTCCACGACTGACAGGGTGCTCAAGACTGACTAAGGTTTTAAGAGACAAGTACAAGTTTCTTTTCCTAAATTGTGAGACCAATCTGATTCATGTGGCGTGACAAGAAGATAAATTGCACGCATATAAAAATGACAAGGGAAGTGTTTTGTTTAAAGCGGGAATTTTTTTTGGAAAATGGCTACAAAAGTTAGTTCAAAAGGCATAAAAGTCTACAAAAATGGTAACAATGACGATTTAAGTCTTTACAAAATTGACAAAAACAAAGACTTGAATAAAATGTGAACAATTTCATCAAAAGTGACAACAAACGTGATCATGAAAGTAGCAATCAGAGTGGTAAACAATGTTCGCAACAGTGTTCGTGAACAGAAAGTGCCATCTCCTTGCTGACCTTCTCTTTTTATTCATCACGTCCTCAAAACAAAACAAACAAAAAAATCTTTTTGGACAACTACAACTCCGCATTCCCACCAAAGTCCACAACGGGAACGTGACATTCCTTCATCCGTCCTCGTGTTTTTTATCATTCTGCACACTAACAGCGGAGATTATTGCTTCGAGGTGGAGAAGGTAGAGAAAAAAGCCATGTGGAGGCGTTTCATAAATACTAAGCAGAATAAACATGTTTTCTTATCAGCAAGCCGCTTCGCTGATATATTTTACACGTCCTGCTGATGGAAGCCAGGGGATGAAGATGGAATTCCAAAGCAATTTTCAATTACACACAAAAAAAAAAAAAAACCTCGGTGTGTGTGTGTGTGTGTGTGTGTGTGTGTGTAAACTCGTTTTAAAAGCAGGGGCTCACAAATGGAATCTAATCTTGAGAGCAAACGCGGGAAGTTCTGACAAGCCGTTGAATCACGGTGCTGGATGAGAAGAAGTGATTTGCATTTGACTTCATCAGCTCACATATGAAACCTGTTCTCATATTTATATTAAACGCCCCGTTTTATTGGTTTTGATGACGCAAGAAGTTTGGTAAATCTCGTGAATCTGAAGAAGATTCACTATATAGACAATAAAAAAATGGCCGAATCTATTTGCCTTTTTTGGGGGGGGGATTTTTATTCACAGAACAAAAACAAAACAAAACAAAAAAAAAAGGCAGATATGCACATTTGCCGAAAAAAAAAAAAAAATCCATATCGGTCTGGTCTTTGTTAAAACAAAAGCATGTTAAAAGTAACAGCTGAAGTTATATATTTTCAAAGAAAGGTGATCAAAGTGACTATGGAAGCGGTAACAAAACTAAAATAAAAATCAGGCAACAAAGTAACACGCAACTCAAGTAATGTTATAATAACAGAGATGGGAAAAAGTGGAATGGAACTGCTCTACGAGGACGCCAACATGATGCCGACTGATGATTTTGGAACTTTGGTTTTTGTGTGAGTGAGTGTCCCTTTCAGGTGAACGACTTTCCCACTTTTTTTTTTTGGTTGGTTGGCCTCGCACCCCGCTTAAAGTCCTAATAAGGCTCATTTGATGGCATGTCGCCCGGAGATTAGACGTGTCAGAGCAGGCGTGGGCCCACATTGACGTGGCAGATCCGGGGGCTCAAACCTTCCAAAGCCACTAAGGCTTACTGGAGGGGAAAAAAAAAGACACCACCAACACTTGGGGATTTTTCACCTGCTACACCGCAGCTTAATTCTCCTCTTTGACAAAAACGATCACGAAAAACAAGATGATCGGCGCACGTTCGCTTTCATGGTTTCAAAACTACACCGGTGTGGCCACAAGGGGTCGCTCAGTGAATAACGACTTGACGGCAAAGCAGTCCTGAAGTAGTCGCAGAAGTTGCTTACAATGCAAAACAGCTGCCTCGCTGGAGGGAACGCCCTCCACTGCAGATGCAGCTGCAAAATCCAAAAACAGATCAAGACATGACACCCAATCTTATCCTCAGACAGCAATATTGAGGAACGAGTGACAAACATCTTGCGAAACTGACGTTCTGATCCTTTAGAAAACGTGCGTAAAGATCTCTCGGGCAAATCATGTTTTGCAAGAACTACCGGGGGAGGAGGCATTAGCATCGGCCCTTAGCGAGGTTGGCAGCGTTCATCGGTATTCTGCAGCTCGCCTCGGGGCGCCGCGAGTCCTTCGCTCGGCAGGGAAAGCGTAAGGTTAAAATGGAGATTAGGCTTTGTTCTCTAATGAAGTTTATCTCCCCTCGGCTGCCACATGCACCTGCACACCTCCGCGCAGGCAAGAGGACCAAAGTCAGGGAGTTAAGCACTGTGTCGTAAAAGGAAAAAAAAAAAAAAGATCCGATACTAATTTCACAGGTTGATGGGTGTTGGGCTGACATCTCAACACGCTTAAAACTGCTGGATCTAAAATAAATATATAGTCAATCCAGCACCAGGGTTCGTGTAGTTTTTTTTTTTAATTATTAAAAAAAAATTATTTGATTATTCAATCTGCTGGGTCAAAATAATTACCCCAACCTTGGGTAAAGGTCACCCAATCTACTTGAAATCCAAGTAAAAAACGTGGGCGTAAAAAGGAAAGCCTCAATAACGCATGCCGAAAATCGAACAGGACGTCGGCCATTTTGGTTTGAAGCAGCCATATTGGGTGAATTCCAGGGCTCCGCCTGCTTTCGATTTGTTTTGACTGTGACTCAAAAGCCCATTAAAGTTACTGAATGGACTCTGTTGCAGTTTGTACAAGCTGACAGGTGAACATTCGTCGTATTGAGTTCCCCAGCTGGAGTCGGCACGATTGCGAGCGGCTTCTGAGGCCAACAACCTCCTGCTTGTTGTTATATGTCGCTTTCTCAAACCAGATAACGTTTGTTACGCTTTGGCGCCGGGTGGAGAAAAAAAAAACGAAGAGAGGGTTTTATGAGTGCGAGCTGATGATAAAAAGCAATCATTTCTCTGGCTGTGAATGCTCCGTTTTTTTGAGAGAGAGAGAGAGAGAGAGAGAGAGAGAGAGAGAGAGAGAGAGAGAGAGAGAGAGAGAGAGAGAAAGAGAGAGAGAGAGAGAAAAATCTTAAAAAGCCAACAACCCCTCACCTCGCTTCACGTCTTTGGATCTCAGCGACGCCTCCTTCGCAGACTCATTTGGAGGGTGCGGCGCATCTGTGACGGGACGACTGCTCAGCTCCGCAAGGGAAGACTGTGCTTGTTGTGCATGTCAACCTGGACAAGCGGAGAAAACTTGACTGATGAAAGGAAGCTCAGCTTACTTTCCTTTTTTTTTTGTCACATCTTCATCGAAATTAACGGACATGCAAATGAATCTGTTGCAGCCGCCCTTCAAAAAAAACATGCGTTTAAAATGAAAAAATCATAAATAGCACTAATATTATACGCCACCAGGAGGCAGTACAACACAGTCTTACAGACAAACGAAAAAGAACTATTTCTGCCTCAACTGCAAGTGCGGGATAAAGAATATATGCTTTTGAGTATTGTTATATCATCAGTGTACGTGTGTTGCTATGTTGCCAAGTCTTAAAGCTAACTGTTAGCTAATCAGTGTTTGCTACTATTAAGCTAAGCAAACTCTCCAAAAGCTCCGTTAGCTTCCCTGTGAGCTCTGTAATGAGGGTCGTCTTTAGGGAACGCCCTGAGATCCAGGTGCCGAAAGGAGACTTTGCGGTCCCCTGGCAGGGAATGATTTATTCAGGACGCCGGGCCGAGTGAGCGAGGGTCGTCGTTTAAGGAGTGCTCGGTTTATGCGTAACGAGCCTCCATTAAACTTTCACGAGCCACCCCCTCCGTGACGTCCAAGTCAGCCGGGATTGCTGCCTTCCCTCCCGGTAGAGAGACGCCGCTGTCCCGCATCACACAACTCGGAGCTCCTCTCGCTGAATATTTCAACCAATTGCAGTCCATTAGCATCTTTCTTTTTGTTTAATATTGATGCTATGCTAATTCATCATTAATTGCCGGGGTGAGAGTCCCCCGTATGTCAGCGCAGTGGGTCTATGAAGTGCTGCTAACTTCCTATTGCCAAAGTCAAAATAGGTCTGAGGTCGGAATTTAAATTAGTCGAATCTCTTACCCTGATTGGAAACCCAACGGTGGCTCTACTTTGGAACCTTTCAAGAAATGCCTAATCCTGTTTGAAACCACAACCCAAGTTTAAAACCTCAACCGAGGTTGGATGAACCCTTTTAGGGACAGCGTTTACTACAGTGGACAGTTGATCCTGTTATCGGGTTACAGGGTGTGCGAAAGGGTTCAAACCCTACTTTGAAACTCAAACTTGAAACCCTAACCCAGGCTCGAAACCCCACGAACACTCGCTTGAAACACTCGATCCTAACCGATGATATCAGAACTGTCTGAATCCATCAGTGGCCACATTATGATTTCTTTGTATCCGTGTTGATTGCATGTCTGAGGTAAATGAGCGCGTGCCCCATCTTGTAATGCAAACCCACACTTGAAACCCTAATTTTGAAAATTGAAACACAAACTTGCAATCCGAAATCTAAACTTGAAACCGGAACCCTGTCTCGAGACCCTAACCCTATCCTAGGTCGGAAACCTTAATTTAAAATGCCAACCCTGCCTTGGAACCCTAACCCAGGCTCCAAACGGTAATTTGATAACATCAATAAATCTAACCAGTGTTTATTTCTTTTTTACAATTAATACAGAGCAGTGCTTGAACAGAAATTTTTCCTCTTCTTTTCGCTGTCCTTTCTAAGCAAATCAGCACAAGCCTAAAACGAGTCCCCCAGCGCTGTTGCCATGGCGAATATCAGACAGCATAAATTCGTCTGCCAGCAGATTAGGAAGATGCTGGTGACGCCTCGATCGCTTCAGTCCGTTCTCACTGTACTTTGTTGTTTTCGACTCAACTTGCAATTTGCTTGCCACCTGCCGGCCCACGGGAAGAAAAATATCAACTCTGCTGGCGGGCATCTGATAACGGGTGGCGAGCTTTGGTTCAGTGTGAATATTTTGTTGTTTGTCTCCGGCCCGCGAAGGCCGGCCTGGTCGGAAACGGATGAGCCTGTCACGCCGCAAACAATCTGCATTCATCATGTCTTATTGAGCCGAGCCGACGTTGGCAGTTGTCGGGATGCCGAGGGGCGCAAGGACTTGGCGTCCTTGAGGGATTGAGGCACCCGGGGGTCAAGGTCACATGAACTGAGGGGTGGGTGGGTGGGGGAGAAATACGTATAGCGGCAGAGCTC
>NW_017806153.1:377417-410669 GCF_001891065.2 Hippocampus comes
CTTCGGCGGTTATTTGTTGCATGCCGGGAGGCTGGACTTCTCCCCGATCGTAGTTTTTCCTTTTTCCGAGCGTCAAGGACACTTGACCATCTTTTGCTTGAGGGATTATCATAATTCAAGGTTTCCCAACCTTTATCAAGGCATAGCAGATATTTTATATTGAAAAAAAAAAAATCTAAGCATTACCAAACCAAAAGAATAGTATGCCTCCGGTGGTATGGTTTGAATCTATTGTTAGGGTTTCAAGTCTGAATGATGTGATCGAACAAGGGCTGAAACCTTAACCGAGGCTTGAAACAGCAAGACTTGAAAAAAGGTTCAAGACACGGTTAGGGTTTCAAAATCAGCAACAAAATACAGAGTTACGATTTCCAGCCAGCCAATATTTAGCGCCCCCCCCCCTTTTTTTATTTTCCTAAACCTGATGCACCGAACCGTGTTAACATGTTTCGATGTATGTTAGCGTCACGCGCGCAAGCGTGACCATGAAACACGTTGCTGTTCATAGCCCAATCCTCACCTCAAACTCTAGCGAGAGACAAAAAGACTGGCAGAAGCGTTGAGGGAAATCAGACATTGAAAAGAAATCATCTCCGTGGCGCTCCACTCAAATCAATTTTTCATTTCCCCATCTCCCGACTGTGCTTGAATTTTAAATCGTACTGTACACGGGCGGGCAAGAGCGAGCCGAGGTTCATGCAAACGCGGCGCTCACGTGAACATACAAACAAACAAAAATAAACAAATAAGTTGCCATCTGACTATGATATTGTTTCAGACAATGTAGCCGCTTGAAAGTGGCTCTGGAACTTCACCCCGCCTTGCTAACAGGTCATTGTTGACAATTATTTTCTAAATTAGCCTGGACAGAAAGTCTCGATCCTCAGACATTTTTCAGAAATCAACCGGAGGCAACGCTGCGCCGCCCGAGTTAAAAAGTCACTTTCGGCGATATGTCCCTTTTAACAGCGACGATAGCAGCGATTGCTATCAACGAGCGATTACCAAGATGCGCTGCGCGATGGGCGACATTGGGAACACTTTAAAAGCGACATTAGCTCTACACCAGCCGTCCGCCGCCGTCGTCGCTGACTGATAGGCATGCCACGCCGCTTAATGCATATTTAATCGCGCAAACCATTACGAAATTTCCAATTACACACGCCGCATTCTCCTTGGAGGAAGCGCCGTGCGCTTTAATTTGATTCTGCTTAATTACTGCAAGAATTATTTTAATTGTAGGCCAAGCGCGGCCGCTTCCCCGCGTCCGTTTTTATTTATTTTTTAAAATTTGGACTGGAAACATGGCTGCGAGACCGCGGTTGGATAAATTAAGAAAATGGCGTCTACGGAGATAATATTGTTTGATGACATTAAGAGGGCGATTAGCTCAGTAGAAAATTCGTCATTGAAGGCTTTTAGGAAAAATTATTATTTTTTTGAAATTACGGGGATGTATTACAGACCCACCCAGCTCAGTGATAGTTTGAGAATACTTCAACATGTCGGTCAAATTATGCTATCCATGGCACGTCTCTCAAAATAAATTCTAATTTGGATAAATCATGCAGGGTTCAGAGTGCCTGCTGCTGTCACCCATGGATGGGAACACTGAACTCTTAGAGCAAATGTGGCCACAAAGCAGGGAAAATTGATGTCAAGGGATGCACCGGAGCCAGCGTCAACAAAACCTCGATTCAGCACATCCTTTGGAAAATGATAACGCTTGACCCGTACTGCCTTGAAGTTGTTCAAAGGCTTCAAGCAGAAGATGATGATGTTCAACAAGCTGAGGTCAGTATGGGTAAAGCTTTATCACCGCTCTCATTGGAGCAGTATTATGACCATAAAGCTTCCCAAACTGGCGCTGAACTGCACTCGGGGACAGAAAAACTTCTTGCCAGGTGGCAATTTTGCAACGCTGCTCCAAGGTCAATTGGAAAAGAAAAACTGAAAAAGCCGGTGGCCTTGTGTGTCGTGAATTATAGGGTATATGACATTACATGATAGAAACTGTATAAAACTCATGGATGACTGAATTGCTTCATCCAGAGCTGGCATTTAGCAACTGGAACAAAACAAAAGAAAAAAAAAATCCCTTTCACCCTCTGGGACCAGGCAAATGATTTTTCTGATCCACTGATCCTCACAAGGGCTGCGGGGTGTGCTGGAGCCTATCCCAGCCATCATCGGGGTACACCTGGAACACATCAACGAACAACCATCCGTGCTCACACTCACACCTTGGAACAATTTTAGAGCTGCCACGCATGGTTTTGGAATGTGGGAGGAAACCGGAGTACCCGGAGAAAACCCACACAGGCACGGGGAGAACATGCTAACTCCACACAGGAAGGCCGCAGCCGGAATCGAAGCCTGCACCTCTGCACCGCGAGGCCGACGCGCGAACCAGTCACCCACCGGGCCGCCAATCATCCGTCCAGTCAGACATTTTATATTTCACTCATTTTATGGTCACCAGTGAACTCGGCCTATCTCTGGACGACTGCATGGCTTTAATATATTTGTCAGGTTTTAGAAGGACAGCTACATTGACTTTAGTGTGTGATGCTGTCACAAATAAAATGGTGGTTTGTCGGTCATGCCCACGCGGCAACGTGATTCCCACCAACCGGGCGATGTCAGTAATTAGCTTGAATTTTTCACTGAAGACTGCGACGGAATGACTTGATTGCGGCTCCGGCGGGGCTCGCATGCTGTGCCGATTGCCGTTCTTTTGACAAGCGCTGAATTGCAGCTCTGGCAGTGTTGTAACAATGGTGGTCAGGGGTTAGCAAAGTGCTTTGTTCTGATATTAGAAACGTACAGATTGTGAAACTCTTTCAGCTGTTGTACGTGGCACAGTGGCGTGCTGTTATATCGGTTTCTGTCATCGCTGTGATAGTGGTGGAAGACCCAAGTAGCTGATCCACAGCCGACTCGAATAAATATGTCATTCCATTTGACAGACTTATTGTATTTAGCATGACAAGTGGCAGATGTTAACGACACGCCACGCTTGTAAAATCGGCTTGTCATGGCGCAGAGGCGAACCTCGAGGGTGGGGGTGGGGGGAGGCCCCCCACAGGAGCACCTTGAACTTGCACCTCGCAATATTTGCCAAACGAGATTAGCGCCGTTTAATTAGACAGAAAGCTGCCCTAATAAAGCTATTAGTCACTGGTGCAGGGCGACAGCGGCAGCGAGGAATCCCAGTAATTAACCCCTCCTGCTTGCGAGTGTTTAGCGCGCAACTTGTCATTTTAGCGCCGAGGCTCGTTGCCACGGTGAACCTGAACGTTCGGACCTTGTCCAAAAGTGCTCAAGATGTCATCTTGGCGCAAAATGAATCATATGGAATCATTTCCTTTACTGATCACGGCAACTTGAAGTTACAACATGTCTGACGGGAAAAGCACGGAGTGACGTTGGAAGACGTTAGCTTCTGGCGCAAGGCTCTTGCGCAATTTGAAAAAGGACAGTATTTTATGTTTATATGTATTTATTTTCATGTTTTAGCAATAAGGCCTTGGTGGACCAGAAGAATAATGGCTGGCAACCGGTTCAGGGTGTCCCCCGCCTACTGGCCGAAGACAGTTGGGATAGGCTCCAGCACCCCCCGCGACCCTTGTGAGGATTAAGCGGATCGGAAAATGAATGAATGAATGAAAGTTACTCCGCCTCCAGAGTTGCGGGGTTGATGAATCGCATTGGGAAATATTGAAAAAATAGAAAATTGAAAAATAGCCCTCGCGCCTCCCACCCCTTCCTGCAGATTCTTCAAGGACTGCAAAGCCTAATTGGACGAGGTTGACTCATTCCTATTCATCCTGACAACGGTGCACTCCAGTCAGACAAAATAAATCAATATGATAATCTGATGGGAGCTCACTACTTGTGTCACTTCGGATGACAAATGTAAGATTTGAGAGCCAGCATTTAAATCTGTTTCACTTTGGTATGAATAAATCATATTTTTAATGGAATTATTAGAGCGGTCGTTTGGGAGAGATCGAGCTGGATGATGATGGAGTTTGTTTCCGGATTGGAAAAATATGTACCAAAGCCGCTTATTGTTTTGCTTCTCAAAATTATTTAGGAGCGTTTTGTCATCTTTTGTTGAAGAGTCACAATAAACAAACAACAAACCCTCGACATACTTGAGCGATTGAGGATTGCCGCCTTTATTTCCTGGAATCAGAGTTTCATCTTTGACCCACGCAGGCAGCCCAAAAGCCGCAGACGGGAAGAATAAAAATAAATCTGGTCTCGAAATGAAAGTCAAAAGGAGAGAGCGGAATAACATCTCGAGGCTGATCCTAATTTTATAATCTAGAAAAAGAAAGGACTTATTTCAAAGTCAAGTTTTTTTTTTTTTTCACACTCTGAAATGTGAGTTCACCTGAGCAAGCATTCCTCACTAGGGGGCAAGCTTGGACAGAGGGCCGAAATTGCATCGCGCGGCTGAATCTTAGTGTTTGCAGTTGGAGCAGAGAGTAGCTAGCGGTTAGCATGTCCAACTCAACCACGACCCTAAAACGCTTAAGAGTCCAACATCTGGATGGATGAAAGGCTCATTGTGCGGAAAAATTATTAGCCACATGCTGCTTCACCGAGATATTATTATCGGACCCCGCGTAGCAGCTTCTTCTGCTCGAGCGTCTCACAAAGATGTAAAAATGTTCATCTTTTTTTTCCAGATGACAGCTGACAAGTTGTGTCTGAATGCATCTTTACAAATGAAGACAAGAGCTGCGCATCACACACATGCACTCAAAAGCCATAAAAGCATCACTTTTTTCCTATTAAAAAAAAAATATATATAAAAAAAAATGACGCCGACTTGACAAGTCGCCCCGCCGCCGCAGCGAGGATGGCGCACACATGAAACACGGGAGTCTTCAAGATTTGACATGAAGGTCTGAGTGGCGCTTGATGTTGCGCCTTTGCGCGTTGACACCGCATCCAAATACCGGGTGACTTCGGCTTGCCGAACGTGGCGCCCCGCTCCCGCGGGAGTACCGCCACCGACGCTACCGGAAGGATCACAGGCTAACAGCGTCTTTCGACTTCATGGCGCGACCTGCTTGCTGTTTGTTCAAGGAGACGCGTTCAGGAAGTTTCAACAGCTTTACAGACGTAATTTCTGTCCGTTAGTTTGATGTAGCGCTAAAAATAAGCGTGGCGTATCTGGGCACTTTCTTTCGAAACTGCCACTCTTATCAGCATTGCAAACGTGATTGAAAGCAAAAACACGCCTATTTGAATTTTTTTTTTTAATTCAGGCATCAAGTGGTTAAGAGGCGGGGCCTTGGAATCGAACCCGGTACCTCTACACTGTGAGGCCTACGTGCTAACCAGACCACCACCGTGCCGCCCCATTGTTATTATCATTCTTATTATAAAAGACTGAATAGAGATGCCGGCAGCAGCCAGCAGCAGAAAACAGATGGCATCATCATTCAGTTAATTTACCGGTGACCCGTGTGGGCTGAAAAGTTAGCCGCATATGCTGCAGACTAAACGACACCAATTAGCTTGCTGCGATAGCGTCGTCCCCGTTCAGTAATGAGCTATTTTCTCGCCTCCAATTTTTTTTTTGTCATTGAGAAAAAAAAAAAAATGTATCGGGGCGCAAACAGAGCGCGGCTAATTGTGAGGTAGACATCAGACAAGAATCGGTTTACGAAGCCTGTGTCTGTGTTACAGAGGTATTCATTTATACTCACAATAGGTGCACTCTTATCATGGCCCATCTTTTTTTTTTTTTTTTTTTTTAATGCCATGGTTTGGAAGTATTCTTACTGAAAGGAGAACCACAGTCAACAATGCACTATTCTGTACATTAACCTGGTTACGACAGTGGACATCTTATTGTTATCAAGTTAAAAGGTGCATGAAAGGGTTAAAACACAAATTGACTCATGTAGGACATTTTTTTTTTCCGATAGCGCAGATTTTTAGTGATTTGAAGTCGTTGTGGATTGTATCCGTCGCAATAAACGGGTTCGCCGTATGGTTATGATTGCTCTCACGGATAAGCCCGTCAACACCATTTCCAGCACTCTCTCACCCTTGGGGAGGCCCACTTAGACCTCACCTTGTTATCCTCGCTCCTTTGTTGCCATTTGACACTCTCAAGGGGTTAAACGCGTGCGTCCGTTATTGGATCTCGCCGTTGATCGGGCCCGTAACGACTTTAGGGAGCTCGTTCAGGCGAAGAGACAGGAAGCGACCGTGTAGCGTGACCTGCGAACGACGGGAGACGGAGTACAATGAGATGTGATTTCGGTTTTTGACACTTTTAAGATGACCAAAAAAAAAAAAAAAAAAAAAAAAAAAAAAAAAGGGGGCGGGATTACTGCTAACACAAAAATTTGAGCTGTCAAGAAAAATGGTCGCTGGTTAGACTTTAGAATCAATGTCGATGATTATGGTGATGGTGGTTAATTTCAGGATAGGATTTAGGATGAACGATGATCTGAATAAAACATCAGACCCCTTTTCTGGTTGTCCCAAAAGGGGTCCACGAAAACAGAACATCTAGTCACCTTCCATTTGTCTTCTCACGAAATATTGTTGAGCCTGCGTTCAAAATGCAATCCTGTACATTCCTGCCAGCTGCGCCGCCGTGGGGATTTTCCGTTTATTTAATTTTTTTTAAAGTGCTGAAGTCTAATTGCGTCAAGTACAGCGTTCACAAATGCCGTCGAGGGCGAGGTCAGCCCAGCGTCTTCTGTCTTACACGATTTGCGGTATGCGGTGCATAGCAGGGTGTGTTGAATGTGCAACTTGCGTACAGTTGTACATTTAGCACACAAGTGGCGGAGGAGGTCGCCTCTGATAATGTCACCGCTCTGGCTAAAGCGCTCTGACAGGCTCACGCGTTAACTCCAACCCATAGCGGCATTTAATTTCTGCATCCTTGCTATTTTTTTTCCCCTCCTTTCCTCGGCAGCTTTTGTCATGCATGCACAGGAAATTTAGGAGGAAGCCAGAGACGTGATTTCCTTTTCTTTGTATTGCAGTCGACACCGCTGTAATTATAGCTGTGTGGTGTCGAGCCTCGTCATCGGCGGAAAGACGTTGCTCGCGCGAAGAGAAGGTGGTTGTCAAGTGCAAGCGTACGCATGCAAATTCGGGCGTCCGTTTCGCACAAATTACTCCACGGTGTCGTGGTTCATGCGACTGTCTTTTATGCACTGACTGACAGTTAGTATTTGCACAGTTTGAGAGTCTTGTGGACTGGCAGTGTCGTATTTCAAAAGCGGTAGATCGACTATAATGTCCGAATTTGCGTGATCTATCAATGACGTCAATGAGCGTCACTGGCAATTAAGCCATTCGAGCAAACACAAACTCGTTCCCTCCGGGGTCATTCGATGCTATGTGAGCTCAAGGCCAATGTCCTATTTTTAGCCTAGTCTCGTGTCGTGGGAGCGGAAAGACGTGCGCTGCGAGGCGGAAGGAGTCAGCCTTGTTGAGCTGGCCAGTGCGAAAGGGGCACACTTGCGAGTGGCTGGCGACCAATCCTGAGTCTATTTTGCGTTTCACTGGCATAGTCTCCACCCCTTTGTGGTGATCTTTCAAAGATTAATTTTCAATGGCGCTCAAGTTCATTCTGATGATGGGTGAGCTGCGGCCTATCCGGGCAGGGGTGTGCCCTCTTCTTGCTATCCAGTTGCAGGGCAAACACACAAGCAATCACACTCACATTCACATCGATGGACAGTTTCGAATCTGTCATGCATGTTTTTGGAATTTGGGAGGAAACTAGAGGACAGAGAGAAAAATCCAAATTCTCTTTCTCCACACAGGAAGGCTGGGGGCCGAGATTCAAACCCAGAACCTCAGAACTGCGAGGCAATGGTTCGAACTTGCATTGATGCCCAAGAGATCATGTATGATAGTATACTGTGAGGCATGGTTCACGGCCGTGGTCATTCATGGGTGACCGGGATTTTCCGTGTCCAATGTGGGCCTGGATCTAAGCGACCAACTCCATGGGGACCCTCGCGTCCCAGGACAGAGATCCACAGCTGGGCCAAGTCGTCGGTGAGCCCCCTCTGGGCCGACCCAGCTGCGGTTCTTCCGACACACGGTTGAACCCGACGTCTCCAGAGATGGCGCGATAAACAAATGACCATCAGGAAGCGGCATATGGCCCGTGTCTACTGGGGTTGCGCTAAACAAACACGAGGGCCCCACTGGCTCAAGGTGTCATTCTCCAACTAGGAGTCTTTTCAGGAGACGCAACTGATTCCCGAGTTTGTTAATCTCGGCCAGTGAACAAGAAAAAGTGCAAGCGTCACCTTGAAGGAATGAACAAAGTTGGGGAAAGACGAGGAGATAAAATGAAATGACATCCCGGCAAACAAGACACTGAGTGCTGCAGGAGAATATTAAACTGTGATAAACAACAGAAAAAAAAAGCGCAGAGGCAGTAAATTTAATGCACTTATCATATCCTAATTCTTTATGAGAACAACTACGGTGTGACACCAGGTAGAATTATTGCAATGGTCATCTTCACTTTTCCGCTGTCACCTTGACCACAGCGTAAACATTTTCAACGTTCAAACTGGTAGCTGGTGAAGCCCCTCTGGACAAGACTTGGTTCAGAAAATCACCATTTTATTCACGTCTTTCATTTACGTCGATTGAACTGGCTCATATCTGATGACTCTCGCCATGTTGCTTGCTGACAGCTATCTGTTAGCTGCTAACGCCGGAGCTGTCACTTAACGAAGGCAGCAGGCCCCGTACAATACAGTATAAGTAAGTCATTTTTTATTGGATTCATTTCGCACCTTTTAATTAGCGATAGAAATCGCTGCGTTATTGACGTTGGTCGGAAATGAGTCCGAGACAATACTCAAGAATTGAAATGTAGAACCATGAATAAAATATCCTACGCTTAGGCTGTGTTGACCAAAATTGCACTGAAGAAGATATCGAACATTTGGTACAGAGGAATTGAGTCACTATTACCTGCCTCACCCACCCTTCGAAAGCCTGTGCGCAACATTTTTTTTTTTTTTTAGGTGTACCACAGAGAAATTAGGGTGCCCGGGCGCCTAAAATGGTCTCAGTTGATAGCCTGAGTCAAATAATAATGGCCTCAGGCTGTCGCCTGAGACATTCTAGTAGTGACATATTTTGTACACGTGAATTTTTGCCGAATCAGACTAACACTTCAGTTCTTGCATTCCTTCAAGTCATCTCGCAAGAATGTGACTAAGCTAAGACAAAGGGAGACCAAAAAAAAAAAAAAAAAAAAATACCATGCAGTGTTCCTCTCTTGAGCTGCCAGCTGTTCCAGCACCGATCAATGAATGCGTTAACATCACTCTCAGCGCCAGGGACCCCCACCCGTTGCCGTGAGAGCGAACAAAGAGAATGCTTTATGCTTTATGTAACAAGCGAGGTGCAGCAGAGGACGGCGTAACCGACAACAAACAAACCGGGCAAAGCCGTGTCCGTGCTCTCTTCGCGTTCAAAGAAACACCACCGCAGTACTGTATGGAGCCAACCGAAGAATATTTCATCTGCTGTGAAAAGTGGAGCGCCGTTGCGCTGTTCTCTCACCATCGAGTCCACAGAGGGGCCAATATCAAAAGCCGATCTGATGATTCTCTTTCTAGCTCTTACTCCCTATGACGCAACCGAGCATGTACTGTACCGTACCTCAGCCTCGCGGGCGCGCCGAAATGATGGCGTCAGACTTTGAGTATCCCTCACCTCGGCCTCTCTCACATCCCTTCTTGACATTATAAAAAAAAAAAAAAAAAAAAAAGGTTCTTTTATCTGACTTACTGAGGCATTCAATTCATCTGCACGCAGCCAATCCGTGTAGAGATGGTACATTCACGTTTCAGCAGGGGCATCAAACAATTTTTTGGTGTTGGCCGCATTGTAGTTGTGGTTTCCCTTTGACGGCTGGTACCACTACGAAAACATATAAATGTATAATCACTTCATACTGTGGATATCAAAAGTCTACACCCCGCTCTTCCTTTTCTGATATTAAAAAATGAGACCAGGATGAATAATTTCAAAACTACTTCCACTAGTCATGTGACCTACAACCAGTACAATTCAATTGTATATTTTCGCACAGAGAGCTCAGGTGTGCTTTTTTTTTTAAAGATAAGATTGCACTCCTACACCACAGCCCAGACATGTGAAGCAGACGGGAGATTGTTGTCACATGTATTAAATGGTCAACGCTCGCCAGAAATGACTGCGGCTCCTTCAATATTGCTCTGGGCCTTTTGGCAGCCTACCTGGCCAGATTTTGTCAATTTTGGAAGAACGTTCAGTCCTGTGTAATTCCACGAGAACATGACTGTCTTTACTCTGTGGTAGACTGAGTGGCTTGGAAATTGATTCGTAGCCTTTCTCCTGATACCTTTGAACAAGGCCCCAGCTAAAGCGTGCACCTAATGAAGACGACGAGCTGTATTCACAATTTATGGATGTCTGGTTGCTTTTCCACTTTCGTCCTTATTTTCGAGTCTTATCTAATTTGTCTGTGTGTCCAAGTGACACACAACCAAATACGTTTGCGCGGGCACTTAACGACGCTCATATTCCGGTAGCCAGTTAGTTTCCTGTTTTGCATAAACCAATAACGTAATGGAGAGCGAGCGCTTCCCTGATGAACAGCCTCATGAATAATTTAAAGTAATACCTCATCTCAAACTTTTTAACTCACGCCAATTATGCGTCTCGGGGTTGGGGGGCGGGGCGGGGGGGGTTAATAAGTGTATTGTTGCAGAATCATTGTCCAAATCCAACTATGTCCAATAAGAGCAGAGTCGGACTCGGTTTGATTTTTTTTTTTTTGATGGATGGTGAGGCACAAAATCTGGTTGCTACCTGTTAGGTTCTTTGCTTTCTTTAGGCTTAAAAAAAAAACACGATGACAGTGAATGTGAATTTGTCAACAAACACCAAGTTGCGTTGATGACTTCCTGTTTGGTGTTGTTCCTCAAATTTATTATGTCTCAAAATAATTATGTGTTGCCATCTAGTGATTAATAGTGGAATTGCACCAATAACAGACAAGACTAAATTAACGTACGAAATATGTGAAATCACGGGACACTGAACACTCAACGCAAGGGAGTTTGCCGTAATGATTCTACGTGTAAATTAAAAAAAGAAAAAAAGATGCACTTCTCAAAAAGTGATCTTACAAATCAGTGCCTCATCTACTCTTGACCGACCTTGAGGTTGCCAGGACCTAATGGAGGTCATTCCACAGAAGTGGGCAGTACATCAGTCGGACATTAATCGGCTGGCTCACCTTCACCATTGTTCCCTCTGGGACGCGCCGGGAAGGACCTGAGGACGGGAAGGTGGAAAGAGGCGGAGAGGAAATCAGACGGTGAGCGATTAGGTTAATGAAAGAGGAGAAGGAAGCCAGGCGATGGGAGGAAGGTGGCGCCTAAGGCAAATAAGTTTGGAGGAGAGACGTGGGATGTCGACAGTTGATTGGCAGAGGAGAAATAAGAGCCCAGGAACACTGTCACAATGTCGGAGAGGATGACTTAAAACCTTCCACTTTAACCGGGCCTTCCCGCTTCCCGACGCTTCCGGGAAGGTCAATGAAAGCTGGCGCTATTGCACAAAAAGTCCATTTTACAGCTGTCTGACTTTCGTGACTGTGATTTAAGAGAAAATCTCTTCCAAAGTGTCTTTTAAAAAGCGCCGCGAAACACTCTCGCCCAGGACCTTGAAGCGAAGAGGAGGCGGCGCGGCGAGAACGTAGGACAAAAAAGGTGCTCGCGGTGACTCACGCTGCGCTTATGCCACAGAAAGAGGAAGGAGGAGGAAATGATTACACATTGACCACCCGTTGTGAGTTTGATTCAAACATGCGATTACATTTTTTTAAGCCTTCTATATCAGTCGTAGTATAAAGAATTCCTCTTTGAGATTTGTTCCGATTGCCTTGTCATGGCAGTTTCGCCTAATGATGTTCAAAGTTTTTTATTTCATCAAACGCTGTTGCCGTGGCGACACACGGTATGAAAATTAGGGAAAAAAATCATTGGGTGAAAAATCGTTTTGAGAAATTTAGCTGCTGATTCTCCATTTCACACAACATCGCCGCGCTCCTCGACAATGTGCTACGCTAGGTTCACCCCCACCACCACCCCAAAAAAATGATGCATCGTGCGCTTTTAATCGCTTTTGCCGGCATGCCAAACTGCTGGCATGTGTATTCCGGTGGAGATGATATTCATCAATCCAGTAGCGGGCCTCATGTCACGCCTGGCGACATTGTTTTTTTGGCCGCGAAAACACAATGTGGCGATCCAACACTTTCAATTAGTTTTGCTCGCCTGTCAGATTTTTTTTTTCTTTTCCCAGAGCAATAAAACTCAGCATTCAAGGCCGCACTGTGTTGCATAGTTGACCGAACTTACCCTTCCGACATCAAATCACTGTTGTGTTAGGTGTTTTTTTTTTTCATGGTCAAAGCAGTGCAATGTTTCTCACAGGTGATTTAAGTTCATGCTGTTAGCAGGATGCCATCCGTTTTACCAAAAGAGATTCCACAATGTTGGGTTATTTTTTTTCCACCCGCGTGAAAAGGAAGCTGATTTGGTTTATCCTGTTCACCAGTTCATCTAGCCCACTGGTGTCAAACTCAAGGCTCGGGGGCCAGATCCAGCCCGAGAACAGATATATTTTTCTAGACTGAATACTGGTATTTTTTCCGATTTTCGAAAACGTAATTATTTTTTTTCCTGCTCACATCTTCGTGGCCTGAATCGTGCTTTGTCGTGACGTATGCTCTCCACACAAAAAGAGCTATTTCTGGTTCTGCTAGCCTCCAGGTGTCCAATTATTCATCTCCTCTCTGCTTGGCGGGTGCGCTGACCCCTCCATGCTCATGAGGTGCAAAGATTTGAAGAAAAAAAAAAAGAAAAAGCATCTTCTGATCATTTCTTTGCCGGTGTCACTCACACTTTGATTGGATTGCCTGCATCGGTCGAGCATGCTGGTGATGTCAATTGAACGCGCCTGACATGAAGCAGCCTGCCTCTCGCAGCTTCGAGCTCCACCTTCTCGCACTTTGTCAGGATGAACGTGGTTGTTGTTTCATCCTTTTTTTTTTTTTTTGACAGATCTGACAGCTGCTGTGAGACATTTGCCGTTTTCCCCGACACAGGTGGGGTGGATTTTGAATGCTACAATGGGTATGCTATCCTCTGGGTTTTCAGCTCAGGTCAGGTCGGCAGCGTGAGGTGACTTCCTAAGTGGTAATTGCGCAGTATGAAGAGACAATATTCCACGAGCCAAAAAAATATGACTGACAAAATGGTTGGAGCCAACATTTGACCAAAGATGGTTGCAATATTACAGTGTGAAGTCAATTTATTTCTAAAATTCACATTGTGAATAGTAGCAAACGGTCTTGTGGAGAAAAATTTTCAGTGGGGCAAATTTAAACATAAATACATGCAAATAAATAAATATGAAAATATACTGAATTCTAAAAAAAACAATATAATATGAATATGGTTTTAATTCAGTTTTTTTCAGAACATAATTCATTTCCGGTCTCGTTTAGCGACATGTGTAGCATTATTTTCTATCCTCTTCACTTTAGACACTTGAAATTAAATTGCCCGCTATTTGTTGTTCAATGTTAGATCCGCGAGTCGGCAACACGTTGCGCCACACTCGTAGCCAGCAGAAGCCCGCCGCTTAGCTAGCTGGTGCGTCAATGACGTCACTCGCCGGAGATTGCCGAACAAAAGATTTTCATCGTTAAGAGCGTTGCTAAAGGGTGTAACTAGCTAATATGACTGGGTTACGTCAAAAAAAAAAAAAAAAAACTACGAAAAAAAGAACGTATGCTAAAAATAGTTTTGCTCTAAGCATTACTCAAAAGATGGTTGCCCAAGTTTACTTCGCTCTTGTTCTTTAAGGAAAAAAAAACCCTCCATCTCCTGCCAATTACTCGTATCGGCTGGACGGCGCACAATGACGAGAGAAAGCTGCTTCTGTTGGGACTTTGAAGCCGCGTGGTTTTACTTTGGCGCGAATGATTGAGACGGGAAAGCCAGCGGAGGGTCAACAAACAATCCCGACGCCCCCCCCCGCTGAGAAGAACCACGCCAGGATAAAGACGAGAGAGCTGCTCTTCCCGCCCCCTGACAACGCCGCATTGTTTGACTAGCAAGAGACAAGAGCTTATCGTTCTTGCCCTTGAAGACCTGGTTGCAGAGAACTATCCTTCACGTGCCGGGGAGTGTTCATATTTCACCCGGATGACAATAAAAGCTAATTAGCGTTAGGCTGCACACATTGCTCTCGCTTGTCTTATAAATGATAGCATCTATTCCGTCAGGCATTGGAACCCGCAATGTTATTTGAAGAGCAAAGGAGAGGCTGACCTCCAAAAGTGAATGGAAAAATGCGCCAGCATCGATCCACTGTGTTCCGTTCCAGATGGAAGAAAAATATTACATTTGGGGGAAGGGGGGGGGGAGTATTGAGTGCGAGGTAGGGCTGGGCGATATTGCCTTAAAATTCAATCTCCAATTTTGTTTTCCACAAAACGATTTCCGATTTGAAACGATTTTTTTTCCTACCTCACCTGAGCGCAGATGACAATGACGTGGTTCAAGTTTTGCTTTTCATTCCCCCCCTCCCCCCCTTTGGGGATTTGCCTCATTTTTCCTGATCACAAACAAGTTGAAGTTTTTCTTCCCTTGAGCATTAACTCATTCAGTACCAGACATTTTCAAAGTTTGCCAGATTGACAGCCGTTTAAGAGCCTTTTGACTGACCTTGGAAAGACCTGCAGGGCTATTGTTTTGTGACATTATAAGGACCAAATCTGCCAAAAGAAAGAAACGGTTTGTTTTTCCTTTTCCCTTTCATTCGTATTCATCAGTAGAACATGCCGTCAAGTAAAATACCGGTTTGTGACCCAAAAGCGGAGAAATTGACCACCGTTTTTGTGACCGGTTTATATTTAGTTTATGTTCGGCGCGACTGACTCTGAGCTTGCCTTCTCCAGGAAATGTGTCAATTATGCTGCTCATGTTGTCTGTTAATCTCCGAATTGGCAACGCTGACGTGCTTTTGTAAACCAAACTAGACTGGAAGCAGTTAACTCGAATGAATATATCACATTGATTAATCGCCCAGTGCAAACAGATTCATCTGGGAATATGTGTGAATTGAAAATAAATTGATAGCGCCATTAAATTGTAATTGGACCCGTAGTGAAAATCTAGCCTCATCTTGACCCGGCTGATGAGCGATTGGCCGCCTCGAGATAGAGGGCACCATACACACCCCCGGTCCCCTCACTGGCCGTGATGACACATGACCTTTGGACCTTGTCATCATCGCCAAGGCCTTTTCGCACGGGGGCGGGGGGAATATTGCATCGACACGTACGACCTTTTTCATCATCGTCTGCCGAGCGTCCGCCGTCCCCCTCATCTCGCTGTCCACCATGAGCCCGGAATGACAATTACGGAACGCAAGGGTGACACAAAACGACCGGACATAAAGTTTTATGCTGAAAAATGGATTTAAAAAAAAAAAAAAAAAAAGTGCAATTTATGGGAAAAAAAAATTGCAGTTTTGCATTTGCGCTATTATCCTCAATTACGCGCTTGTTCATCGTATTTTGACCCGGTGCATCGACTGGGATCAGGTGGAAGATGTACAGCACGTTGTTTTACCTTCAATACGCGTCCATATTCGCAGGAGAGGGGAACATTTCTCTTCGAGTAAACAAATCACTTTATCTGAATTAGCTCTGCAAACAATGATCGAGATGTGGGCGGAGGGAGGGGAAAAAAAAAAAAACTATTCAGACGTGACGAACGTGACGCGGATGCACGATGGACGCCATTGTCTTCATTCAGAAGCCTCGCGAATTCATTTCCAGCACACTTTTGTAAAGGGATCGTTTCATTAGCAGAAATGACAAAGGGGGAGCGTGTACTGCGGGGACCTGAGGTCGAAATGGAATGACATCAGATTATTTCCTTTTCTGTACAAATGCAACCTCCCAAGTCCAACGTGCCTGAAATGTTGTGGGGAAATAAAATAATTAAAAAAAAAAAAATGCCTCAAGGGTGAAACAACTCTCCTCAAGCGTGAGGTCGGCAAATCTCATGAGACTTCGGTTCAGTGAGCGACAAAAAGGGGTTCTCCGCTCGTGTCAAAATTCGGTCCCCTGAAGCTGGTTTCACTAAGTTACAAGAATGTAGTTATTTATTTTTTAATGACCGCCTCATTCATTGTCGTTTAGTGTTAACTAGACTACACTGCGCAGCATTTGAATTTTTGTGTGTGTAAAGTGTGGCGGAAGTTTGGCGATTTTCTATTCGCTTACGCCGACGTAGCCGACCTCATGAAGTGGCCGGGGTACATAAACGCCTGAAGAAAAACCTATCGAGAGTGTGATCGTCTTTGGTGTTTCCTAACTTCTAAATGTTTTTGCCTCCAGATGAGAAAAAAACTTTGAAAACTGCTGACTAAATCGTAAACACAGTATGAGGCAGAAATAATCATAAAAACAAGTGCATTTATTGTCTTTTTCATTGTGTGCCTTCATCAGGGAAAAAAAAAAAAAAAAAACATCCCCCGATTAATTATTACCGCGGCCCTCAACATATTTATTATGTCTCTGTAATTTTATATAGCCTTCAAAAAGTAACCTGGCACTAACTCAACTTTATAGGACACCGTATAGCAATATAATCATCGCTGTAGAATTGGGCAGAAATTAGCTGTGATTTACAAAGTGCAGCTCGATGGCCTGCAGCAGCACCGAGGCACAAAGTGCAGTCAAGAGTCCGGTGTGGCTGTCGCACGCGTGCGCGTATGAAGCCTCCCAGTGGCCACGATTCAAGCGGGTCTTTCTTGTCCTTATCACATGACGCACATGTCTCAGCCGGAAGCCGGAGGGCTCGGGGCCTGTGATGGGGAGCGCTCGCTATGCGCAGCAGCGCCCGCTGACGAGCGCCTGCTTCCGGAGGGCACGCGCATAAATTATGTCAACAGAGCTCAGATGGAGCTGGGGATTCATTGGCACTGAATCCATCAGAGGGCATGTGTCAAAACCGTGACAGGACATATAAAAGATGCTCGGTTTTGATCGACACCGTCACAGAGGGATTCATTAATCGTTATTGCGGTCGTACATCGTGGCGGGGGTGGATGATGACCTGACAAGCATCAAGTCTAAACGGGGAATATTTTTTTAAAACGTTGTCAAAATGACTCCTGTACTATCCTGCCAAAATGACTGCAGTGATATGCATGCCAGGCCAGTAGGTGGCGATGTTACTGAGTAAAATTTATCCAGCCAAACCGGTTCGCCTCATGAGGGAGGGTCACGGGGCGTGCTGGAGCCAATCCCAGCTGACTTCTGGCAATTGGCGAGAAAATGCTTGCAGTATTAAGGATTACGTATGACAATTTGAAATTTTGGTTCAGACTTTCGCAAGCATCGTGGAAGTTGACATGCTTGATTTGCTTTTGCGGGCCACATAAAATGATGTGGCGGACCAGATTTGGCCCCCGGGCCTTGACTTTGACACCATGCTTTTAATCATCGCTCAAAAAAAAAAAAAGCTGTGTAGACAAAGTTAAGATGATCATTGAGGGACTTGCTACTTAATCACATTAAAAAGCTCTTTTGGCGGTGCGACGGTCGTTGTCTACGAGTAAGCTAACCATTATGTTTAGCCAAATTAGTCAAAGATAACCCAACTGTTGTACACATCGCCGCCGTGTCTGCGACATTATACTATTGTCGCATGGTACGCTCCTCTAGAGGCGAGACGACGTCAAGTAATTTGTTCGGGATTTTGCATTTCCCCACCGTGATGTCATTCAATCACATTAGCCAAAGTCACATTAGCCGCAGGTGTTGATAGCTCCGAGACAGGCCTCTATTTAGTTTATTCCATTGATCAAACGTCGGGCAACGCTAATGCAACATGTCACGTTTTGAAAAAGCTGGCAGAGCTGAAGAGATGCCGATTGACGGATGCCGCCCCCCTCCTTCCCCCCCTCCCAAGCCTACATAGCCCCTCATCGCAGAAACATTAGCAGCCCATTAGAATTCTGTGACATTTCACCATCCATCGGCGGGAGGCGGGGAGCACCGCCGCCCCCCCTGTAAACACAGCGCCGCGGCAAAGAGGAAAGGGAATAAGAGCGTAATGTAAAATGGCATTGTTCGGCTGGTCAGACGCCAGGTGTGCATGCTAATGTGGCGCTTGAGGTCAACCTCGCAATGCCTGAAACGGAGAAATGAGGGGCTTTGGAGGAGGATGACGATAAGAGGGCGGACAAATGGGGCCGGGAGCCGGGGTGATTCAGAGCGCCGGGGACTTTTAAAAGGCCACAAGCTACTAAAGGTTATCAGACGCGGCAACAATCTGAATTTTTTATAGTGGCGGGGTGTGTGTGTGTGTGTGTGTGTGTGTGTGTGTGTGCGCGCGTGCAGGGGTGGAGAGGGGGGGTCCTTATTATCCGCACATAAAGGAGGTGGGTCACGCGTGATAAAATGAACGCATCTAAAAAGGCCACACTAGCAAAGTTTACAGGAACACTGTGAAATCTCTTTAAGCGGCAACAATGTTTGGATTCTGCACGCAACGCTTTTTTTTTTTTACCCCCCCCCTCCCGTTTGATAAATGTGCTCCACTTTTTCAAGCAGCTATTGCGATATAATGGAACAAATGCGCTAATGTGGCATTTATGGCTCGATTACGAACAAAAGATCAACACAAGAGGATTACACTATTTGTGAAAGGAGGGGGATCGGGGGGGGGGGGGCAGCTTACATACTGCATATGTATTAATTCCCAGAATACACCCACCGGACAAAACAAATTGTTACACCTGCATAATTTTATCCAACACAAATGCTTGAGAGAAAGCACACAACGCTTCCATTTTTTTTTTTTTTTTGTCACTGCCTTTTTTGTGACTTACCTTACTTAGCTTTGCGGATCGAGGAGCTACATTCAAATCTTGCCAGCAGTTTTAATATGACAAATTTAAATGGGCTTTAATTAATATCGCTTTGTTCCAACTCGAGCACATGGAGTGACGCGAGTCACTAAACAGGCGCAAGCGCATACTGCTGGGTTTTCTCTCATTCAAGTAGCCTCAGGGATTGGCCCCGGGGCTAACTGGAACAATGTTGACAAAGCAGCCGTCTCACAAAACAATAACAATCTCAAGCTTTCCTCGGGGCAAGGGGAGCTAGAATAAAACATGCAATGCCACACATTCCTCAACTTAAAAAAAATATAAGAAGAAATATGTTAACAACGCACCTTATGGAAGTTCTGGCAGGAAGTGGCCTCGGGAATGAAAGCACCTTGAGGTTAAAAGAAAAAAAAAAAAAGGCTTTTAGGTCTGCAGCTAGGTCCAAGAAACACTTTCAAACGTGTCATCGGTGTTTCGACATTTTTAATGCTGCATGAAATTGTTTACAGGACAGTATTTTCTTCATTTCGTCGTTCTTCACCCGAATGTACGACTTCCTGTCCTGTCAACTTGCGCCAACGTACAAAGTTAATGCCACGCACACACAGACACACACTTGGAAAGGTGCTTAATCCTGGGAGCTCAAATACCTTGGCTCCACTTTTCAAGGACACTTGCGATCTGTTAAAGAAGGCTCATCGAAGTCTCGACTTCCTCCGGAAGCTGCGACGTGACGGACTGGGGGTGAGCCGTGTTTTGGGGAGCTTCTCCAGATATGCGGCGGAGAACGTCCTCAGCATCGGGATCACGGTATGGCCCAGCAGCTGCGCCGCTGTCGAAAGGCAAGGCTTTTTAAAGGGCGGTAAAAGCTGCTCGGAGGATTGTGGAGATATAGATTTAGTGCAACAACAACAGTAGTGCAACACTCTTAGGAGGTTGATTCTTTTAGGTAGGCTGCTACTGGGTTGTTGATGCAAATGTGGAAGAAGTAACAAACGTATGATATTGATGTATACGCATGAGCGGTTACGATGTAACGCATGCGGAAATTCGTGAGCACGAGAAGTGAGCGTAATCGAGCGCTCACTCAAGCGTATGAGAAATGCTTCGGCCTTCCCCCTCGGAGCCAGATGCGCGATGATGGATGTCACCTTTTTGTCGACTAAAAGATGCTGCGAGATTGGATCAAGCTTGCTGCGAGGAGCTCATTAACATTCATGGGGGCAGAGGCGCTAGTTAACCGGGTTCGGGCTGGGGTTGCGACAGCCGCCGGTCGATCATCAAGAACTACCACCGCCCCGCTTCGAAACCCACGCTAAGCCGATCCAGCACCCACAGAGCCCAAAATGATTTAGCATAACGTGAGGATACTCTGTGATGTCCCATCGAGAATGGCTTAAGGAAGACTTCAAGGGGGAGTTTGCCGTGTTAAAACTGCTAGCAAAGATTTGAATGTAGCCCCGCTTCACTAATCCCTTCCCCACTCCAGTTGCTGAACAAACATGGCGATTTATAAAAACAGATTATGGTGAAAGTCTGTCGCCGTGAGAGTCACAGAATGCACACTTGGCTTGAACACAGTAGTGCTAATTGCAACGTTGCTGGCCAAACCTGTTCAAAATGGGAGTCTAATTAGAATACTAAATGCCAGTTTCAATTTTGAATTTTTGTTGTGGACAATGAATTAAAAATAAAAAATGGACATTGAGGATAAACATTGCTAATTCCATGTCGCTTCTGAATCATCTCACCTGCCTTTGGTCCCTTCGCTCTGTTTTCTTGTCTTCGGTCCTTTTTTTTTCCTCTGAAAGTAAATGTTGCACCATATTTTCAGCAAACCCTTCAAAGACAAGGTAACAGGTCACAGGAAGGTTACGGGATGTGCCTGCTAAGAGTGTGCCCACAAGTGCACGACGTGTAATCGAGACCGACCTACCTTCGTCGAGACATGACGCGGAGGCACGGGGCGCACTTTTGCAGCGTGTTAACTATCATATCTCACGTGTACCGTTTTAAAATGCTTCTCTCGGCCCTCCAGATTCCCATTCTTTGCCAGTACCCTCAGTGAATTGTACATGAAACGCCATTTTTGTTTTGTTTTTTTTGCGAGAGCCACCTGCCTGGCATCCCGCCCTGCTAATAGAAACGTGCGTCGTAGACTATGACGCAAATCTTCGTTGACAGAAATGTTGAAATGTAATATTTATTCTACACATTTTTACAGCATTGGAAAACGTTAAGAATGTTTGTGTCATGTTTTTACTTCTACAGAAACCATATTAAAACAAAAAAATATATATTTCCCTCACCCATCTATTTTCAAACATTTTGAAAAAGCTCCAGGGAGCCACTAGGGCGGCGCTAAAGAGCCGCATGCGGCCTTGGAGCCACGGGTCACGACCCCAGCGCTACCCTAAACAACCTTTAGCTCTCCTGTAACTGGTAAAACAGGAACTAGACTTTCTGTTGGTTCTAATAACCAACATGATGTGTTCATTTAACCGAGAAGGCAATAAAGTAATAGACTACAAGGAGATCAGTTTAGCACCATTTAGAAACTGTTTATGAATTTGTAGCAGTAGGTTGTGACTAGGCAAGATTGTATGACTTCTGCCTTGCTTGAAATTAAATCTGGACTTGACTTGCTTGATTTTGAAATGGAAAGAAACCTTGGAACTGGTTAAAATGGTGAAAAAACACAAATGTCCATCATTTCAAACCATTTTTAGCATTTGAACGCCATCGATTTCGAAAAGCCATGTTTCAACCTTCTTTCTCCTGCTATTGTGAAGCACCCAAATTTTTTTTTTGTAAATGCACTTTAAGTCATAAAAGAAACATCTCAGCTACAACAAATGGGTTCCACATAACATATCAAACATTTGTTTTGTTTTTTTTTTTTTTATTATTTCTCTCATTAGTTGCAGGTATGGCACTAAAAACGGGTGATAAATCCAAAGTACCGCGGCGGGGGGAGCCCGATTGTCGCATAAATACTGAGCACAAAACAGAGAAGAATGACAGTTGAGTGGATCAGGGTTTGGTGCGCGGGTGATAATTAGTGGATGGTTATACACTGAGAGGCTGGAAAAAAAAAAGCAGCGTGATGAATGGCACAATGTGGCTCAGCCCTTTTCGAGATTGATAAGGAGACGAGGGAAATGTTGGCACTGCTCGCTCACTTGAGACTCCCTCGGATCAGGGATGACGCTAAATTGAGAAGTTTTGAAGTGGGCTCGGCATGGTGTCAAATTTGAAAGATCGCTCGTCGGCCCCTTCGCTGCTTTTGGATTTAGTCTGCATTCACAAACAGATTGATTTCCTTCCCTTTCGGGATATTATAATGATTCAGTGAGCAGCAAGTAGCTCTCCTAACAAATGTATTATGACTTCATCAAAGCCGAAACCCAAGAGTGTTCGATGGCAACGCGTCCTTATTCCTTCCCTTCATCGTCAATAGCCCTAATATTTAATTAACTCGTCCAATTTATCTGGCGCCAAGGTAACGGACGGAGCGTGTCAAATGGAGCGCCTTGGTGAAGAAAGCGCTATTCCTGTCTGCAGGAGCGCATCCCCTCCGCCCACCAAGCAGATGGCAACCGTGCAACACAAAATCAATTAGTGTCATGCTTTTTTTCTGCAGGGCCACAAACAAACCAAAAAAAAAAAAAAAGCAATTTCCACTTTATATCTCGACAGGGCGCACGCACCTGACCCAAAACAACTCCTCGAGAACTGTCAGCGTTGTTGCGGATACTAAAGACGCGTGAACGACTGTCTTGTTTTTTGTTTTTATGTCATACGAGCGTTGCTTTGTCAGCGAAGCAACACATACTGGATGAAATGCCTCAGGCTTACGCAAAGCACGGTGCGCTTATATTTGAGGAGGAAAAAAAAATGTGACCATTTGACATAAATGGCAAAACCTCACTGACGTCGAAAGCTCCACTTTGCACTCGTTTTCCCTCATTTGTCGATGAACATTTCACAGCCTTTGAGCCACACAGAAGTCTCTCCATCAACCAGAGTGGAGCCATCAAATCTCAATGTTTACATTTTTCCAAACCGGTAAATCCTCTGCATGTGTATGCATTAACCCTGCGGGAATGTGTGCAAGTACAAAAATGCAGGCTTATATTAAGAGTGGAGGATTCGGGGGGCCGTAACGGTACATGAGAAACAAAAATGGGTTCTTGCACTTGCTGCCTGAGTGTCAAAAGTTCAATTTGTGAACATACTGTATCACTTCAATGCTTCTCAACTCTGGTCAGCCAACGACAGATTGCTTTTGTTTTGGTTCCGAATGTCGAGCTGGGATTCAGCTGTTGCTCAATGGAGGGGGCGGAGCTATTCCAGAGGGATACAGGGCTGCGGGCCATCCCTAAACCAAACGCTGTTACTTTTCATGAGCCGCGACGTTGTATAAAAAGCGACGGATGATAGCAAGAAGCTACCGCCTAAAAAGTTAGACCAACTTCTGGATGTGGAAAGTTTCTCACCATAAAGAATGCAAACAAAATGTCTCCAACAAAGGCACTGCCTACATTCATTATGAGCAGTGCCTTGTGGGAGCATAAACACAAGGATGAATTGTTTTAAATAATAACAGCAGGAGGCCCATCATTGTGCTCTGTTTTGCTCAGGATATTTATCATCATATCAGGTTCTCGGTGCGCCATGAATCAGCAAATTCCGGCTTCCGCTGGGCTACATTTGCTGCCGCCCTGAAGCCCTTCAGCTTATGGAGCAAAGATTTATTTGGAACCTGAACAAAATTTGGAGTTGCAGATCTCCCAAGACAAAACGGACAAATTGGCGTCAGGAAACTAAGTCGAGGGGGTTCTCGGCTTACGATGATGTTGACGTAATTTTGAGGTGACAAAGGGGGGCACACATTTTACCCAGTTGCTGCCGCACTTTGTCTTTTTAATTTGATTGGTTTTATATTGATGACGAAGAAGTGTTTTCCATGCAAATATTGTATTTGCTTTAATTATGACTCAAATGCTCTGTTAGCGTGGCTTAATCAACAAATTTGGGACCGCCAGTGTCAACCGAGGACCTGCTGTGACCCTTTTGGGAGAAGCTAAATAAATTTAGGTTAGGCCGAAGCTGAACAATCTATGAACTTAAAAAAAAAAGGCATGAAATTTGACTAAATTCTGCTTTGTGCAAAAACAAATTTAAAAAAATGTAAATGCATTTTGTTTTAGCTCAAATGTTGTGCTTCCCTGATGCCAACATAAAACACTGATCGTCAACCTCTGCCAAAGAGATTTTTTTAACATTTACAAATTATACAACGTACACGATTGGCATCATCCCAAATGCTTCCATCCGCTTGGATATTTCTTAAATGCATGGGAGCCAAAAGAATAGAAAGGGGGGCGAGGAGAGGGGGGGGGGGAGACAAGACAAGTCCTCAAAGCATTTGTCATAAACAACGATGAACAGGAAATGTCCTCATTTTCTTTGTTGTTGTTTTTGTTTCATTTTCTTGTTGTTGTTGTTGTTTTGTTTTGTTTGTACAATACATTTCTTAAAAACCCCCGCTGGTTAAGGTTAGGGTCTCAGGTAGATCGTCCACAGTCAAATATCTTCACAGTTTGTGTGTAAAAGCGGAGAAACATTCTCGCTGGAGTAATAAAATATCAGGACTATTATCAACATTAATATTCTCCTCATCATTATTCTCATTAGGATGAACACATTTTTGTGTTCTTGGTAGTGTTGTCGTAGAAATGGCGGCGGAAATGAGCGCTTCGTCCAAAGTTCCTCTTGTTTTTGATTATTTAAAAAAGAAAAAAAAAAAAAGCTACCTCGGTTGGGTAGTCAAGCCAACAAGTGTCTTTTATCCATGGAAAAATATCCAGAGCCGACATTTTATTTAGTTTCCAAGCCTGCGGTCTAGCAAATGGTCCTTGGCCTACAAGACTCAATACCCCGTCAGCACTTGTGTGGGGGAGGGGTGGGGGTTGGGGTGGGGCGAGGTGGGGCAAAAAGAGACACATGTAGAAAATAGCCCATCAGATGAAGAATGGACGTGTGTGTCCGATGTTGCGCGACAGCCGGGCTTGCGATTCCGCATTGTAATCGTGAAGGCACTTCGTTTCATGGCAGAAAGAAAAGTGGCTTCTTCTTTGTCTCCGGCGGACCAGCTCGACTGTGTCAGGCCTCGCTCATCGAAGCGTCGCCCCGTAATCAATCATGTCCTGGACTTCTCGACCTTTGCTTTTTTTTTTTTTTTCGCTCTCCACCCTTGCTGTCATTTCAGCGATTTTTTTTTTTTTTTTTTTTCTGCCATCGTACCATCGGTTGGCCACTTGGACTCGTGGGCACAGTGTAAAAAGTACATAGGCAGCCATGGGGGATGGGAGTCGGGGGATGTGGGGAGCGGGAGGCAGAGGGGGGGCGGGGGTCTTAAAGCAGACAGAGCAAAACGTTGCCATAGGTCTTGATTTTCTTCAGAACAGCACCAAGCAGATAAAAAGGAAAAAAAAAAAAAAACTAGGCCAGTGGGGGAAAAAAAAACCCCAAAACAAACAAACAAAAAAAAAAAAGAAGCAACTGGCATCTGGTGCAAGGGGAAATGAAGATAAAGATACACGGAGAAAGTTCTGATTCAATTTCCTCCTCCAAAATGTCAGCAGCATTTATATTCTGCTGCCTTGCAAAGATATATATATTTATATATTTATTTTATTTTTTTTAAAATTCATATAACTTCACGAAATTGTTCTTGTGCTTTACAAACTGCCCCTCCTTCGATGCACCGCCAAAGTGAACCCTTTGTGCTCGTCTAGAGTCCCGCACCAAGGAGTGCTGCATTGTCATTTCCCCCCCCCCCACTTCAAAAAAATTAGCACATCTCGATTATTACTTTTTCTTCCATTCAAAAAAAAAAAAAAAAAAAAAAAAAAAAACAAAGTTTAATTTTTTCAGGGGAGGACGGGGGGGCGGGGTGGCGGGGGACACCGTCGTCGCTTTCGGGATGCGTGAATCTTTGGTGACGGGATGCCGAGGGGACAGCTCACAGACGGCAGGTCTGAAGGTAAGCCTCTTGAGACGACGACCGGAAGGGTCACCTTTGGCCCTCCAGGAGGGTCATCACCACGGTGATGCACAGCAGCCATATATGCAGGGAAGTGGACTGAGCGATGGCACTGAGGTCTGGAAAGAAAAAAAAAGGGAGCGGTTTTGACGGATGGACAACCTTGCAGGCGAAACAAAAGCGGCGCTTCGAACGCACTTCGAATCGAGTTTTGCATTTGGCGCACAGGTGGCATTGATGGAGCAACGTTCGCCTTTGGGCAGGATGAACCCCCGCCGTGAGGTCGCGTTGGACTGTTTTTCATGAACAGCATCAGCCACAAGTCACGATCCCTCCGACCACATTATATATTCCTCAAACGTTCTGCTCCTCGACCCCGCATCGAGTCATGTAAGATTCATCAACGGCAGATTGAATTTTATAATTCATGGCGTTGTCGCCCACGCGTCCCCGAGGGCCGACGACCACTCCCCGCAGCCCCCGGAGTGAATTCATTTAAAAAAAAAAAAAAAATTCAGTAATGACAGATCATAAAATAAATACATCACATCGACTCAAAATTGCAAACTGATTTCTCCCACAATGATGAAAAGAGACGAGGACTCTCATTTTTCTATGAATTGTTAACGACACGTGAGGTGGAGATGTTTCTGGAGAGAAAGCTCCTTGGAGCATAAGGAAGCAAGATTCAATCAAAGTAGGGGCGTCACTTCTGCCTGCCCCAGATTACCTCTTCAATTTTCGGCCCTTTTCTGTGCCCTACTTCTGTATTTTTTTTTTTTTTAACCTCCATGTGTTCACATTGCCCAATTACTGTCCCTTCCTTCGTTTGATTACAACACTGTTGCTTCAGCGACCGGCTCATTTTCTTCCCCCTACGTAGACGCCGGATGAAGTCCGGCAAATGTCGGTGATTCGTATTTGTACGGAGGGTGTCAAACATGGCGGCGCTACTCAACTGGGCGGCGGGTCTCGACACTCCCCTTCCTCCAACGTGACATCATCGATGGCGATGTCTCCCTCGATGCCCGGTCCTCGGATTCCCTCGAGTACCACCTGGAAAAACGAGAGAACCGAAAACGTATAATACAATGCGCATTTGTGTCAGTCCGCTCACAAGTCATGCCGCGTGTGCTCTTTTGATGCCCCGACTTATATGAAAGTCGTGATTGTTGTCGAGGAAGTCTGTTGAGGTGATACATCTCACCTGACCTTTGTATGTTGGGGAGGAGCTAAGTTTAGCCTGGGTCGTTAGGAGAAGTTAGCGAGTCTTTCCGGCATGGTTCATGTGGCATTTCTTCACGAATGAAGTTATAACATTAAAATAATATTCAACTTTTATGACGATATGGTCGATTCACTGTGCTAACTGGGTGTGTAAAACATATTTAATGAAACCAGAGTTCTTACCTGAAATGACGCGGTCGGATGGACGCTGACTTTGGCCTGCTTCCAGCGCTCCCCTTGGTTGCCGGTTAGCGACCACACTGGCACATCTGAGCTGACCAGGCCCTTTTGCTTCACTAAGGCATTTAGCGTCCCTGGGAGGGAGAGGGAGGTAGAAAAAAAAATGTGTTTGTGAACACTTGAAAAATGTCACGAACGATGTCACTCGGCACCAAAAATTCAGGGCCGAGCGATGCCAATTCCGAGAAGCGGCAGGATAAAATGACGCTAACTCATTTCCTCGTAAAATGTGTGACAAAAAGGGTAAGAACAAGGCAAGCCGAAGAATTTTTCCTCACATTTGTCACAGGAGTTATCAGGAGATTTCCATCACACGGACAACAACTATTTCAACTTTCATCCAGACTAGACAATGATATGGCTTATGGGCTCGTTAACGGCACTGTAACATTCTCCAGCAGAGCTTACCGACCTATCAGACCTTTTCGGGCCCTTTTACGCATTTTTCATTTTGCTCAGATAGTCTCCCCTCTGTCGCGCATTTTCAATTCATTCCGCCGCTTCAACCGACATCCAAAGCCTCGTCGAGAAGGTCAGACTCAAGTCCTGCCAAGTGATACATTTTTAAGTCGGGGCTCTCGGAGCTCACATTAATTATTTGACACCTCATGAAATTATCACAACGTTAAAAGTAGTATTTAAAAAGAGTTTGGGGGGAGGAGGGAAAAAACACAAAACTTTTCTTGCACAGCTTGACACACGGCCCCCGTCTGAAATCTCCAATTGACTGAGACCTATTGAGTTCATACTGCTTGTTACTTGGCTAGCCATTAAGTAGCACTGTAAACCCTTTCAACTTTATTTGCAATGATTTATATTCATCGTTGCGTCGAGGCTTTGTCACTAACCCGATAATAATGGATGCCTCCCCAACTAAAACACCGTATTTATTATTATTATTTCCCCACGCATTCCATTTTCTCAAAAGCCGACAGCGCGCCTTATAATCCGATGCGCCTTACAAATGGATCAATATGCTGATTTGTTGGACGGAGTATTTTAAATGTTCTGTAAAGCGCTTCGTTACAGCTGTAGCGGTTGTGAAAGCGCAATACAAATGAATCTGTATTGTATTGTATTGTATTCGCTTTAGCACAGCTCCATCCAGTGGATGCATAACGCAACTGCAGCCACTGTTGTAGCTTCTATTCGATGTGCCTTATAATGCGGTGCGCCCTATATATGAAGGGTTTTTTAAATAGGCAGAAAATATTTTATTTTGAAAAAAAAAAAAACACACTGGAAGTGATAAGGACGCATATGTCGCCCAAACGGCTCTTCATGGTGAGTTGCTCACTTACTCGACTTTGTTTTTCGGATGCCGCCGTCCCTGGCTTCACAACAAATTTCTTCTTTGAGATGTCATGCATGACAACCTAACGCGTTTGACACAATCTAACACTTTACGACTTTTGTCATAACACGTCAGCAAAAGCTCAACGTCAGTAGTGGCTTTGCAATAGGGACCCGTGAAATGTCAGTCAGGCGTGTTCTGACACCACCGGGCGTGTTTCGAGGTTCCGAAATTCATTTGATTGTCAGCTACTGACGTCCGTTGCTGAGGTTGTGGATGTGTATTTATTGGGGCAGATTCATGTGAATCAGACCAGGATAATTAAAAAAATCAACAACACTGAGATACCGTCTTTTGCTAAGACACCGCCCGAACCCGCCGTCTTCGCCTTAGTGAAACCTCCCGTCTGGCACTGCGCTTTGATCTGAAACTGGCAATGACGACACTGAAGTGCAACCGCATCACCCCACACGGATTGCGCGAGTTCTCTTTTATTTTGTCTCGGAGAAGTAAGCGGTAAGACGGCGGAACATGAGAAAGTTCGACTGTACGCTCTTTCACGGCAGCGATCTTCCCAGCGGGAGCAGAGCTGATGCGCACAACGCGACCTGCCGTTTTGACCTCCCTTGCGCGCCGACTTTCACCCTTTTTCACCCCGCGCCTTGCTTACCGCAGTCCCGAGCGAGGAACAGATCCCGAAAATGCGCAATGATCCAGCGTCCATGCTAACAGAAGGCTTCCTTCTTGGCTGGCGGTGAGGTCAGACCTCCGCTCCGCGCTTTGCCGCCGGCTTAATCCCATCAAGCGCGGGCACCACGGGCCAACTTTGATGTGCAGCCGGTTAAATGAAGCGTGACCCTAATTCTCAGGTAAGCCGCCCGCCAGCTAACGACGGAGGAGTTTCTTTTGGAGCCTTCCTGACTCGCCTCTCATCAGCAGTGTTGCGACCCGGAGCGCTGCCAAGTCACAAATTGAGTCAACCACACGACCCCCGAAAGAGCTTCTCAAAAATGGGATGGCAACACGGCTACATCGTACGGAGGGGCTTCGATTTATGACAGTCTGGACGTAAGCGGTTTCGAGGTTACGGATGCCACGCAATCAGATGCCTGGCGGTCACGTGGCATAAGAAATAAATAACGCCGCCGTGCATTCCCAAAAAGCTTGATCTGGGTTTCATCTGTTCTCCGAAGCTTTTCCCAGATGGTCCGGCTTGGTCTCGGTCCTCTTTGGTAAAGTTCAGTCATAATGCGGGGTCCTTCATCGATGGCCTTTCACTGATGCTGATAATTGAAGCCAGCGCACAGCCTTTGAAGCAGATTTCACGTCATCGGGCTGGGGTTATCGCAACGCTCCCGTGCCGGTTTTAGGGACGAACCTCTCTTCCGACCTGAGAAGCGCAGTACTAAATGGAACTTGGCCGCAGAAGATCAGAGCTGGGCTTCACGTCCTTGACTTTTAGCCCATTCATCATAAAGCACCGCAGTCCGGGCACGAGCTTTGCCACAGACGAGCGGGGCAGGCAGGCGAGCGAGAATCTGGCCGCTGATCAATTTGAGCAAATTGGAAATGTCACGGCCGACTCATCTTCAACAGGGGGCCCGGAGGAACTCTCATCTCGCTGCCTTCTCTCTTCCCCGAGCTCCTCCTCATCTCTCTCCAGATGTTCACTCTGGACCCTCGACCTCCATACTTGCACTTGTCCTTCCTCCTAATGTCAGCTGGAACCCCCCCAAAAAAAAAATTCCCAACATCCACGGCAACATGTGACCGGATCAACTGCCGGAGCATCATGACAGGCGGTCAAGCGCCAAAGTCCACATGTACAGTACATTAACCTGCCTCTTTTGACCTTGGAGCAGTTGTCTTAGTCCTATCATGACTAAAGTATCAGAATAGGATTCCCGAAAGGCCGCTATTTTAGCTCAGAAGTATTTTTGGAAATATTCTATCACACAAACTACAATTTGAGTCAATTTTTTTTATTATTGATGCCCCGTGGAAGTAGAAGGGAGCTGCGTGAGGAACTAAGCGGTGGAGTCAGCCAAGTGGGTTGTATGTGGAACAGAAGGTTGGGGGAAGCGAAGCAGGTTGGAGGGTTGGGGGGGGGGGGGGTTATGGCAGCGATGCCGCTCGGGTCTCTCCAGAATACCCAGCTAAATGCTGCCAAATGCTTGCTGCCAGCGTCTTATCGACAGCGAGGAGGAGCACAGACGTCAGCCCCGCAGTTGAGTTCAGTCACGATAGTGTTGCCTCGTGGGTTCGTCGTCTGTGCACCTTGCTATTCTGTGTTTTGGAATGATTTTGATTTCACAATAGCTTACGTGAGAGATTCATCGTAGGCGCTTATTTGTGATGTGGCCTTCGATAAGATGGCGATCGGGCCCACGTTGTACCCCACCTCTTGAGAGCTTGAGAGACTCCAGCTTACCTACGCTGTGACTTGATTGAGGACAAGCTTTGTAGAAAATGGAAGGGGGGTCCGTGTTCGGTTCATTTGAAAACTATCAATGTTCATCGGCGTAAATGTGAGGATACGGGAACGTCCTCTCTCTTGACTGTGCTTGACCGCATTTCATAAAATGCTTTTTTTTTGTCGCCGGTCATTTTTCCACCCTGAAAAAAACATGACATGAAACTTCTAATTTTGATATTCAACACGTCTCATTGAAATTTGAATTTTAAAATACCACCCGTCCACTTTATAAATGCTTTATTTTCTGCGGGATTTAAATAAAGCTACTACGAGTTAACCTTTTTACGAGTTGACCACCGTTGGCAGACCAGCTTCTCTCCGAGACTACTTTCCACATCACCTGGCTTCAAACTGATCTGACAAGACTTCATTTTTGAGTTTGTGAAGCCTATAAATGTCAGAGGCGGTGGTCTGGAACTTGGCAACACCAACGGCATCAGTGCAAAGCAAAAAAAAAAAAAAAGTAGTGGAGTAGTGGTCCCGTGGGTTGATAAAAACACCTGGTGGCTCTGGCACTGGTGAACAAAGGCCGAGCCAACGGCGGCGCCGGCGACGCCTGAAGCGGGAGATGGTTGTCTACTATCCCCCCCCCCCCCCCGCCCCCCCCCCCCCCCCCCCGCCTCCCCCAACTGAACCATCACAGGACACACATAAAGCATGATTACACCTGTAATCTCCGCAAAGCTGCAAGCCGCTATGAGAGGTGTTCACTGGCTTAAACTGGCTGCAGTCATCACGTCGCTCCTTTTCCCCGTCCATTGTACTTGCATCCCGACTAGTCCGCGCCCTAAGCTCTGGTGAGGTTTTACATTTTTATTTGGTTGGTGTAAAATACACCGTAAAAAGCCACTACATCGTGGGAGGATGCCTCCGAGAAGGCGCTTGTCCGCTCCCCTCCCCTCGCAGTCTTTCATTGCGCAAACAAACAACCGCTCCATCATGACAAAGACGAGCATACGAGCCGCGCGAGATGCGCAGGTGGCAGATAGCTTCAGGTTCGAGTGCAGTCATCCATCAACGCGGCTCTCAAAGCCCACCGCGATGTCTCGCGCGGGGTGAGTAACGTTCACTGTGGCGCTTCCTCATTAATTGTGTTTACATAGACCGGAATGATAATTAAGGTGTGAGGAGCAACGATGCGTGTTATTGCATACATTAAGCTGGGAAGGGGACACCTCGGAATCTCTTTAGGGGAGGACCGTCCAGACGGTTGTTCAAGGTAACGACGATGTGCCGTTAGCACGAAATTCAGTTTGGCGTTTTGTGGCATCGGCCAATCTGGGAGATGCCGAAAGTGGCCGCTTTCAACAAAGCGTGGCTTCTTTAACTTTTTTGGTGGTTCGACTACCTGATAGACACGGCCGCCAAATCCCACATGAAACTGGCTGAATTTGGAAAAAAAATAGGGCGGGAGACAATTTCAAAAGGATCCGCGAACACGGCTGAGAAGCGCAATCCGTCTTTTCCAGCTCACCGATGACTCTGCGTCTTTCTTACCGATGTGTTTCCCATACATGTGGTAAAAGAAGCCAAAGCAGTAGGCTGGCGGATTGGTGATGCCGTAGGGGTTCTTCGGGGCGATGTTGAAAAAGGGACTGACGAGCCGTGCCTGATCGCCTTCCTTCCGCGGCCTCGATGTTTCGATGTACATGTAGAAACCTGGAAGCAAAACCAACAAACAATTCGGAATTTGATCATCATTTTTTCGGAAGAGACAAAAAAAAAAAAAAAATCCCCAGCAGGTTTTGCTTGCAGAAATTTCCTATTTTAGTGCCGTGTGACATTCAGCGGATGTCTGAACACTTTTTACGCACGCCGGCTATTTGCATTTACAACAGTCAACCACACAAGACAACTACTCTTCTTTAATGAGAGCCTTTGTCGGAAAGGTTTGCGAGTTTACTGCCATTATTGATCACCGGGCAGCCATGACAACAGCAAGCCGAGGCTACCGAGCAGGCTCTACCC
>NW_017806153.1:410685-416450 GCF_001891065.2 Hippocampus comes
GACAGCCAAAAATCTAATGGAATATCTCTCCGGGCTGAATCGCAGATAATTATTCTCAAAGAGGAACGGGGGCCAGTAATGAAATGCTGGACATTTTGAGACCATTAGGTGATTAGAGCTGATGCATTATTTACTGCTTCAGCTGCTGCCCCTGCTGCTGGAGTTGCACAGAATTCCGATCAGCGCACATTCTCAATTGTTTTTATCCTGTATTCATCTCGACTATTGGATACCTCACGACGAACGAGACGCATGCAAAACACCGCGCTTGGTAACCGAGGTAACCGCGGCGAGAGAGGCGTGCAAGCTGTTTTGTGTTGCGTCGAGCAAATTGGTTTTTTTTTTTTTTTTTTAATAGAGGCATGTTTGTCCGGGAAAAAAAAAAGCATTTAAATTAATCATATCCGTCAATGCTAATTTTATATCTCGCCAAATAAAATCACAAAAACTGCAGTGGAACCGCAATTCTCCAGCAGCTTAAAGTGCGTAAAATTCAGTTCCATCCAAAATATGTCTTCAATTTTTATGATCTTTTTGCAATATAATTACTTACCGCAATGCATTGGCATGTGGGAAAGGACCGCTAGCCAGCGATATACCGTATTTTCCGCATATTAAAGCGCTTCAGAGTATAAGGCGCACTTTTAATGAATGGCCTATTTTAAAACTGTTTTCAAATATAGGGCGCACCGCATTATAAGGCCTACAGAATAGAAGCGACAATAGTGGCCGCGGTTGTGTTATGCATCCACTAGATGGAGCTACGCTAAAGGAAATACAATCCAATACAGCTTTATTTATGTGGCGCTTTCATAATCGCTGCAGCTGTAACAAAGCGCTTTACAGAACATTTAAAATACTACGTCCAAGAAATCAGAATATTGATCCATATATAGAAATGGCTAACTTTTTTTTTTCTTAATGCCATGCCAGTCAATCATGTTAAAAGAGCACATTTGACTCTGGAATTTAAAAATTCCCAATCCACTTGCCCTCAATGTTTACAATTTTCACAATCCGAACAGCAAAAACCTGCTCGAGGTGGCGGAGGTCGAACTCACCCTGCTTGGAGCCGGCGCGGTCGCCGCTGGGCCCCGTGTTGGGCGTGTACTTGGTGTCGCGGGTGGCGGCGCTGTGCCGCGTCCAATCAAAGTCGTCGTTCTTGTCTTGGGTGAACAAGCAGATGGGCTCCTCCTCGAAGCTGCAGTGGAACTCTCCTGACGAGAGTCACAGACGTACAGTCACGTGCGTGCGCTAAGTTGAAATTGGGTGAAAATACTTGGAGCGTAGGGGGGGGCAGAGTAGGTGCATCATGAGATAATGCTAAGTCGCGTGTTGGGTAATGAAGAGATGCATGTGCAGAAGAAGTAGCCCACGAGGTGCAACCGAGACGGCGGCGCAGTCGGAACCTCTGCTTAACGTGTGCAAAGAAACAAAGTTAAACGGCCAACCGGAGGATACGCCGTTGCCCCGGTGGTGTCTTCAAAAAGTATCAGCATTTTGCATTCAGTATGCCGGGCTGCTAAATATTCATTGATTTATTAAAACGTAGCTCATAGCCATTTGCTGAGTCACGACCTCCAGCGAAGCGGCGTGGGCAGCGAGCTCGTCAGGTGAGTTGCGTGGGCGCGCCGAGGAAGAGGAAAGCCGAAAGAGGTCGGGCGCTAGGTCGGGAGGATGCAGGAACCTCTCGCACCTGCTCGTGGGCGCGCTGTTTTTGAAAATGAAGGTCAAGCTCCAGGAGCGGTGTTTTCTTTTTCCCGCAGGTGTTTGGATTGGACGAAGAGTGATGGAGAAAGATGAATAATATTTATCCGTCCACTCGTCGGTTTATTATCGCAGCGTTTTTCTCAACTTAAGTCAGACAAGGAACATATTCAAAGTCATCGTGGCTCATTTGTACAACAACCGGGATAGGTCACAAGAATAACTGAGCATTTAATTGGCTCAAAGACAACATAGGGAGGGAGTTAGTTGTCAGTTAATTTCGTTGGTATGCATTTTTTTTTCCCCCGTTGTGTATAAAATAATTATTTACAGCAAACTATCACGTCATGTAGTTTGAGATAAATTTGAAAGAAGAAGAACGAAACAGGAAGTCCTGTATTTCTGCACAGGCTACTTTTTGTTGAAAATTACCGAACGCCATCCTCTGCTATCCTGCTTTTTATGCTTACAGAAAGTGACGCCTATGAGTTCCCTTTTATGATGTGGAAAAAAAAAGATTTTTTTGTTGTTGTTGTTTTTTTTTTAACTGTAGATAATGTTGTGAGTTTAAAGACCATTTTAAAAAGTGCCGATAAAAACATGCCTCGGGAGTGTTTAAATAGGATATTTCTACATCATGGATTTCATACGCTTCATTGTTTGAAGCAGTTCGAGATGAAAGAGGGAGAGAATCAAATTTTCATTTCAGGAGTGGATCAGAGTGCGCATGACGTCAGACACGTCTGCGACAAGCTAAGTTTGAAAGTAACCGGAGATTACTTCAGGATTATTAAAGCGGCGTCTGAGAGGAAATGCGTTTGTCGTTTCTTGCGAGCATACATCTTGTGAGGAAAAAAAAAAAACAGGCCATATAAATATCAATAAATATTCCCGGCGGTGCTGTGTGGCTCCGCTCTCTCAATCACTTCAAGTGTGTGATTACTTTGGACATGTGATAATGTGCGAGGCTTCATACTTACTTAGGTGAGGGTTGATGGGAGCTGCGGAAGACAGAAGCAAACGAAAGGCATTTAGGAAAAGCGGTTCGTAGACTTTGACTCCTCACACAAACACAAACCTCGTAAGTTGGGGCATTTCGAGATCAAGATACCATTGTACTGTCTTTCCAAAGGGGAACGAAAAACGTTTGTATGCCAGTCCGAATGACCGTAATAGGATTTTTCTCTTTCTCAGAAATGCTTTTAGTGGCATTGCCGCTTCTCCTGTCCAAGGTGACTCCCATTTGGAACGCTAAGCCCATTTCATACTTCCCTTAAAATGTCAAAATGAACCACCATTGCCTCCGCTAATCAAATTAAATCCCTCATCCGCTCCTTCCTTGTCCCTGACTCCATGGTTAACATTGCCAGTGTCACAAAGGTAGAGACAACTCTCCCGGTTAGTTTTCCTGCACTTATTTTAAAAAAAAAAAAAAAAAAGTGTTTTCCAAGCAGAGTAAACAGCATTTAACCTGCCAGGAAGATTCATGAGCATTTTCCAATGATCGATGGCTGACCGGCCTAATAGATGTGATGCAGCAGCTCAAGCACAAAAACTATGTAGCCGCATGATTTATGGACGCTTCCCAGCCACTAAAGGGGAAAGGAGGGATGGGTGGGGATTGATTAGAATCCAAACAATTAAAGCCAGTAATAACAAATCATCCCGACAAAGGAAAAAAGTTCTCCTGAAGCATGTAGGCACACAGCATGGAGATATTATATTATAAGTGTCCAGTCAGCGTGCTTATGCCGCAACTGTGGGCGTGTGCTCGCCATATAACTGCTCTAATCATTTTTCTTCTTTTTTTTTATGTTGCCAATCCAAAACAACAGTAGAGTGCGCAGGATGAATAGCACTGCAGCATCGCAAGTGTGTGCGCTTGAATGCGGTTAGCGCCGCAAAAAAAAAAAAAAAAAAAACATTCAATGACCACTCAGCGCCCCAGGCCTCCTTTCCCCATACCTTCGCCTCCCTTCTGTCTTTCACGAGCATCCTCACAGACAATATGTTTTGTTGTCATGTCTTAGTATTTATGTTCTTCTTCTTGTCGCTACCTGCGGCTCGCTCGCCATTTGGTATGGTCCGCATGAATGTGTCTGCTCAGGCAATGCGTCTTCTCCCACTGAGGAAATCAAGTCGAGGGAGCCCAGAGGCTACTTTGCTGCTACTTTGCACATACTCACACACCCACAAAGAGGATTTTAATTTGCAATTTAACGCGGGGAACTATATCGGACAAGTGAAAACAAACTAGGACTGTTGATGCAACTATTTCACACGATGCGCTGTTTAAAATGGAGGACTAAGAGCCTCGGCAAGATGATTGATGATGAAATGGAGACGCTCGCCAACGCAAATATTCTGCGATGCTTTCACACGCTGTGGCAAGACAATCCCCCCCCCCCCCAAAAAGTGATACAAAAAAGCTCAGCGTTTGACTGAACCACTGCTTGGGAGTTAAAAAAAAAAAAAAAGTACAAACAGTGGTGCCTTGAGATATGTAACTCAAAACACTCGTGTTCATTTCTAATCATCTCTCCCCATTGAGATGAATGCAAGTGCCATTAATCCGTTTTCACATTTCCCTCAAAACAAACAAAAAAGTCAAAAAGCACCATCGACTATTGATAACCGTTGCTAATGTTGCAGTATAGTCATAATGTCATATTTTTTTAATGATTTAGTTGTTGATTTAGTACTCTCGAGTCTTATCTTGGTCAATGACTTCAGAACTGCATCGAGACAATAGTTATTTCTTGGAGTCCAAGCACACAATGGTCCTCCAGTGCGCAATTAGTGAATCAAATGTCATTCTTTGGCTGGTAAAGAGCGAACATGACGTGCAAAAGCTTTCTAGAAAGCATATTTTAACACTCGCCTTCCCACGAAACAGCAATTACGATTCTGAGAATCAACTTGTCCAAATACAGTAATGCGCACGTCCACTCGTGCGTGGAGTTCACTCCTGAATCGGCAGCACGCAGGAGGCATGTGGAGGTATATGTGCTTTTAATTTACCGCTGCGCGCGCTCAAGCGATTGGTCTCGGAAAATGAATCATTGCATTGACCTTAACCAAAAAAAAAAAAAAAAAATTCTGATTGGGTGGATGAATTTATGCAATTAATACGTCTTTACAGGTGTTTTATGATGTCAGAAACGCAAGAGGGAATAATCATTTCAAGCTTCAGAACGGGAAAAGGATTGATGTCGTTCGCGGACACTAAATTGTTTTCACTTTCTTTCATTGTTGTATTCTCAATTTCGATGTTTAGATCAGCCAGAGTTTTGATGGAGCTTTATGCTGCCGATTCTGGTTCCGTGAGTGAGATTGGCCCAGACCGATCCCCCCCCCCCCAACGACCCCCACTTTAGAGCTGCTCACTGAACAAAAACCCCGCTGCAGTATTTCTGAGAGCATTATGCTGAGCTGTGTAGCCTTGCGCTGCAGCCGCCCCAGTGTAAACAAACGGCTTAAATATGTACTCCTCCTTCCAGGATGTCGTCTGAGCAGGTGCTGAGTTAGTCATTGTGCGGCGGTGACACAGCCATCCATCAAGGCTCCAGCTGGGGACGCCGTAACTACTTTTCTTTTCTCCCCCAAAAAGCTTTCTCCGAGCTTGTTGAAGCCGAATCGAAACGGCGCTCCCAAGATATGGACTGTACGTCATGTAGTTACGGTCTTATAAGGTGACGATCCTTCCATGAAAAAACGTGAACCAAAACGTGACGTTAAAACCAACGTACATAATGAACTTTAATTTTTGGCATACCGTTACACCCCTAAAAAACAAACATATATATATATATATATATATATATATATATATATACATTTCAGACTGATAAGTTTGACGAGAGGTATTGGGGAGGCCACTGTGAATTTCTAATCTCTTTGGCAACACAATGAAGGCAGAGTGCCATCCCAGTGTAAAACATTCAAGAGAATGTGGCACTGCAGGAAAGTTCCGTCAAGTGGCCTGGGAGACACACGCACACACACACACACACACACACACACACACACACACACACACACACACACACAGACAGAGC